>NC_088797.1:103438488-103756822 GCF_011386835.1 Chrysemys picta bellii
GAAAACTAAATTATAAGGAATCTGGTAATACATTAACCTCTTGAACTGCTGTTCTACAGCTGGACACAAAAAGGAAAGGCAGCTGAGTATGTCCTGTGTGATCTCTGTAAAACAGCTAGGTAGGGGATATGCTGGATTGGAAAAGGAGGGGGATGTGATGTTCACAGTTCCTATTGACATCTTTATAGGGGCAGAGTTTAGATTGTGTTGTGGGTCAAAACATGAACAACAAAAAATATGACTTGGAGGAACACGTTAAATAAATCGTATATAAATTCTTCGCTGTATTTAGCAATCCTTCCTAAACATTCAGTAGCACTGGACTATTTTTATATATTATTCCCAGGCAAGATTGTACAAACATGGTTCCAAGTACCTTCCTGCAACTGATTTAGCAAATCAAGACATCAATCTGAGTGAAGCTCAGCATTCGTTCTACCTCTTTTTGCCATCATCATCTTTCCAATACCTGAAATTCCCCTCTGGACTAATATTCATCCAGTGTTCATCCCAGTTTGTTTCCTTGATGAAAATGATCTTCACATGGAGAAGGCATTTGGTATGATTGCAACTGGATTAGGCGTAAAGCCCCTGTCTATAATGAGGATCATTTTTCCTTTTACCTTTTCTACAATACATACACAATTGTGTAAAATCCCAAAGCATATAGATAAGAGCTCATATATATTTTGGCACTGTTAGAATTTTTTAAGTCTGAGCCCCAAACTAAACACTTTTTGTGGTGCACAGTACAGATGTCTATATTGTGCAATTGTGCAATCATGCAGTTGTTTTTGTTGCATTGTTGTAAGCAAGTCTAGAGACTGTTGATAAGTAAAAGAATGCATTCTTTACTGTTTTATCATTAAGAGACAAGACATTTCTTGCTGATTTCCATGCAACTTTTGCCTATTCATTTCCTACATGGATCTCAAGCATATTTAGACATTTTTTACAGATAAATGTATGTAAAACTAGGAGTTTGGTGGACACAAAAAAAATTGTTTTCTCAGAACCAAGGGTAAAAATCACAGTCAGGTGGTTTCCAAAAGAAACCATTTTGGAAATTTTAATACACAGCAGCAACTGTAACGATCTGGCCAGAGATTATTTTTATATGGTTGAGAAAAAAGATAAGCATCTATCTGCCCCAAACAGGTAAGCAATATGCAGAACAGGCCTGGGTTCAGAGTTTAGATGTTTGATAATGATTTATTCAAACCCTCAAGTGAAGAGAATGATTTAAGAGCGCCGGCATTACTACTGCACAGAGGTATTAGAAAGGGTTATACCTTATTACGATGCTATTTGCTCTGGTTTCAGGGTCCTTAGGAATCAGATCAGAAACAAAAAGGATATATCAGGTATTAGAGGTAGTGTCAGGCTGCATAAATTAATTCTTCATGCAGATTATATCCTTATTAATAAGCAGCCCAACTAAAGCTACACCTGCAACCTTGGAGAATTTTGGATAATATCTCTAGCTCTAAGTTAAATCATTTTAAATCAGAAAGCTTACTCTTTATGAAAGTCAGCGGTTCAGCCATGTTTAGACATTTGGAGTTTAAGCAGGTACCAAATAACTTAATTCTTAAATTGAATATGGAACAGAATAAACTGGTTCGAAATAATATATATATACACACACACACACACAAAATAGATCAATCAATATATACAAAGTATCGAGGAAGATTCTTAACAGGCAGAATTCCCTAAACTTCGGGCATGGGGGAGTGGTAGATCTAGTGCAGTTCAGAAGTTTTCTGTTCCAGAATTCAATTTTCTCACTCCCATGTGTCTTTTAGGTGTTGGAGGGAGGCTTATTTCAGTACATTAGAGACATTTTATGTCATTTATTGGGAAGGAGAGAAGTGTAAGCAAAAGACTTCTAAATAAATCTAGAATGGCGAGTTCTGAAACATGGAATCTCCAGAAACTTCAATGAGCTTTTACGTTATCATAAATAAACCATTATGGATCCCAGGAATTAACTCATTTCCATGGGTGTAGGTGGAAAGAGATATCCACAACTCAAGAAGGTACAGGGATATTTACAGTTTCCTCAAGAAAAAAAAATGTAAAGCAATAAACCATATTGAGCTCATCAACCCACTTTCCCAAATACATGTGAGAGGAACTAGGGTTATAGCATTGCCAGTAGCTAACAAATTCAAATCTGCCACAGAAGAGGTGGAAACCCAACAGGTAGAGATCTGTGAAAAGGGTTTTTTCTTAAAATGTATGTTAATTGTATTAAAATTCCAATTGTTCTTATCTCAGAAAGCATAGACTTATGTCCTCTTACCTTCTGTTTATATTTGAGGAGTTTTCTCTGGAACAGGAAAAAGCCAATATTTGGTGATGGTATTGAAGTCCATTTTAAGTCAGGTGAGCAGGGGGGCTAGCAAGTACTGCTATTTGTATCTTTACACAACATCTTCAAGTTAGGAACACAGAATTGCAAGGAAGGCAGCACTAAAGCTTCCTATGGAAGAGTGGAAAATGACTAGGAGCTAGTTGGGTTGCGTGTTACTTGGGTAATTTGCTGGTTATGACTCTTTACTCTGTCTTTGCCCAATGAAGTCAGATGGAAAAAACTGTTTTATTTGGAATCTTATACATCTTTAAAGAAGAGGGAAGGAAATGAGAGTGGAGGAGGGAAAAAAAACCAAAAACAAACAAAAAAAAAACATCTGAGACGTGAAGGGAGCTAATTGGATTAAACCAAAATGGGGTTAAGCCATTCTAAAGCTTAGTGCTGGGCATATCTTGCTCAAAGGTTTTTAAGAGAGATGTCTTTCTGCCCTTAAGGTTGGATTTTATCAAGGAGTGACTGTTTCATGTTATTATTGTTAATGGAGCTCTCTACACTGAATTAGTGTATTTTTTTATGGAATTTTAAGTTTCCTTTTTGTCATATTTACATTGGACTCCTGGTTTCTTTCTGCCCTTCTATCATCATGAGTCTATAACCTGTATTTCCCACTCTATAAAAAGGTAGCAGAATATCCTTCCCTTCACCAGAAGGAAAGGAGAAGTTATCAAATACCACACAAGAAAACAACTGTTTTCAGTATTTCCAGACCAATTGGAACCAGGAAGCCTTGCTAGCAAGCCTGTTTTAGTAAAATGTTCATGCTTGTTTCTAGATCTGATTTATCAGATGCTTATTTCACCTGAACTCCAGCCTTACACACCTGCTTGATGTTTAGCTTTCATTAGCTGTTGGGAATCTTTCAAACTGATCACCACCTAATAGTTTTCTCACTTCTTCAAGAGCAGGTGCCAAAAATTACACTCCTGTGAAATGCATCGCTTCCTTCCAAGGTCTCACTTCCAGGACTCCCCTGAATATCATGGGTGTTTATGCCAAGTTTAAATGTGTAGAATTAGCAGAGGGAGATTATTATGTATTGTATTTAAGTCTGACGTCATTTTTTTCTTTAATGTTGATTGATCTCTAGACTTACATTTGCCTTTGTTTTTCATTACTGACTTTGTATTCTAACAAAAGTGCATTATGCAACTGTATTTGACGGTATTACTGATTTCTTTAAAATAGCATTTCTAGGCATAGACAGCCAAACTTTGCTTTCTGGGCTATACAGCAAATCCCAGCTTTGTTGTTCTGCTTTATCTACATGCAAAGAACTCCAGCTTCTATGAATGAGAAATCTACACATGGCAGCACACTAGATTACTAGACTCCAGGTCTAGTTTTGGATCAGGTGGGCCATATTCTAAGCAGCACTCAGCACCTGCCATTTTCATTAATTTCAATGGGAATTATAAGAGCTCAGTTCCTCGCAGCATTTGGTCGTTTAAATTTGCAATATGCACACACATCAGTATGGCAATTATAATCATTGCTACAGAATTTCTGGAATCCTAGTAAGCAAATGTAATGATTATTCTTATCTCAATTTTACAGCTCATTTAGCCCTATGAACAGAACATGATAGCTCATGCTCTTAGCTCCGGAGGTTCTACAGCTTGAATTAAAGCTCTCTGGCTGGGGCTATATCTGGCTTTGATCCCTGTAAATCTGACACAATAGGGACCCCATAAACAGACTTATCAGTGGGTTAGAGTGGCAAATATGAAAGAATGTTCAAGCTTTCATGTTTGTAGCTTTATGGGAGTAGTCATGCAGCTCCTTGGTCATCATAGATGAAACACATTACCTCCCTTAAAAACAAATCAGTCTACTAATTAATGAAATCTTATTACATAAATGCAGTGTACGTAAAAAGCAGCATGCATTATTACCAGTAAATAGCTCTGGATTACTGAAGTCAAAGAAATAATTTCAACAGTCATTTGAGGTAATTGCTACCAGCTGAACTTCTACTGCATTGTTTAAATTGGAGGAATCCCCTAGCTAAAACCTGTAAAACAAAATCATGGTTTTGAATCAGAATAGATAAATTCATATTTATTAAGAGACTAAGAAACACTTCCTTTAAAAGGAAGATTGAAAATGTTGACAGAAACCTAAGTGAACCTCTGTTTCATATCATGGGTTAATTTCATATCAGAGTCAGTGAAGGAAGACTGACACCTCCAAATATTCACTTTCAGTATTAGATTAAAAAGCCCTCAAAGATCTTTATGAAGGGACACAAAATTCAGCCAACTGGCTATGACAAAACTCACTGGGTACTGTAAAAAACTGGGTAACTTCAAGGATGTTTCCTATATATTAATTATACCCATTCATGTTAATAGGCCATCTTGTTGTCATTTGTCAAAGAGAAAGTGGCTGCATGGAAATAAAATTAAGTTTGTGCTATAAAAAAAAAGTGTTTTTACCACAGTAAACAACACAAATACACAATTTTCTTGTTTTGTGAACTGCTTGATTTTCTTGTCTCATACAGTTTACGGCATCTGCTTTAAGCCACGGGCATTGATAGTATTTTCTGTAATAAGCCAGTATTTTGCTATGCAGTATATGAAATAATTATTTGTTTTATTATAGGTCTGCAGCAACTGCACTATATTGAAGTTAGGGTTGAATGGCAGTCAGAATAAACATTGTTAGTTGCTTATAAACTTTGGAATAATCTAGTTCTTTCTGGATGGCACATTGACACAATCTCAGACTGGAAGCAAGTTTTAGATGAATTTTGATTTTATTTTCTTTCATGTAAGTAGAACTCAAAAAATGACTGAAATGAATGTTTTCAGTGAGGGTTTCTAACTTTGCTCTTATAGAACTCAGAAATGGCTTCAATTTTTCAAAACTAAACTTGTCAAGAGATTTATTAATCCTTCATGAAGACCAACCTTCCCCCCCACCATTTGGAAAAAAAAATCATTTCAGAATATTCTAGGCTCATGAGTGATAATGTGAGCATTTTTAGAAGTCGAGTTGTCAGCAATGCCCAGAGATAGAGACGAGCTCACAGTCACCATTTTAGAAATCAACATGTTTCCTTTGATGAAACTATACCCACCACTAAAGTGTGTCCTAGTGCAAAAAAAGTGTATTCAAAGACCCATATTTTTCTGCTACACAGTCTTTTTGTGCTCGTTGTTTATTACTTTCATCATATTGTCATGCTTGAGGACCACTGAAGTATGTGTAAAGAAATTAAACCTACTTTCGTTCAGGATTTCACTTCATTTTTTCTTTACCCTCATTTTGGATGCTTGTCATAAATTCCTAGACTAGGGCCAAATATTTGGTATGTGTCAGATGGATAGGCATGAACAATACCGTTTCATACTACAATAATTTCATCAGAAGATTCCCAGCCAGTTTGATTAACTTGTTTCCTTCTATAGCTTTTCAGAGAAAAAATTTCTCAAGCAACATGGTGTAAAAGTTAGGGCCTATGTAGTATCTGTGTAAACGATGGCACTCCAACATGTTACTATCACCAAGATGATCTTTTTTTCCCCCTTCAGTTCTGACACCACAAAGGAATCCTACATGGTAATAATCAACATTAAAGGCCTAACCTTTTGGGGGACTATTGAACACTGTACTTACATTATGTATTGGATAAGTACAAAGTGTCATGCAATCCCATTTTATTGCCACAGTTTTGAAATTCTTAGTTTTCTTTATCTACACAGTACTATGTTAACATTACGTAAGACCTTTTATTTCAGTGTAGGAACTTAATCTACATAATTAATTTGTATTTTCATATACATAGCAGAAGCTATGATTGGACCATTACACTACAAACAACACAACCCTTTCTACATTTTGTCAGTGTCCAGAGCTTGTATATCTGACTGTAGGATGTGGCAGTTTTAGGATCATAATACAGTATGTAATAAGAAATCAAAATACAGTATTTTTTTAAATCAAAGTTATGTTTAGCTTGGTGTATGTTGGATTGTAAAAACAAAAACCCATTAAAATGTGTTTGTTTTTTCTGCTAAGTACGCTTTCCAGCAATATAAATGCCAATGATAATTACCCCTGAAAAGATGGGTTTAAAGGAAAAGCTTGTTCAGTAAAGTAGGAAAGTGATAGCACCATACATCAGGAAAATATCTAATAACATAGGTAACAACATGGCCTATCATATGCAATTAGGTACAGTGACTTATAGTATGTATTTTATTGTAAATTAAAACATATGTAGGGTATGCAGTAAAAACACATCACCAGAATAATTTTACACTGTCAGGCACTAAACTGGTTCTCATGAACGCCAGTGAACTGAGTACCGTTGTAGTAATTAGGATGGAATAAATAGGCCAAAAGGTGTTAATATAACCCACTTACTGTCCAACCATATTAAACAAGGTTTGGGGTTTGATACAGAGAGACCTCGGGCTGCTTAGTAGCATGCCAAACACCAATAAAAATCCTTTTAACCTTTAATAAATGATTCAGAGAAGAAAAAAACGTTAAAGCATAAATGAAACATTAAGTATGGCTTTTATTTTCCCAACAATTCTTGTTCTTTCATTTAGCTGGAACATTTTAAAGGGGAAAAAAAATCTTGTTTGACCATATCTTAGATAGTATCAAAGATGGTAAGAACTTTTGGGAAAAAGAAAAGAAGTTAGTTGAGATGAGCAGCTGTTAAAATTCAGCCCTATTTCATTCCAGGAGCTGGTGAGATTCAGCTGGTAGAAGTGTTATCTGGGTCCCTCTCTCTGCCCCTGTGGGGTCAAGACATTCCTCAGGAATAAGATGAAAAAGGTCTGGGGTCCCAGGAGACAGCAGGAGTGGTAGCCATGATGGTGAAAATCACTCCAGCTTCCTTCTGTTCTATTTCCCGCACCCCAACCTCCAGAAAAAGTCTTTCTTTAGGTCCCAAAGAGAGTGATGAGTGGAATAGCATATTCCCGCATTACTTTGTCCATCAATTAAGCCTAATATCCAACACACCAATTTTGGTTCATTTATTTCCAGTTCCACATCTTCTATTTTTACCAAGCATGATTTCAACATAGTCCATCAATTATATCAGTGTAGCTTGTTTTTGTCTAGACTAATTTAATCTGTCTGGTGCTTCGGCACCTGTTTAGAACGTTCATTATTGAAAGAAGCTTATCGTATTTTCCATCAACATTATTATAGGGTACTGTATCATCTTATGAATTTTACCTTAATTATGAGCTCACTTGTAAAAATGTAGGTAAATTGGTTGGCCCAAATATCAGAACAGTACTTTGCGAATGTCAGACAAGGAATTCTTGCTCCACCAAAGTTAACATGCACATGAGCCGAGATTGATTTGATAGATGGAAAGAAGCTCCAAATGTAGCACTGGTGGTAATCTTCCACAGAGACCTCTAAGCCCTGGTCTACACTACGAGTTTAGGTTGAATTTTAACAGCATTAGATCAATTTAACCCTGCACCCATCCATACGACTAAACCAGTTTTGTCGATTTAAAGGGCTCTTAAAATCAATTTCTGTACTCCTCCCCGAAGAGGGGATTAGCGCTGAAATCGACATCACCGTGTTGAATTTGGGGTAGTGTGGATGCAATTCGATGGTATTGGTCTCCGGGAGCTATCCCAGAGTGCTCCATTGGGATCACTCTGGACAGGACTTTCAACTCAGATGCACTAGCCACGTACACAGCAAAAGCCCCGGGAACTTTTGAATTTCATTTCCTGTTTGGCCAGCATGGTGAGCTCATCAGTTCAGGTAACCATGCAGTCCCAGAATCACAAAAGAGCTCCAACATGGACTGAACGGGAGGTACTGGATCTGATCGCTGTTTGAGGAGACGAATCTGTGCTATCAGAACTCCGTTCCAAAAGATGAAATGCCAAAATATTTGAAAAAAAATCTCCAAGGGCCTGATGGACAGAGGCTACAACAGGGACCCGCAGCAGTGTTGCGTGAAAATGAAAGAGCTCAGGCAAGCCTACCAAAAAACTAAAGATGCAAACAGCCACTCCGGGTCAGAGTCCCAGACATGCCGCTTTTATGATGAGCTGCATGCAATTCCAGGGCGGGGGCCCTACCACTACGCCACCCCTGTCCATGGACACCTGCAAGGGGGGAGTCTCATGCAACAGGGATGAGGATTTTGGGGACGAGGAAGATGAGGTGGTGGAGGTGGAGAAGGAGGATAGCACACAGCACGCAAGTGGAGAAACTATTCTCCCCAACAGCCAGGAACTGTTTATCACCCTGGAGCCAATACCCTCCCAAGGCGGGCTCACGGACCATGAAGCCAGAGAAGGCACCTCTGGTGAGTGTACCTTTGTAAATATAATGCATGGTTTAAAAGCAAGCATGTTTAATGATTAATTTTCCCTGAAGAATTGGGATGCATTCGGAGCCAATACACCCCCTCCTTTTAAATGGCCAACCCAACAGGTGCTTGGTATGGGAAATGAGGGCGCTGCTGTTTGAAACCATTCCACCATGTTTTGAAGGTTGAAGAAGCTGAAAGACTGTGGCTTACCATGGCTTACCATGGCTGCCTGCAAGCCGAATTCTGTTGCCCAGCCCTGCATGTGTGATCTCTCACACCAAACCAGCAGGCCCTCAATATAAGAGGCAAAATGCGACCTTGTACTGAAAGCACATGTGCTATGTAATGTTATGCTCATACAAAGCACACAGGATCTTTTATAGGAGAAGGCAAATACACAGCATTTATTGAAAATACGTCACACACACACACACCTGCCAGTGGTGTTTATATTTACCAATCTAATGGCCAGTTAGATTGAGCACAAGTGTGGAGCTGGGCTCTTGTCAGTCACGATCTGATGCTCCGAGGCTTTGCAGGACTGAACCCAGAGTTCCATAACAAAAACACCCCAGCTTTATAGTTGTAAATTCCCATTTGAGTCCATGCATTTTGCAATGTCATAAGTGGTGTTATCGTTTGATGGTTATTGTCGGGCTTCCCATCGTTATCTCCTATTTGTTGTCTCACCTGCCTCACCTCTGAGGTCGTCAATGCTGCTAACATGTTTAGCATCGGATACAATGGATGTTTTCTGATTGTCTTCTGGTCTTTCCACGTTTCTCACTTCTTCTTGACCATCTGGACATTTGTGATGGCTTTCACACCTTATCTTTTCCTGATGCATTCATTCCTCATTCACACAAACAATCTCTTACAGAAACCTTCAAAGGCATACAAACAGCAGTATTGTATATTTAGCAGAATACATTGTAAATCAAGCCTTGCTAAATCTTATAACTAAAACAATTCACATTGGGCCTTCAGGCCCTCAACATTCCTCTAATCTCCTTAACATAGATACAATACAAGATCCAGTCTCTTACTTATTAAAATCGTAAAACAAAGAAGTGTATATTTAACTAGAGTGCCTAATTTGTAATCATATAGGAAACCATAGTAGACATTATAACTTATCCTAAAACAAAAAGGTGACCATAATCAGTCATAAGGATTGTTCTGGTCTGTCATTCCTTTCTGACATTCAAAAAGGGTGGCTGACAGGATGAAATCAAATCAAACATTAATTCTTATGGGACATTATAAAATCCTGCTCCTACAACAGTGCGGTTCACCATGAAAGAGTCTACCCATTATTCTCTAAAATGTGTCTTTTTAAATACTACTCTCCTTTTTTTCCTCCCGCAGCTGCAAATGTTTCAATGCTCCCCCATCATCTCCGTCCCAGAGGTTAGCGCAGATAAGAAGGGGAAAAAAAGCATACTCGTGATGAAATGTTCTCTGAGCTCATGCAGTCCTCCTGCACTGAAAGAGCGCAGCAGAATGCGTGGAGACAAACAATGTCAGAGTCCAGGAAAGCAGAACATGAACGCAAGGACAGGAGGGATGAACGAGAGGAGAGGTGGAGGGAGCAGGATGAGAGGCAGCGGGATGCAATGCTGAGGCTATTGGGGAATCAAACTGATATGCTCCAGCATCTGGTGGAGCTGCAGGAAAGGCAGCTAGAGCACAGACCACCGCTGCTGCCCCTGTGCAACCACCCGCCCTCCTCCCCAAGTTCCATAGCCTCCTCACCCAGATGCCCAAGAACGCAGCTGGGGGGGGAGAGGGCCTCCAGGCACCCAACCACTCCACCCTAGAGGACTGCCTAATCAACAGAAGGCTGGCATTCAGTAAGTTTTGAAGTGCAGTGTGGCCTTGTCCTTCCCTCCTCCACCACCCCTCCCAGACTACCTTGGCAGTTATCCCCCTATTTGTGTGATGAATTAATAAAGAATGCATGATTTTGAAACAATAATGACTTTATTGCCTCTGCAAGCAGTGATCGAAGGAGGGAGGGCGGTTAGCTTACAGGGAAGTAGAATGAAACAAGGGGGCGGGTTTTCATCAAGGAGAAACAAAACAGAACCGTCACACCGTAGCCTGGCCAGTCATGAAACTGGTTTTCAAAGCTACTCTGATGTGCAGCACGCCCTGCTGTGCTCTTCTAATCGCCCTGGTGTCTGGCTGCACGTAATCAGCAGCCAGGCGATTTGCCTCAACCTCCCACCCCACCATAAACGTCTCCCCCCTTACTCTCACAGGATATTGTAGAGCACACAGCAAGCGACAATAACAATTGGAATATTGGTTTCGCTGAGGTCTAACCAAGTCAGTAAACTGTGCCAGCGTGCTTTTAAACATCCAAATGCTTATTCTACCACCATTCTGCATTTGCTCAGCCTATAGTTGAACAGCTCCTTACCACTGTCCAGGGTGCCTGTGTATGGCTTCATGAGCCATGGCATTAAGGGGTAGGCTGGGTCCCCAAGGATAACTATAGGCATTTCAACATCCCCAATGGGGATTTTCTGGTCTGGGAAGTAAGTCCCTTCCTGCAGCTGTTCAAACAGACCAGAGTTCCTGAAGGTGCGAGTGTCATGTACCTTTCCCAGCCATCCCACCATTGAAAAGTACCCTTTTAGTTTATGTACTGGCTATCAAGATGGTCCAGTCCCAAGATAGGGATATGCGTTCTGTCTATCACTCCATCACAGGTAGGGACTCCCATTGCAGCAAAGCCATCCACTATGACCTGCACATTTCCCAGAGTCACTACCCTTGATAGCAGCAGCTCAGTGATTGCATTGGCTACTTGAATCACAGCAGCCCCCACAGTAGATTTACCCACTACAAATTGATTCCCGACTGACTGGTAGCTGTCTGGCGTTGCAAGCTTCCAGAGGGCTAATGCCACTCGCTTCTCAACTGTGAGGGCTCCTCTCATCTTGGTATTCTTGTGTGTCAAGGCAGGGGAAAGCAAGTCACAGAGTTCCATGCGAAAGTTTTGCAGCCACTGGAATCGTCCAGACCTGCAACACTATGTGGTCCCACCAGTCTGTGCTTGTTTCCCAGACCCAGAATCAGCGTTCCACGGCATGAACCTGGACCATTACCACCATGTCCAAATTGCCAGGGTCCATGCTTTGAGAGAAGTCTGTGTCCATGTCCTCATCACTATTGTGATCGTGCTGTCGTTGCCTCCTTGCCTGCTTTTGCAGGTTCTGGTTCTGCACATACTGCAGGATAATGTGCAAGATGTTTACAATGCTCCCAACAACAGCAGTGAGCTGAGCTGGCTCCATGCTTACCATGGTAGGGACATCTGCAGGTGAGCAGAGTTGCAGCGGAAGTGGTGGATGACGACGGATGCCACGAGAATAGATATTTATAAAGAATGACGAGAGGACCTGCGAGATGGATTCATTAGGGTTACCATATTTCAGCAAGCAAAAAAGAGGACGGGAGGAGCCCCGCCCAACCCCGCCCCTGTCCTGCCCTAGCCCCGCCCCTGCCCCACCCACTTCCCGCCCCCTCAGAACCCCCAACCCTCCCCCCCCCCGCTCTTTGTCCCCTGACTGCCCCTCCTGGGACCCCTGCCCCTAACTGCCCCCCCAAGACTTCACCCCCTACCTAAGCCTCCCTGCTCCTTGTCCCCTGACTGCCCCCTCCTGAGACCCTCTCCCCAATCCTAACTGGCCACCTAGGACCCTACCCCCTACCTGTGCCCTGATTGCCCCAACCCTTATCCACACCCCCAGACAGACCCCTGGGACTCCCACACCCCATCCAACCACTCCCCACCCCCTGACAGCCCCCCCCAGAACTCCCGACCCATCTAAACCCCTCTGCTCCCTGTCCCCTGACTGCTCCGATCCCTCTCCCCACCCCTGCCCCCTGACAGCCCCCCCAAAACTCCCAAACACCCACCCCCGCTCCTTGTCCCCTGACTGCCCCCTCCTGGGACCCCTTCCCCTAACTGCCCTCCAGAACCCCACCCCCTACCTAAGCCTCCCTGTGCATTGTCCCCTAACTGCCCCCTCCTAAGACCCCCCCCCAAACTGCCCCCAGGACCCTACCCCCTACCTGTACCCTGATTGCCCAAAACCTTACCCACACCTCCCAGAAAGCCCCCCCCCCCCGAACTCCCTGCCCCTTCCCTGCCCCCTGGCTCCCTTGTTGTTGGCCTTCGGTTCGCCTAAGGGCTCTCTGGGAGCTTGCTGAGTCTGAGCCGTTCTCCTGGCACGCTGGCCAGCAGTGCGGGAGGAGCTCCAGCCTGCCGGAGGCGAATGCAGGGAGGGAGTGAGCTATGCTGCAGGGGGGGGAGGGGGAAGTGGAGGAGGGACTCTCTCTCGCTGTCGGAGCCCCATGTAAGTAGCACCATCCGGCTGCCCTGTTAGCCGCGCGTGCTCTGCATGGGGGGGAGGGAGGGAAGTCCGGACATTAACAAATTCCCCCCGGACGCTATTTTTAGTTCAAAAATCCGGACATGTCCGGGGGAATCCGGACGAATGGTAACCATAGATTCATGGCACCAGGAGAGCAGAGTTGCAACAGAAGCAGTGGTTGTATGACGACGGTTAGCAGTCCTACTGCACTGTCTGCTGAAAGCAGTATGGCATCTGCAAGGAAAAAAGGTGCGAAATGATTGTCTGCCTTTCCTTTCACAGAGGGAGGGGCAACTGATGACATGTACCCAAAACCACCCGCCCGCGACAATGTTTTTGCCCCATCAGGCATTGGGAGCTCAATCCAGAATTCCAATGGGCAGCGGAGACTGCAGGAACTGTGGGACAGCTACCCACAGTGCAACACTCCGAAAGTCAATGCTAGCCACGGTACTGTGTTGACTTAATGCGTTTAGTGGGGACACACACACTATCGACTGTATAAAATCGCTTCCTTAAAATAAACGTCTATAAATTTGACCTAATTTTGTAGTGTAGACATACCCTTAGTCACAGCCTCAGATGGCAGTGCTAGTTAACGTGGGAGCTGAGGCTCTCTGTACAGCAACAGTAAAGAGTTCAAAAGGAAGGAAAGTACTGGACCTTTTTCAAGCAGGCAGTTTTCAATGTAATTAGATTACCTTGTAAGCTTTAAACATTAATCATCTCCTAGAGCTGTTCATATATTGTAGGACTATTTACCAATTGATTTTTTTTTCTTCTGCACTGCTATATTGTAACGGCATAACCAGAGAGCATGGAATGTGTGTGGACAATTGGTGCTTAGGGGTAAGGGGCTAAAGTCCCTGCCAAAAAAAAAATGAAATTATATGAATAAAAGAACAACTGAGTTTAGAACAGAAGCTCATTTATTTCCCTTTATTAAGAGTGGCAAATCAGCTATTATCTTTCACCTCTGTCTCACCTCCTCCCCCCCAATAAAAAGGTGTCTATGCCCCTGTGGAAGAATGCAACAGGAGCACTCCTAGGTTCTGCCTGCCCCCAAATCTCAATGGGAAGTCGATGGGAATTTGGGGGGGGAGGTGTAAGGAATGCAACACTAGGCATCTACATCCAAGTAGTGTGACAATATAGAGGTTCAATTTGTTCAACTCATATGATAGAAGCTACATTATGGTCACATACAGGCTGATTAACAAACAAACAAAAAGTAACCTTGCAATGAATCCTGGGCCATTTCCAGGCCCCCAGTGCCAGGTTTGGCTCTCCATCAGCCCCTCCCAGCATAGTTTAGAACTGCTTTAGGGTTACTCTAAACAATGCCAGTTTGTCTGGGGTCATTACACTGGTAGGGATCGATGGAGCATGATGTAGGCCTAGGACTTAACTCACCCCCATACTAAACTAGCCTTGGGTAAAACTCAGGAATTTCACCACTGAAATTTAAGAAAAATCCTCCGCTGCTGAAAAGGCACCTCAGGAGTGCCCCTAACAAGAGTTATAACACCAAGGTTGTAAAGTGGAGACACCTAGGCACTGGGAAGTTTAGGGAGGAAACAGAAAGACCCAATAAAGGGGAAAATAGATAAGATAAACCCTGGCCTGCAAATTTATGCTGACCACTTGGCATAAACAAAGAAGGTCATAAATAAATTACAATTTGGGCATGAGAGATAAAATGTAAAAAAGTTTTGAACAGGGAGGAGGAAAGATAGATGTCAATGCGTGACCGGTTACATTTTCATTACCTTGGGCTTTCATATTATTTAAAGGGATAGCTGGTTTTACCTACACAATGTAAATAAACAGTGTTCTTTGGGAACCATCTCCAAATTGCAGTTCAACATCAAGCAGCTGGAACTCTGACCCCTCTGCATGGTAACAATGGAGCATTCAGACAACACCCCTTCCTGTCCCCTGCATGCCCCCCGCTTATTTCCTAGACCAGATGAGTGCTGGAAATGGTGGAAAAGACTATGCTCCCCTCACTTAAGACAGCTTTTCAGCCCTTTGTGAATGGAGCAGTATAAATGGTCCAGAATTGTATGTACATTTTAATATAATGTCCAACAATAACTGCAATATTTTTAAAAGATTGTTCCTGTTACAAATTGGGTATTTTACAATGTCCTGAGTTTGAAGCCCTTCTGCTAGAAATACTCACTATCTATAACTTACACTCTGTTACTCAAGTGTTTTTTAACAGCTGAAGTGCTTCTTCATAACCTTTTTAAGAACAATGGAAAAAACTTTAACACTTTTGAAGTAACTAGAGGTTGAAGACACTAAGAATTGGAATGATAATGTGGCTAGGAGAGAAGCAGTGGAAACACTGAAAGCTGCATCACCCTCAACCTGACCACTTCTCACTGCAAACATGCTCCCCTGGCTCAGGGTAAAGCAACAGACCATTCCTTAAAAATCACTTGCACTCCCTCTCCCATGACATCCCATAATGCATTGAGCAGCTCACGTATAAAGCTGCAAGCTTAGCTCCAGCTTCTCTGCTCCTTCAAAACTCAATTGCAAGAGCCCAGCCCCACAAGTAGGTATTCTCCTACCTACTGTCCCTCTCTAAACAGTCTGAAAGACAGACATTTTATGAAATGAAGGAGAGCAAAAAAAGAGTTAAGGAAAAATAAGACATAAGAAATACAGAAATCAAAAGATGGCTGGGTGAGAGAGAAAGAACATGGACAATTAAAAGGAGAGATGGTGATATTGTGTCATGACATGGAACAAGTTGATCTAGGGACTCCAGGATTACTTCATAAGACTAGGTGTTCAGCAACAAAAAGATTTGAATACCACTGCCTTAAAGCCAGATATGTGAGCCATTTCCAAATATTATCAAGACATACAGAGGGGGGGGGGGGAATCACATTTCAGGCTGTAAAGTTATTTATTTAGGAAGATGCCTTTTCACTAAGGAATTTGTTTCATACTTTTGTTTGTTCAAAACAATGAGACTAAAGTTATTGGCTAAAGAATATTTACACCACCACTTATTGCAGCTATGGTGTAGTGAACATGAAGACTAATTTTTATGACAACTCAGGAAAGCAGAAGTTTATTTTAATAAAGAAACCAGTCTTTTTACCTTAGGGGCAAAAATTGGCTTAGAGCAACAATATAGGGATAACAGATGGTCAGCAATTCAATAATAATGTGCCACACTTGACACTTTACCTAAGGGGATAATGTCTATGACAAAAGCTAAAATCTGACTATAATTGTGAGGAGAGGTTTCAGCATTAAAATAGCATCTAATTAGTTGTCTTGTAAATGTATCAAAATACTTAACTGTGAGAAGTCTATCAAACCTCAAGGCACATGGGCAAACATGCTCAAAACCAAACTGAAGTACTACAAGTTTTTCAAGACTCACAGCAGAAAAAAATATAGAAGGTGGAAAGCAAGAAAGGCAAAGGGAGGAAAGCTGGCATCAGAAATAATGTGAGCGAGAGAGCGTAGGAGAAAGTTGGAGCAAACAACCAATCTTCAGACAGCAAACACCCAGCTCAAAACAGTGACAAATGCCTCCAATTTTATGCAGATCAAAGTACACTCTTTTGATCTTAAAGGCTGAATTATTCCTCTAAGGAGTCTAAAGAAATCAATGAAGGTGCAATTAAAGTTTAGAGGCAAGTCTCCATGAACTCTATCAGAGCAGTTACATAAGAACGGCCATACTGGGTCAGACGAATGGTCCATCTAGCCCAGTATCCTGTCTTCAGGCAGTGGCCAATGATAGGCGCTTCAGTTAGTTTTGTTTATCCTTCTAAATAAAGAACATAATAGAGTTATGGTACTTATACATGACATATCAATATGTCCCCACTTTGTTGTAAAAATCTCCCTTATTTTTGGCTGTATTGTGATCTAAGAAGCTAAACTAGAGAGAGAGGTTAATGTGTTCCTCCCTCCAGTGCCAATGGACCTGTTTTCCCAGCAGAGGCACTCTCGTCCTTTTCTTATACCATAATATTCTTCAAACATCTGCTTTAACCTCTTTAAAGGATTCTGATGTCTTTTGGCATCATTGCTAGTAAGGAGGCAATGGGCTTCACATTCATTTTATGTGAAATATATGCCATAACCCACAGAAATAATTAATTATTAATGGAGATATCCCATCTCCTAGAACTGGAAGGGACCTTGAAAGGTCATCCAAGTCCAGCCCCCTGCCTTCACTAGCAAGGCCAAGATCCCCAAGTGGCCCTCTCAAGGATTGAACTCACAACCCTGGGTTTAGCAGGCCAATGCTCAAACCACTGAGCTATCCCTCCCCCCTCAAACTCAAAATAGGATAAACTCAAAATAGTTTGAGTTGTCTCCAATATCAAAGGACATACAATTTTAGTAAGAATAGGAGAGGTAGCTCATGCTCTCATATTTCCTGGTTGCCTATTCCAAGTTACTTAGTCTTTCTTCCACGCACCATGAGAAGTTCCACCTAGTTAACAATTAACTTGAGCAAAATCTAGATGAAGTATGGGTATTGCCTACAACTGAGTCTAGCTATTTTTATATTTAGATCAGAGATGGCCCCAAACCAAATATCAGATCTAAAGATCTTCAAACTTTGGGATGTTTGCCTCTATCACAATTGTGTAGGCTCTAGATTTCAAAGTTTCCACACCTGCTTATCGTTCAGTAACTGAATTAGTAGGTTGTTTCAATACAAGCATATGTTAGCCATACCTCCACAGCTTTTGCATGGCTCAGCTCCTTTGAATTCTCATGGGCTGCCAACCAGCACCAGATGTTTCTAGCAGCTGTGCTCTGCTTCAATCTTAAGTCTCCACTGACACATGGATGCACTGAGGGAGTTTTCAAAGGCTAGTGTTAGTGATTGCACGCCGGACAGAAGTCTAAAGCGTGTTTTCCATTCTCTCTTCACTTTTGGCAGACAGTGATCATGAATTTACAGAAGATTAAACTAACATCTTACCATAGCTGTGTAGGGCTATAAGTGTTCACCATGTTTATCTCATGCTTTGGGGAAAGCTTTCAGAACTTGCTGAATTATGAGCTTACATGAGAGCAGTCATGATATTTGAATGGAGCTGACAGAACGTTAATACTGCATCAGTTAAGGTCCTTAAAAACTAAAATTGGGGGTGGAGGGGGGGGGGGGGGGAGTCTTGCTAATGTGCTGCCTAAGAATGAAAAAAATGACAATTAAAAGCTCCAAGTCCAGTGACTTCCTTCCCCATCCCTCATCACATGGGTGTGTGCACACACTTACCTTACAAAATTACTGAAGCATTTAAAGGACAAGATTTCTGTTCCTAGTCTTACCAGTTCTTTTGAATATTGGTAACTTTAGCTGTTAAGTCGGGCTTCAGATACTTTGTGTGAATTCTGAACTCACATATTGAGCTTCACTGTAGGCCCTAAAAACAATTGCTACTCTCCCCTTTTCAATTCTTTACCTCCGGCTCCTAACACATCATACTGGGATTTGGGAGCCCCATTTGAAACAAATTGTTTTAATTAAAATAGTAATTTTCATCCCCAAGAGATGTAAACTATTAGAGAGTTGCCAGGAGGGAGATATACTAATGAGAGCAATGAGCAGTTACAGGCAGTCTGCTGCAGGTTCTCAGAGGAAAAATAGACCAGTCACTTGCTAAATCACTGTTTACCACTATACACAACAACATTTAAAAGCTATACAGGTTATTCCTTCTGTAATCACTCACCAAGTACACTGCTTTCACTTGTATTTCATTAACACATTTTCACATACAAGAGATCTGAGCAGCAAAGTCAAGTGAAAAAACTTTTTATTGATAGTTTCTTACTATCTGAAACAATAAAAATGCAGATCAGGAAAAACCACACAAAACACTTATTCGTCTGCTGAAAGTGAACCCTGTTTGAAGACACATGGCCTTATTTTTCTAGAAGCTACCCAACATTTCGAGAGCAATAGTTTCCTTAGAAATGCAGCAGCATGGAGAGGAGCAGCGGGGAAGCATGGAATCTTAGCCAGTGTTCAGCACAAGGAATTAAGAATCATAATTGAGTCCCAGTTTTGCAGCTGATTTCTTGAGTGGATTTGGAAGTCACAGATTTGAGCTTGAAGCCTAATTTTGGACTTTAATCCAGATTTAGATTTCACACATATACTGTTATATTGAGCCTGACCAAATCCCTGCATTCAAACACATCTCCAGAGCCCAGGTGTTTGACTGCCAGAGCCATACATTTTGAACCTTGAGCCATCTCTACTTGGGACTATTCATTCCTACAGTTTGGAATGATTGTCCAGTGGTTAGGGTTGTTGCTTGAGTATTTGGCAAGTCAGGTTCAGGTCTCTGTTCTCCCACAAGATTCCTGCATGACCATGGGATAAATCCAATAGTCTTTCTGTGCTTCAGTCGCCATCTGTGTAATGGGGTAATGCTACTACTTCAAGGCTGGAAGATGAACCTAGATGAATTCAGACTAGAAATAAGGCATGCATTTTTAAGTGTGAGGGTAATTAACCCTTGGAACAATTTACCAGGGGTCATGGTAGATTCTCCATTACTGAATTTTAAAAATCAAGACGGATATTTTTTATGATAGGCCATAAAACTTACCCAAAATAATTCATTTTAACTATAGCCTATAAGAGGCAAGCCTAGATCAATATGTTCCTTTCTGGCCATAGAATCTATGAACCTACAACACAGTGGTATTGTGAGGTTTAATGCATTAACAATTGTGATGCACCAGATACGACAATAATGGGGACTGTAACAGGGTCCACTCACCACTCTGGTGCCTCCTCAGCCTGTCTTGGGAATTATTTCTGTGGTTGAGTGCACCCCCTTAAGTGATGCATTGCCACCATGACCACCGCTCTTGGATCCACATCTCTCCAAGGACAGTGGCATCCTCTGTGGCTGTGCCAGCAGGGGACTTGCAGTCCGCTGTTCAGCCACTTTCCATCAGTGGCAAACTGCAGTCCACAATCTAGCCACTTCCCACGTGGCTCCAGCACCCTTTCTACCCTTGTATCAGGGCCTCAGTCTACAACACACACACACACACACACACACACACACACAGGGTTGTCTGTTTGCAGCACTGCTCTGTCCAGGGTGCTGGCAGTTCTCTTGGCCCTCAGGGACACAGTCCTTCCTCCCTAGGCTCCCAGCAGAGAACGGTCTTCTTCTGCCTTGCAGCTCCCTTCTTATATGGGCCTATGTGGCCCTGATTGGCTGCTTCCAGCGCAGCCTTCCTAAGGCTGCTTTTAACCCCTTTCCTGCCAGTGAGGGGCAGTCACCCTATCACAGGGACCTTAAAATACCTTAAATAGTTTACACCAGGGGTAGTCAATTATTTTTTGTCAAGCTTCAAATTTCTTGATCAAGGTATAGTCAAGGTCCAGACTCCAAAGAAAATAATAATAATAATAATAAAAAGATTTCAGGGTCTGTTCAAAAGTGTGCCTATTGAACTATCCCTGGTTTACACAACTGCAATACATATACTTAGATCTCAAAAACCCTATGAGGTAGCTAATGAATTAATATTTGCTAAGAGCTGCGAGATGCCATTGCTGAATTTGTTAGTACACTAAGTTATTTTTCTAATTGCTCTGCTAGTTGTGATATGTTTACTAGAAATCTTTATGAAATATTTAAGTTCAGTCAAACAAATTTGTAGTGCGCAAATTGTGCTCTCCTGGACTTCAACACTATATATAGAAAAGTGCACATGAAACCCCAGAAGATAATACTGTTTATAGTTAGACATCATTTGGAGAATATGATTTTAGGCTTAGGATTGAATGTATGTTGCAATTGTAATTTGAAGATATTTAATCTTTATGTTGCAATTTATGGCCTATTTCAAATACGGATATTGTAATATTTGTTCTGATGGTTTGGAGTATTTTTTTTATTTGCAGTTGCAGCAATTTGAAAAATAATTATTATCAAACTCGAGTCAGCATTTACAGAAAGATTACATCTCTAGACCTGAGATCAGGAAATAATCAGTTGTTTTCAAAGCAATCAGATCCCGATTTTGAAATGCTACGGCACGTTTATACACTCCTCCACAAGTTTCAAAGTCACCATTCTACTTTAAGCCAAGAGATCTGTGCTATCCCTTAATCAAACTTCCACTTAAACAGATTGCCTCTTCCTACCTGAGAGAATCCAGTATATCCTTCATCTGGAAAAAACTATGAAGAGTTATTTGTTAACATCTGCCTTGCTAGTGTAAAAGACTAAAATGTTTATCTTCAATTTCTACTGAAAAAGAGAGTATATTAGCAGTGGTATGTTGAGCAATAAGCCACCTTCTGGAAATACTTTAAAAGGGGGGGGAAAAACAAAAACAGAGTTCCATCTTTTTTCTGGCAACTGACCTTCAGCTTTTTCTTATCAAGTTATATCTGTTTGTACCTTTGTTATCTATCCTTATTTTCCTGTTAATCAACCACAATTCTGCCACCCACAATGAGTGGTGCCTTACTTCAAAAAAGTAGTCCCCTTCATATCAATGGTATTACCCACAAAGTATGGTACTATTCAACATGAGGTAAATGGACAGAATTAAGCCCTAAAGTACATTAGAATTCCCTTCTCAGTTAGATCCTGATCTACAGCCAAACAGGACGCAAAGTCAATAGAAAGATTTGACCAAGGCATGCAGCTGAGAGAGACAGACATACACAGTGATGGATTTAAGCACTACAACTTTATTTGTTTAACAATAAGGGGGACGGAAGGGCGCTGTATACCAAACCTCTCCCCTAAAGTTCTTCAGAATTCCCTTCGATTAGGGCCTGATCCAAAGCCCACTGAAGTCAATAGGAAGGTTTAGTATCAACTTCAACAGGTCTTTGAAGCCTAAAATACTTGTTTCAGAGAGGTGGACATTGTTCTCTTTGGTAATAAATATTATTAGACACTCACTATATTTCACTTATGGCTTATATTATAATAATTGCATAATATTAAGTAGACGCACTTGTGAATAGGAATCTCTGGAGAAATCACGATTCTTTAAAGGGCTCCTGTGAAGCATGTTTAAACAGACATCCCACAAGGACAAATAGATAAACTATGCTTTCCCTCAGCAGTCTGTGGCAACAACAGGAGAATACTAAACTGAGAACATAAGGGACATGTTGTAGAAAATGTTCTGCTTTACTTTTATTTAAAATGTAGCTGTATAGATGAACTGCCTAGAGGCATCAACCATTGCCAATCAAAGCTCATGTAATGAATAAGTCTTATAAATGTTCTAAAGTCACTACTCCACAGAATTGCTTAAGTCATTTGAGGATGAAGATTTTCCACAGACATGTACAATATCTTTTTTAGTGTTTTCAAAGAACATGATTTTTCATTGGCAAAGAAAGCCTTTGAAGTTGTCCAAATAGCTGTGGAAGTTAATAAAGAAGCAATTCCTTATTTATAGAATCATTTTTTCTCTTCTTAAAAGCAGTTGCAAAGTTTAATGTAAAATATAGATATTTAAATATAAATGTCTCATGACAACTTCATATGCATTTAGGTAAATACATTTTTATTAAACTGAATGTTTGCATATCTTTCAAGGTACACTGAAAGATAATGTATTATGGAATCTAAAAGTACAATTAGTAGTATAGGGATATCAGGTTTTATTTTTTAAAATTGACTGCTACATTGTAGAAGCCAGAGTAATGCAAAGGTTCTACTAATCACATAAATCCCTAATGGCTCAGTAAATATGTACTGCATAGTTGATTTAGATCACTATAGGCTTGTCTACACTGGCACTTTATAGCGCTGCAACTTTCTCACTCAGGGGTCTGAAGAAATACCCCCCTGAGTGCTGCAAGTTTCATCACTGTAAAGTGCCAATGTAGGCAGTGCACCAGCACTGGGAGCTGTGCTTCCAGCACTGATAACTATGCCCCTCATGGAGGTGGTTTTTTTTTTTTTTTTTTTTTTTTTTTTAATAGCACTGGTGCTGCGACTACATAGCCACATTAAAGCACTGCCATGGCAGTGCTTTAACATTGTTAGTGAATTGTTAAAATTAAGAACAAGTTTCTTTGCTAAGTCAGCAGGGTTATTACAACTGTGTGATGAAAGCTGGTAAAAGTAGATGCCATACTATTTAAGACAGACTGACAATATCCTGAATGAACTTAATTCAATAAAGTTAAGCCTTACTGCATCACCTTTGGGGCACATTGTATGAGAATTGCAAAGATTTGTGTACTATTGTGAGATTGTGTGGCACATCTTTAGCAGGAAGACAAGATTAATACAATGTCTGGAAGGTATGAGGAAGTTCAAAGGTCTTTTTAGAATAATACATGAAGGTATTTCCTAACAAAATCCACTTGAGGTGAGGGGGATGCAAATTCTTCCCTTCTGAAGCCAAGCTTTTGAAGGTCATCGTCCCCCCCCACACACACACAAAAGTAGGTAATTAGTCCATAAAGACCCCTGATCTGTATAAGAGGGTAGACTAAACTTGTTATGTGTGCTTTTTTTTTTAAACTCAAGCTGTGATTAACTTGTAACCACAAGGACTCGGGGGAAAGGGGGGAAGATGACAGACTTATCTTGCCAGAACCCATGCTAGAGTAGGCACGAATTCAGGTATGCTTATTAGGATGCATGTAGGTTCTTATGTTCCCTGTGATGCTTTTTACCTTAAGAATAAAGTAGGTTTCCTTAGAAAATTGTGTGGTAACATATCTGTAGCCAATCACTCTTATCAGTCTCTGAAGACAAAGCAAGCAGGTCTGTTTAGATCAACTGTCTTTGCTGGGAAATACATAGCGAAGGCAGGGAACTGTACATCCTGAAAATACCCCAGTCAGAAGGAAGAGAGACACGTGTCTTCATACGGAGAGCTGGAAGCCTGTGAGTGGGTGCCCTTACTGGATCACTGAGGGAAAATACAGGTGCCATTGCCCTGAACTGTGACACGGTTTTGCAAGTATGACTTTGTAGTGATTCTCTCCTTCTAAGTCTTCCATCCTTGCAAACACATTTGCTAACTTGCCAGTATTTCCTAAGTGTACCCAAGATCAGAGACTCCCCCATGTACATCTTTCCAGAGCTCAGAAAATGATAATCTCTGACCTCACTCAAAGGTAAAAGCTATAGAAGAGAGCCCTTGTGGGATGATGAAAAATCCATGGCTTCAAGACAAGTATCAATAAATTGAAGCTTCCCCTTCCACAAAAACAGTTTGTTAAATACAATGTTTGCTAATGGAAAATGTTTGACTATTACAAGTACAAGACCATTTTAAAGACATTGGTACACCACTATAGACTATATTTGGTCAACATCCTAACAAGAGCAATAGAACATTTATATGTGGGGGGCAGGGAACTAAGTAAAAGCCACATTTGTTTGTTTCATTTTTCAAAGTAAGAACTTCTGAACAGGACTTTCCATTGAACAGGATTTTCCTGGATTTCCATCTTTAGTACAGGAACTATGCAACCACTACTGGAATTTGGAGTGCTATATCTTCTTGTCCTATCTGACACAAAAAGAGGAGTGCAAAGAGGAAGATGC
Source organism: Chrysemys picta bellii (assembly GCF_011386835.1). Lineage (NCBI taxonomy): Eukaryota > Metazoa > Chordata > Testudines > Emydidae > Chrysemys > Chrysemys picta. The sequence goes on from NC_088797.1 coordinate 103,463,131, forward strand.
TGCCCAAATAAAGTATTTTATTCTTTTGCTTCCAACGGCTACAAAAACCCAGCTAAAGTTATACAAATAAAAATGTTTTGAAGCAACTTTGAGTACAATCAAATGGAAGTTGCGTACAAACAAAAGGAGCATTTCCTACCACACTCCACCTTTTTGGGCCTGCACTTGGCTACCTTCCTGAAATAGTCTTCTCTGCCCTTACCTATCCAGGGCCAAACTCCAACTTGGTGTAAGTAAGCGCAGCACCATTGAAGTTTCCTGGCTGTTTATGTGAGGTCTAATTTTGGTCCACAGATCCCGAATCAGGAGAAAAAATGAGTAATGGGTCAAAGACCAAGCCTATGAAGGGTGATTAGGTGACAATAGCACTTATTTTCATATCCAAGATCTGGGGGGGTTTCTGAACAAAGTGTACTTACAGGTGGGTAACTGGTAGCACGAACTTGCTCATGTGAAGAATATGCTGTCCACTTGGCAGGTCTGGAAGGCAAACAATTAGGAAGAAAGTCTGCAATGTAGTATTTGTTTTAGTCTCACAAATCTCTTTACCCTCTTTTTGATGTGTGTGGGATTTTGGGGGTGAAAAAAGGCAATGGTCTTCTTGATCCTATAGCAGTGATGCTGGCAAATAGTGGTGGAAAAGCCCAGGAACTTTTATTCATATTTAAAAGTGAATTTCAGTTTGACAGTGTTTGCAGCCCTTTACTGTGCATTTTCTGTAAATAGTGAAACCTGAGAACCCTAATATCCAATATTTGTGAAGAAAAAATGGTATGTTCACGTACTTGAAAACTGAGTGAAAGCAAATTCAAAGTAGAATTTTTAATTTCAAGTCATTGATCAATTTTCAGCCTAAAGAATATTCATTAACGTTTCATTATGAAAATCTTAAATTCACACTCTGCTAGTGATTTACACAAGCTGTCCAGCCAGAACTGAGGTAGGGGTGGTTGGCAGGAGTTTGCATGAACAAACATGTTTTTGTATCGAGGGTGAAAGAAAAGCTGAGATTTGGACACTGATTAATTAGTAACCACTGAACAAAAGGTTTCTTGAGAGATTAAGAGCTATTAATTATGAAGAGAGCTAAACAGACGAGCCGAACATAAAATATAGACTATATTAAAAAGATCTCTTACCAGAGACAAAAGCATTCCCATTCTCCACTCCATTTTCATGTTGGCTCCTCTGGAAGGAGTGCTTCCTCCTCATTTAAATCCTCCCTGAAAACTCACTTCTTCAGTGATCCCACAAGAAGTGAATCTCTATTTGCTATGAGCTAGGTTGGCAGTCACACTACGATGAGGAGGAATAAGACCTCTCCTCCTGCTTTTGCAGTGCCCAGTTAATAGTATCCACCCAGAACCACAGCTGCTGTGTTTGAGGGAGCTAAGAAGTTGCTACTGAGTTATTCCTTCAGAAGCAACTTGCTGGAAAGCGAGCAGTGAAAAGGAAAAGCTTTTGCCCCACACCACTCTACATACTAGAGAGGGACCATGTCCTTCTGTAAAGCGCCTTTAAAATAGAGTCATCACCATCATCTTCATCTGCATTAAAGCTGCAGGGAGAGAACAATAGGAGAAAAACACATTACCTTTTCTTTTTAAGTATCTGTGGTTTTGATAAAGAAGCTCTTGCCCATGCTGAGATAAAATTGGGTTTGTTTATTCTGGAGAAGAGAAGACTGAGGGGACATGATAACAGTTTTCAAGTATATAAAAGGTTGTTACAAGGAGAGGGGAGGAAAATTGTTCTCTTTAACCTCTAAGGATAGGATAAGAAGCAATTGGCATAAATTGCAGCAAAGGAGTTTAGGTTGGACATAAGGAAAAACTTCCTAACTGTCAGGGTGGTTAAGCACTGGAAGAAATTGAGTAGGGAGGTTGTTGAATCTCCATCATTGGAGATTTTTAAGAGCAGATTACACAAACACTTGTTGGGGATGGTCTAGATAATTCTTAGCCTGTCATGAATGCAGGGGACAGGACTAGATGACCTCTCGAGGTCCCTTCCAGTCCTACAAGTCTATGAAGGTGAAAAATGTAAATTAGCAGCTGGTAATCCAAATAGATCTCAGTGAAAGGAACTACAAAAGATGATGAGAATCAGTTCAAGCACAAGAACAGATTTGTGACATTCCTGGCGTTTCCCGTTTCCAGGCAATTCAAAAATATCAGAAGAGCAGCCTTTAACATGGTCTAGTGTTTTCGCAATTCTGCTTCTGACTTCACCTATAACCAGGAAACATGGAACACAGCAATGGGGACAGGGAGAAAGACTATTCAGACTTTTCCAAATTTCACGTAAGATAAATTTTGCAGTGGTGAGAAAGTTCTAGTTGGATCTTATTTTATTCAAATTGATTAGCCCACACAAATTTAGCAGAAGCAGCTGGTCCGGTGGCTACTGTGTTTCCTATAACTTAGGACAAGTAAACAGAAACTTTGTAACAGGTAATTATGAAAATCATGACAAGTGATGGCACAGTATTCAAAATAGTGCTAAAATCAGATTGACTACATTAATGGTAAATTCAGTGATTTTTATTTGATCCTCAGAGTATAAAAGGACTGATTATATATGTCAGTGAGAAAGAATATATGATTGTAAAAATCAAGGGTATGTATATCAAAGCATAATATGGTACAAGGGAGATGATTTTATTGCAAAAAGTAATACAAGGCACTACTACTGTATCTTTTATCTGTCAGGCAGGCGAAAGATATGAGAATGGGCATTTGCCCAAGTACTGAAAACTATTACTTTCCCAACCCCAAGGTATTTTGTTTTAAATGATGAAACAGAACTAATTAATTTGAATGGCTGGTTGTCTCATAAATCCACAATCAGAGTTTTAGCCAAGGGCTTGGGAGTACAATATTTTTAATTGTACAAGCTTAACCCAACAGTGAGATAGAAACATTTTAAGCTTTCCAAAGGAACAAAGAACTGGCAACTGTGGAAAATCAAAGAAATTTACTTCCAAATTTGTACTAAATTTAGCCTAGCATAAGACTGAGCAGGTAAAGCCCATAGCAAAGTTTTGCCATTTATTATTTAGACTGAGAAATTAGCTGCAGAAAATATTAACCTGAGGTTTGAGGCACATATATGGTGTTCACTTTACTGCAGGTCTCTTGAAAATGTTGATAGCATTCATCCTAAGAGCACAGTTTTCAGAGAGACACTTTAAACTTCATTAATTCAGTGGAGAGAGGGAAAAAAAAAATCTATAATTATTTTTCTACTCTGACTTGTTACAATCATTCCTCTTATTACCATCCCTTATCATAGTGCATATTAAGAGAAAGGCACTTTTTTGTGCAGTAAAGCAATACAACATACTGCAGTTCTTAATATACAGTAATATTAGTTTGTTACTTTACTGTCTCTTGTTTTCCCAAACTGCTAGCCATTCCTTTGACTAACCCAATTCACAGGTCTCATGTTAATCCTCTAGGGCTAGGTCTACACTACCCGCCTGAATCGGCGGGTAGAAATCGACCTCTTGGGGATCGATTTATCGCGTCCCATCGGGACGCGACAATCGATCCCCGAATCGACGCTCTTACTCCACCAGCGGAGGTGGGAGTAAGCGCCGTCGACAGGAAGCCGCAGAAGTCGATTTTGCCGCCGTCCTCACAGCGGGGTAAGTCGGCTGCGATACGTCGAATTCAGCTACGCTATTCACGTAGCTGAATTTGCGTATCTTAAATCGACTCCCCCCTGTAGTGTAGATGTAGCCTAAGTGAAGTTTGTGAATGTGAGCACGAGATCTCTAAAGAAATCTTTTCATCATTCTTCTCCGATACCTCATTTACACACTACGGAACAATGACACGTTATTTTTACCTAGAGCAGTATTCACCTGATGATTATGTTGGGATCACTTGCCCCACTCCTTTGTGTCAAAAGCTTTGAACTGCTTTCCCTTCAACATGAGTATTATCAGTAATGGATTAATTTTTCACACTACACCTAGGGAATGAATCTCTTACCTCTTCACATCAACCACTCTGGTGATTCCGCTTATTGCCTCCATCTACTGCATGGATGCAAGTCCCTGACCTCATAGACGTCTTCAAGTTTGTCCTCATTTTACTAGGAAGTATCCCTCTAATGACATGTCAGCGATGAGTGACCTCCTTTGAATAGACTGCCTCAGGTCTATCAGGAATGCACTTATGTGACACTTCACTGGGCATCACCTACTATCTGCCCACAACAGGAGAATGGCACAGAAGGAAAACATGTAGCACTGCATTTCTGTGGTTTTCCTGGACTGCCCACTCCCTTTCCAGAAATATTCCCTCTCCACTGCATTTCTGAGGTTTTCCTGGACTGCCCACTCCCTTTCCAGAAATATTCCCTCTCCATTACTAGCCAGTCTCAAGCCTGGATAAAAGAGGAGCGTTCTGCAATTGGGTTTGCAACCTACTCACATAAAACTTTACTGCAAGAGAAACAGGTCATTTAAATGAAATCTTGAGAATGGGAGGTGCAGGTGGAGCTCAAAACACAAGCATGGTAGATCTCAGTGAAAGGCAAAAGGAAGCTGAGATCTCAAGACATTGAATCCTGCTGACCAAATCTGTAACAATAGTAGGCACATGGAATATATGTAATTTGTATAATATGGGGGAAACTAGCACAGGTTACGCTAGAAATGAAAGAGACTTGGCTGATGCCAGTGGCTAATAAAAAGAGAGATTGGCCCCTACTCACCCCAGATGGTGGAGGAAGATGCTGTATATTTCATGGAAAGAAAACAAATGTCAGAGTAAAGGAGCTGACGGAGCAGGACACGTTGGAAAATACAGTGAAAAAAAAAGGCGGCTCAGGTGGTTGGGACATGTACACCATGTGGAAGATACGGTAGCAAGCATTTAATTGGGTACTCCAGGAACAAAGGAGAAAGCAAGGAAGGCCAAGGAAGAACTGGCTGAAGACAGTGACAGATGATATTGAATGTGCTGGCATCACCTGGGAAGTAGTATCAAAACTCACAAGTGACCATAATCAATGGAGGAACTAGACTCCCCAGTGTATCAACTACACAGAAGGAAATAAAAGTATGAGCGTGACAAGAAGGGTGCTATGCCTACCCAGGCTATCATGAAGGAGTAGTCCACCCTGATGACTCAGGTCATTACTCATGCACTTCTTCTCCATCACCCCAGGCAAGGGTGGCGAGTTATATGGGCCCGTGGTGCCTGGGCTCCAGAAATATTCAGGGCCTGGGGGCCTGGCTCCACCAATGTTTGGGGCCGGGTCTCTCCCCCAGCCCCGCCTGCCACCCTCACGCGCCTCACCCAGCCCCCACTTGCTGCCCCCACACGCCTCCTCCAGCCCTCGGAGCATCCCTATCTCAAACCAGTGGCTGCCCCCTGCAGTTCCACTGTGTTCCGCTCTGCTGGCTCCCGGCATCAACTGCTGCTGCAGAGTCGTAGTGCCCCCATCCACTAGTGCCCTTCCCTTTTCCAGCAGGACCCTCCACCAGCACAGGGACACCCCCAGCCTGCCCTCAGTCACTGCTCCTGCCCCACGCTGGGCAAGGGGCAGCCCCACCCCCAGTGAGGCTACAGTGAGGGGCAGCAGCAGGGGAGGAGGTGCACATGTGATGGCAGATCCCCCCCCAGCACCCCACCACAGGGGAGGTGAGGGGCTTCCTAGACCTGAGAGGGGCCCTAGGAGCATGTGCAGTGACAGTTGTGCGAGGTGAGTGTGCTGCCAGGGGGGAGAGGGCTGGGGGGGGTCCTCTCTGGCCCCAGCCCTGGGGCAGCCTGCCTGCATTCCAAACTCCTCACCCCCAGCCAGAGCCCTCATCCCTCCACACTCTAACCTTCTGCCCCAGCCCTGATCCCCCTCCTGTATCGTGAACCCCTCATTCCCGGCCCCACCCCGCAGCCCTCACCCCTCATCACCAACCCCACCCCAGAGCCCTCACATTTTTACATTATTTTAAAATATATATATATTGGCTTACAAGGCAGGTGTTGGACTTGGACCTGTTCTGGCCACCACCAAAAATTATACAAACCTGCCACCCCTGACCCCAGAAAATATGAGGTGTTCTCTTTCTCAAGAGCAATTAGGGATATTACTATCACCATGTGAGCAATTGATGAGAGGACATTTGAGCAATTGATGAGAGGACCCTTTAGAATCACCTCAATAAGGGACGTACTGGGCACCTAACATGCATCACATGGGGCAAAAAACATGAGTGAGGCAGACAGATTTATGTTATAAGACAACTGCAAAAAAACCTGTTTATTAGTAAAGCAGGTGCTTATGGGGACTGAAATCAGAGGGAGAGCTGCTAGGTGCAAAGAACTTTGGAAACTCTGGCCCTTTAGTTAGGCTTCAAAATATGGATTTAGGAGCCTAAATTAGGCTCCTGTTTTTTAAAATCTTAGCGCAGCTCTCTCACATAGTAGTGCAAAGCACACCAACTATGCCACTAGGCATGAGTTCTCCCAATTAACAATACTGTATTAAATTGGCTAGCGTACCACTGGCCCCTACTGGATAGAATGAAAGTTGCTCAGCTGTGTGTCATGGGCCTTCTCTTACTAATAGCAATGGGAGTTTTTCAAAGAGACATTATTAAGGGCACAAGAGCAAACTATCCCACTGCATAGGAAAGATAGGAAATATGTCAAGAAACCACCCTGGCTTACCCAGGAGAAGATCTTCAATGATTTGAAATTCAAAAAAGAATCCTACAAAAAGTGGCAACTAGGTCAAATTACAAAGGATGAATATAAACAAATAACACAATACGTAGAGACAAAATTAGAAAGCCCACGGCATACAATAAGATTAAACTATCTAGAGACATAAATGATTTAGATAATGGTATAGAGAGTACACTTACAACATTTGCGGACAATACCAAGCTGGGAGGGGTTGCAAGTGCTTTGGAGGATAGGATTAAAATTCAAACATGAGCTGGAAAAACTGGAGAAGTGGTCTGAAGTTAGGGTGACCAAATGTCCCAATTTTATAGGGACAGTCCCGATATTAGGGGCTTTGTCTTATATAGGTGCCTATTGCACCCACTCCCTGTAGCATTTTTTCACACTTGCCATTTGGTCACCCTATCTGAAATAGGATGAAATTCAATAAGGACAAATGAAAAGTACTCCACTTAGGATCAGTTGCACACATAGAAAATGGGAAATGACTGCCTAGGAAGGAGTACTGCACAAAGGGATCCGGGGCATAGCAGATCACAAGGTAAATAGGAGTCAACAGTAATGCTGTTGCAAAAAAAGTAAACATCATTCTGGGATGTATTAGCAGGAGTGTTGTAAGCAAGACATGAGAAGTAATTCTTCTGCTCTACTCCAGGCCTCAACTGGGGTATTGTGTCCAGTTCTGGGAGCCACATTTCAGGAAAGATGTGGACAAACTGAAGAAGTCCAGAGAAGATCAACAAAAATGATTAAAAGTCTAGAAAACATGACGTATGAGGGAAAATTTTAAAATTGGGCTTGTTTAGTCTGGAGAAGAGTAGGGGGTAGGGAACATAATACTTTAAGTGATTAGCATACATAAATGACTGTATGATTCTATGATTCTCCTTTAGCTCAAATGGTAGGCGCCTGTGCTTTAGAAATGAAAAGAATTGGGTTCTCCTGCCCTGACCTCATTGTCACAAAGTTCTAAGTGGTCAGGTGTGCAACAGAATGACATGTGTAATGTCCTAACTGGCCACAGGTTTCTTAACCAAACAACAATTTAAATAGTCTATGTACTTTTATTTTTTTGCCAGCATACCAACTTTCATCTCCTAACATGAACTCTGGATTTTATATACACCTTCTTATTAGCTGGCATGGGAATCTTAACTCAAATTAATGCATGTGTATACATTTTAATTGTAGATTAAAAGTGTACTTTGTGAATACATAAGAAAGATCAGTGGCATATTAATTTATACTAGCTTTGTTGTAAAAAGCCAGAAACATTTGCAATTATATGGAAATTACTTTACAAGTTAATTGCTCTGACAGGTGCCTAATAGCTCTTCCAAACATGGGGTAAGTGCTTACACATGGGTAGCTCAAATATTATTTCACTGGACCAACTTCTTTTTCTCAAAACAATATCAAACATCAGTTAAACAAGGTTCCGTTTTTTGCAATTTTTCTCAACACATGTTCATTCTTCCATTTTCATATTGCACCATTAATTTTTCTGCCTGCTTACATTCTGTGGCTTTATGTAACACTAAAGAAATCCTACCTTCTCTGTTTGTATTTTGTCAGTACTCAAGATATTTTTAACTGCTTTTCAAATTAATTTCTAAAGTTTTCATCAGAAAGCAACCATGGTAAAACCCAGTAGGCATCCTTTTTAATGAAGGATTTGCAGATGAGAGCACTGTATGCCAGGACACACCTAGAGTTTACCTAGTAATAGTCATACGGTATATTATATAACTAACACCACACATACCCCAAACGTTGATAAGTGAACTCAGTTCATGTGCAGACAAGCTAAGCAAACTCTGCAAAGCAGAAATCAAATAAAACATTTACTATTACGCAACTTCCACAACAAATATCTGTAGCGGTTTTCTTTTCTACTACACTAACTAGCATGAGGCTTACCAAGGCCCCTCATATGCAAGTGGGAGAACTGGTCCCTTTCTTCACCTCATTTGGGTGTCCATAATCATTAAACAAGTATATTACAACACAAGAGAAATATATGAAGAAAATCTGATTGCATATCATTCTTGTTTTAGTTTGGATAAATGAGTACAAGATGGATGGTGAGCACCCACTCCTACTTGAATAATGTGAAGCCAAAGGGAACTGAGTACTAAAGAAATCAATACCTATTTTTCAGTGTTATTCATCCCCATAATAGTTTTGAATATCCCCTTTACTAGGTAACCACTTCCTGGGTTTAAATTAGAAATGAGTGATCTGTTTCTGAACACAACTGGCAACCAGAAGGTTCTAGTGGTATCAAGGTTAATGATCTGTATTAATCATGGGGACATTGTTCCTTTATTGAGCTGGATTTATCAGGACAGCTTGAGGAGTATAGGTAAACCTATCATCCTACCTGCAAGTTTAAGAGCATAGATTGGTTCTAGGATAACACAATACGTTTCAGATCACTCCTGCCAAGGCTGCAGGTTTAATGTTCTAGGCTTTGCTAGTCTTAGTCACCCTATCTACAAGCTGGATCTGCCAATCTGGTGGCACAATAATATTTAACCCTTAGACTGTGGGTGCTATGGTATTTCTCTCACTGAAGGCGTTGTGAGATTCATTGAGGTAGCACAATGGTTTTCAACCTGTGGTCCACAGGCCTCCAGGAGTACCCGGACTATGCCTGAGATTTCCAAAGGGGTCTGCACCACCATTCAAAAAAATTTTAGGGGTCCGCATATGAAAAAAAGGTTGAAAGTCATGGAGGTAGAATTTGCCTCTTGTCTAGGACAGAGTTTTGCAGGGTAGTAGAGGTTTGGAAAAAATTCTCAAAAGCTGTTTTATTCTAGTAGTCTCTCCAGCTCATACCTGCTTTCCTCTCATCCCCTCCACTTCCTCTGCTCCATCAACAATACCAGCCAGACTCAGCTCACCACTTGTTTCCTTTTCCCAGTCCTGTCTATGTGCCAATTTTTATCGTGCATCTATTCCAATGCCGCAAGCAGCTATCCTCATCTTACTCAAATCCCTCAAAAACCCATTTCTACTAAAATACTCAGAGTGATTCAGCTTATATGAATGAACTCTCTAAAATGACTTTTCTCTAGGATCACCAGTGTATTTCATCCTCTTGAGGGTTGCTTAGTCCTCCAGGGTGAGGACTGTTAATTTATGTATTTGTACAGTAACAAGTACTGACCACACTTAATAGATGAAACAAATAAATAGTCCAAATTGAAGAGTAAAGGCAATTGTTATTACTGATTCCATTTCCCTTAGAATGGTTTAGGCTATGGAAATTTCCTCAGGTCAAATAAGGTTACTAAGAGTTTGCTTTTAATAAGCAGGGAAGTTACTCTTGTTAAAATAATTTGGTAAAGGCTTGGGACGCTAGATTAAAAGCTCTGAAAGAAGTGATGTCAGAAGAGTTGTTTGTTTCCCATTGGAGTTAAAATCTTGTGCAGCACACACTTACGATGGAGACAAATGTGGGAATGTGTTCTATAGAGACATGTGGGCCAAGCACATTCCACTGAGGGCTTTCCAAGGAAGACAGCAACAGGGAGTTGTCAAGGCTACAGTGGAGGGTAGGGAGAAATGCTAGAGACACAAAGCTTCCACATAGGTGGAACTGGCCTCCTGCCAAACCAGGGAATCCACAGGGCTTGGGGGGCAGGTCTTATGGCCTTTCAGATAGGGGGAAGGGGAGGAACCATTCTCCTCCCAGCAAATGATCAGGGACAAATCTCCACCAGGAGAAACTCATGGCAATTCCTTCTTCTCTAGCATTCTCACACTAGAGCTTGCTTCAGTTTCAAGGAAACACTTTAATTTTGTTTTTAGGGGGGTTCTTTGGTTTTACTTTTTAAATATTTGATACAATTGAAGTAAAGTTTGAAATGAAAAAACTTTCCAATCAAACAGTCAAAGTGTTTCATTTCAAAATGAAATGTTTTATTTCTTCAGAATATTTGTTTAGTTGACTGACTACTCCTCCCACCCCAAATAAAAAGAATTCAGCAAATTTGACACAAGCTTGCTAAATGTTTCAGTATGCATTTTTTTCAGTGAAAAAAAACGCTCTCTGAAAAATGTCATCCAGTTCTACTTTACAGAGCTTTTCTGGCAGAGGCAGTGATTGAACCCTAAATAGAATAGGTTTCGAATTTAAGCTCTCAAAAATAATATTAAGGTTTCATGTGTGCCTATGCATCGCACTACAAGCATTAAATTACATGATCACATACTGCTATTGTGCAGAACCCAGGCCTCAATGGGTATGTCTACACAGCAACTAGACATCCATTTGGACTGGACAGAAATAAAATAGCTGTAGCCCGAGCCCCACAAGCCTGAGTCAGCTGGCACAAGCCAGCTGTGGGTTTTTCTTTCCTATGTAGCCATACCCTTTCAGTGTAGGTGTTCCACAATGAGCAAGATGTGGGGGGCAGATCCTCAGCTGGTGTAAACCAATTTAGCATCCTGGACTTCAACTGGTGCAAACTGACACAGCTCCATTGAAAAGCTCAAGCTGCATATAATTGCTGTCTGACTATGAAACTTTACCTTTAGAAAATAATTTAGTTTTGTGTAATAAATTTTACTTATGATGGCATTACTATGGCAGTGACTAAGCTAATTCCTATGCTAATCCTCTAAGCATTCCCATAGTGAACTACATGTTTCTAAACAACCAAGCAAAGTGAGATTGAGCTAAGTGCTGTTCCTTCCCTTCCTGACAGAACAGTCTCCTGAGTACTTCTTAAGTATTTCAACACCCTTCAAATTGAAATTTCATGTACACACTGGAATATGAATAAATTTAATAAACTGATTTTCACACTGCTATTCAGACTTGTTTGCAAGAATAATATTGAAAAAAATTGTGAATTGCTGCCTGTAAAATGGTGACCTTTCTTTTATACATACATATTCACAGGTGTAACCCAACATTCTCTGTACTTCCCAAGGTGTATTTCATCAACAAGGTAAAATATTTCTTTATTGCATGTATGGTTGCCTAGGAATACAATTAAGGTAGCGTGTTTTCTTGTGAATGAAAGCTCTGTGTGACTTTCAGATACTTAGAGGTGATTTACAGCTTTTGTATTCATATCACGGCTATATAAATATGAAAGTGGTACACTGTACAACACTTTCTTCAACATTTGTTTTATCCTAAAAGTGATTTAGTCCATCTTAATTACTGACTAAACGTGGGTTCTCATTGCCTTTAGATACATTAGGGATCTACAGACCCTATTTATAAGCTAGCCACAGAGGTAGAACTATAAAATATAACAGTACTGTCAACAAGATTCAGCAGCTCACTCTAAGGGAAAGTTAGATGTTAATCTTTATTCTCCTATCGCAAAAGTAGGAATTTTGTGGAGGATCTGACCTGTGAAATTCAACATGACATAGTTTGCCATTTGATACTGAATGCATTACTAAGCTAGAGCAGAGAGAATCTCTGCCAGCCAAAACGATTGTGAAATAGTTGACAATTTTTAATAGACTTTTTTTATGTATATGTTGTTCTCTAATGGCAGAAGCATCCAATAAACTTAGCTGGAATAAAGTTATTTTATAATGGTACGATTTAAGTGTCAGCCTATAGCACAATATCGTCCCTAACACCACCCTCCCCCAAACAAATTGTTAAAAGCTACTTCAATTATCTAGTGTACACAGAAGTAAAATCATTACTAGAGAAGTAGTCGGTCTCATGGGTTTGAAAATAAACCTCAGGTTTGTTCAACACTAAGGTATTAGTTTATCAGTAGTAAATTTAGTACTTAGATAATGCACTGAACTGTCATTTCTGATTACCCTAGACTACTGCTTCGTTACAGAAAATGTACAGCATGGGCACTGAGCAATAGCAGATATTGGATTTGGAGTTGGTGGGCCAGTATATAAATTAGCTTATGCAAAATAGTCACACAATGATGTGACAGTAAATTACATAATATCTAATTCTTTACCCAAAATTTATTTGAAAAAAGTGTGACCAGCTCTAATTTTTTAAACAAATATTTGAATAATTCTATGCTTTGACCTTCTTTTGGTGCTGTACGTATCAGGATCAGTGAGAACAGTGAATGTATGGATGGCACTAAAATATCTTTTTGTTCAGTTGACTTCAGAATATTTTAACATTTTGTTTTCATTCCCTTCCACACAGCCTCTTTTGTTTCCTTCTATCATCACTTTTAGAAGTCTGGCAGTCTTGCCAAAGGATTTCTAAACTCCTGAGCAGTTTTCCTTCCCACACATTCTTACTAATAGTTAAGCTCTATGACATGCTCACTAAGTCCTTTGTCATAGTAGCAGCATCTTTTAAACAACAATCTTCTTGGTTTGGACATCTGGGTTGTACACTGACCCTTCTATGTTAACGGTGACTACCTTATCTTCCACTGAAATGTCCAACTACTGATGGAATATAGTATCCAGTTTATCGGGTGAACTAATACCTAGCATTCTTATTCTTTCCTTTCCCTCTTCTTTTACAGTGGGATTAGTTTTACATCTTGTCTTTGACTTTAGGTTCTCAGCTAGCTTGGATGACTTCTGAAGGGTTCTTTGACTACCTCAGGATTTCAACCATTTGTATGCACTTCATTAGCAACTCAACATTCACACAAGGCTTTTCATCTCATCAACTTTGAAATGGTTTCTTTATACACATATGGCATGTTAATTTACAATCGCTCATTAGATGGTGTTTCAATAAGCATGTGTTTCAGTAAGCAGTAGTGCTAACACCAAGACTTCAAAAATCTGATTGGGCTAAAAGTCATGAGGTTTTGTGTTTTGGGCTTTTCTTCTAGTTTTTAACTCCCCCTGCCCATGCCCTGATGTGTGCATGAAAAGTCAATCTTGAATCATAGAACTGGAAGGGACATCAAGAGGTCATCTAGTCCAATCCCCTGCACTCATGGCAGGACTAAGTGTTATCTAGACAATCCCTGACAAGTGTTTGTCTAACCTGCTCCAACGATGGAGATTCCACAACCTCCCTAGCAATTTATTCTAGTGCTTAACCACCCTGACAGTTAGGAAGTTTTTCCTAATGTCCAACCTAAACCTCCTTTGCTGCAATTTAAGCCTATTGCGTCTTGTCCTATCCTGAGAGGTTAAGAAGAACAATTTTTCTCCCTCCTCCTTGTAACAACCTTTTATGTATTTGAAAACTGTTATGTCCCCTCTCAGTCTTCTCTTTTCCAGACTAAACAAACTCAGTTTTTTTCAATCTTCCCTCATAGATCATGTTTTCTAGACCTTTAATCATTTTTGTTGCTCTTCTCTGGACTTTCTCCAATTTGTCCACAGGGATCATCTTTTTTTCTGTGTATGTACAGCACTGAGCACACTTGGATCCTGGTCCATGACTAGGACTCCTAGGCCAGTGCTTAATTTGTACCAGGGCTTGCCAGGGCTGAGGCCCTGCAACTCTAGGCTTGGCAGTTCATAGCCCTGACATCTCTGACACTTGCTGGATCAGTTATGAATGTAAAAAAATTCCTTGAGCCCCAGCACCTCTTTCATTACAAATTAAGCACTTTCTAGGCACTAAGATAATACAAGTGCCAAACAAAACAAAATGTATGGAGGCCTCAGCTCCCCTGTACACCTGCTCTCCAATTCATCCCTTCTCTCTCACTGATCCAGACCTTTCCTGATCTCCAGCTCCCTGGCTGGCTCTCACAGCCTCACACTCCCTTCTGGTAGGTTCCAGCAGCTGCTGTATCTCCTACTTGTAGGGAAAGGGACTGTCTCCTTTAAGTCTCCCTTCCTGGAACTGTGGTGAGTTGGTGGTGATGAGCTAGTGCATCAAAGGAAAGGTTCAACTTGAGTCCCACTTTCCAGTTTCCCCAAGAGTGGGAGCAGATAAGTTTAATAAGTACTTCATGCAGAGGAAGACAGAGGCTGTTCTAAGTGTGAGGAGCAGCATGGGGAAAAGATGCATCGCTTTCAGAGCTACTGGAATATTATTTATTATTCCCAATAAGCTCTTTAGTTTCCCCACATGCATAACGGGGATAATACCTACTACACAGGATGTGTGGATTAATTAAGGCACACTGAAAATAGAAAGCACCACACAAGTGCTAACAATTCCTTCTCAGATATAGGGTGGTTCTTACCAGTAGATAGCTTACTAAAAGGTTCTTCATTCTGTCTTTAGAATTCTATGAATACTAATGACTTCAGGCAGCATCAGATATTAGCATTGTTCTGGTCATGACTGTATATGTGTCAAATATATCCAGCCTGCTTCAGGGAAATTAAGATTTATAGCTTAACAGATACAAGAAGAGTCTACTAAAAACAGCTTGTGTAATTATTTTTTTAATTGAATCATGTTGCAAAGTGCTACCAAATAACTCAAAATTACAGCATTTTTCTCAAAGGGCAGATGCGGTTCAGCTACTGTACCTGTAGTTCTTGGAGTTAAATCAAAAATATGTAAGGGAATTTTTCATTTTCAATTATTAGATTGACAAACAGGGACAGTGAGTATGGTGAACGTCCTCTGTCCCCAGACATGTTGTAAGGAACTGTGATGAGGCCAGAAGTGCAGTACTCAAGTTAAACTTTTCATTACCTATCTTAGCTAGGTGTATGACCCCCATTATCATAGTGTCTGTGCATCTCACCATCGTTAGTGTTTTATCTCACATGTCCCTGTGAAACAGGGAAGTATAATCCCCTATTTATACAGGGGGAACTGAGGCACAGAGAGGCTTGCCCAAGGTCCCACAGGAAGTCTGTGCAAAGTAGAGTCCTTCCTTTGCTCGTCCCAACTCCATTTTACCAACAGATTAAGACAAACATAGTCTTCTAAGCTTTAGGGAAGACTGAAGCTTGATCTTTAACAACATTGAGACACTGACCACTTTTGCTTACCATCAATGCAAAATCAATTCAAAACTAAATTTAAAAAAAAAAAATCATGAGTTTAAAGGTGCCAGTGTCCCTTTAACAGAGCTCATTCAAAATCCCTATTTTCTCCCCTAATCTCCTGTGAATTAAGGCCCACACAACAAAACCCAACTCCAGAGCACAAGCCTTGTTCATAGGAGTGATGGGGAGCATCTTCTGACACGTAACCCTGACACTGCCAGTATGGCAAGGGACAGTGTCTCATAGCCTTAGCCCTCTTAAAGGGCCAGATCCACCAATGGCATGGTCATTAAAATGTCAACAATCTTTCAAGTTTGCTGCCAAATAACTAGCCAATAATTAAGGCTATGATTTTGTAAGAAGTTAGGCACCTGACTCCCACACACTTTGGCCCGTTTGAAAACTCCAGCTAAAATGGTCAAACGACATTTCATGTTACGGTATACGCAAAGCTCAAGGTGGACGATACAGTGGACGATACAGTGGTTGCCATTAAAAACTTGAAACATTGTCTAGGTATTCCTGTTCTTGGGAAATGAATTACTGGTACTACAAAATACCTCAACGACATGATAAGTTCTTACACAATTGGCAGGCTTTTAACAGTGACCACTGTATATCTCATGTACATTATAGAAAATACAGTTAATTCTCTTCCAATAGTGGTATAACTATTCGTGAAAAAAATCTTATATTCTAGTAATCTTTATAGTATGGAGGGTTCAGAGGATAAATACATGACTAACATTTATGGCCAAGGCTTGGTATGCTTATTGACACAGGGTTGGTTTTGTGCTGACAGTCCTGCACTACTTACATGTCATAGAAACACTTCAAGATATCTTAAATATAAACCATTCATGTATGAAATTTTCACTTATTTCATATCTTAAATCTAGAATTTTACTACATTGCACTGAGAGAATTACACCCTCTAAATAACTGGGAAATATATAGACATAGTACCAAAAAGTATTAGACAATGGCAGGTACCATAATTGACAGTTGCAACTGAAATATCATTAGACCTATTTAAAAGAACTTTCTATTCCTCAGTTTATCATACCAAATTAAAGAAACTTTAGGCAGAGAGTAGGGAAAGCAGACACAAAAAAAGTCCTATTGAGCACTGAGGATAAAAGTTAGGGGAGAGTGCTGTATTAGTAATTAAAGATAATACTTCTGCCTCAACGCCACACAATGAAAGTGAAGACTTCTGGATACTGAAAATCAGATTCAGGGGGGAAATTTAAAATATATTGAGAAAGTCAACAGCAACCAGAATCATTTATGGAAAACAATAAGTATACATTACAGGGAACAGAAGCCAAGAACATTAATGAGCAAATCAAAGACTAAAATAATGGGAACTGATTGTTGAGACATAAAAACTGTTTGCGCCTCTAATTTAAGATGAAGGGGAAAGAGCCTGTGTCAGATAAGACTAACAGAAAATAAAAAGATTTTGACCTGAAAAAGAATTTATCAACAGATTAGCCCCAAATGCATGCATAGTATATCTGTGTATTGGGTGTCCAGCTATTTTTTCCACTAGCTTCTTAACCCCAAAAAAACGCATATCATTAATTTATTGTGTTCTGATAGCACGATAAGGGTGGGGCTTCCAGGCACTAGGTATTGCGCAAACACAACAAAAAGATTGTACACTCCAAGGCAGGGGACTGTCTTAATCCAATTACCCAGAGTAGCACCTACATACATACAATTAGAAAGATTAAAAGAAATCCTTACTTAAAATTCTAAGTACTTTTGCTCCTTATGATGGATTTACTTATTATAATGCACTGGCAAGACTCCTCTTTAAACATATAACACATATAGCAGCACCAAGTTCTGTCCTTAGTTATTCAGGCCCAACACCTATTAACTCTTAAAAATATGTTAAATAGTAGCAAGACAAAATATACATGTAAATAGCTGCTCCCTCATAGCAATGTTATCAAGAACTAATCTGACTATATATCCAGATTCTTATATTGGTGCCCATCACTGCAGTAACTAAACACCTCAAGGTGAAAAGTAACGAGCGGACTCGGATGTTTGGAAACAGATTGGGATCCTTTTTTAAAAGTTAGAGTGAGGGACATAGGCTTTCTCCTATTTATGAAGAAGCCCTGGAAATGTTGCATAGAAAAAATATATCTTTAAAATAAATCACAGGCCCAGAAAGAGCTTGGGTATAAACAGCAAGTGCGTACTCACATGGGGCTGCTGGGAAGATACATTTTATAACCTATCCCCACAGATAAGAAAAAATAAAATAAGAGAGTAATATGACCATCAACATTAAAGATGATTAGCTTGCCATCCCTAATTACCATACCCCCCACTATGTTTGAATACTCTAACCAGGTGCTACTTCTAGGTGACATTTTAGTGTCTATCAATCAGCTTCTCTCAATGCTGCAACATCTTACCTGTGACAGAGTGCTAGGAGCCTAGAGCGACCAGAGTTCTGGATCAGCTAAGAATACATCTGCACTTGAACAAAGGATCTACGGCACAGCCATAGCTGCCCCAGGCTTAGGGCTCAGGCCACAGGGCTAAAAACTTCTATGTAGACATTTGGGCTCAGGCTGGAGTCCAGGGTTTGGGACCCTCCCAAACCCTGGGCTCCAGCCCAAACCTCTAAACAGCCCCGCAGCCTGAGTCAGCTGACCCAGGCCACCTGCAAGTGTTTTACTGTTGTGTAGCTCTACCCTTAGGTGCTAGCTATTCCCTCAGAGGGGCTTGACTGGGAGATAGGCACTCAATAGCTTAATTAGGCAGGATGCTGATGAGCTAATAAGAACAATCAACTCATCCACTGGGAACAATTAGGAGACAGGAAGAAAGTGCCAGGGGAAGACTGGCAGAGGCTACAGGATCTCAAGATAGAGACACCTTTCCCACTCCCATCCCAGAGAGTGGGCTAAGGAGGAAGCTTATGCCCACTTCTGTGTTGCTGCACAAGGCTGTACTAGGAGGGGACGTAATAAATGACACAATGGTGTTTACAAACCTTGAAAGATGGCTTGGCTGTTTGAGGTGATCTAAAGGGCAGAGAAGAGAGTCCTGTCACATTACCCAAAGGTAACTCCCCTGTGGTGGGGAAATACTAGCAGTACACACTAATCTATTCAGAAGGACCAACAAACATGCAGCTGAAACATCCGGTCTACATGAAAGCCTAAGTGACTTCAGATAATGTACCAATATAAAGAGTGTGTGTTCATCTTAGGTTCATTATGCATTGCCTCTTGTTCTGTTTTAGTCAACTTTATGTAAAGCAAAAAACACATTTAAAACAATTACAAGCTCCTACAAAAAAAAGATTGCAACTGCCTGTTCTGAAAAAAATATTCTGCAATTTGTGTACATGATCTATCCCATTACATTGGGAAATTAGTTTTAAGCACAAAATAAATCAGCAGTAAGTGTCTAGCCCGTTCCATGTCAAATCAAGCATTAGCGTCATGTCTTTGTACAAAAAAGGCAAAAGCAAGAAAAATATTTACATTTTACTGAGCTAGCAAGCAATCCTTTGCTTGAAGTGTTTTTGTACAGTTTGTCAAGTCTATCAAATTTAAGTTTTAAATAACATGCTCCATTTTTGTATTGAGACCAAAGGACTTGTCTGAAGCCTGGCTTAATTAAAGTGTTCAAGCACCTCAACTCTGCTTCAGGTTTTTTTTTTAATTAAACAATAATAGTGACTGGACACTGGATCTGAGGCAGTGACATTATATGTCTAGGAACAACTAGGAATAAGTGAGAAGAATGGGAACTGTGAGAGAGTAGAAACAAAACTTTGACATCCAAGATGAAACCTTTACCCTACTGAAGTCAATGGGGCCAGGATTTTGCACCTAAAATATGAAAGTCACTAGTGAAAGCGTTACCCTGGAATTTGACATTCCTGCATGTACTCCAGAACTCAACAGTACCGCAGTCAGGCATTTTGTATGTTCAGCCACTGCTAGCTGAAAACCAAACATCACATAGCGAGAAATAATCTTAGGCCTTTGTGAGACGGGTCAGACAGCTGCATGCTTGCAGTTTGTTAATCAGAATGAGAGGATGGGACAGAAAGTTATGGAAGAGAGTGAGTGAATAGCAGCCTTGGTTTTAGGTGCCCCTGATATATTGTTGTTATGGCTAGAAATATTAGAAATGTTTTGAGATAATGAGTAGTTTGCTGAAATTAGGAGATCTGGTGACCCAGTAGAGATTATTATGCTGACCCACTAGGAGTCACTACAGGTTATGTATTTTGTTAGCGTTAGCTATAAAAGATTAGGTAAAAGTAAATACCTTGGAGTAAAGACAATTTGAGGGAGCTTTTCTTTGGGCAAGGAGCTGACATCTAAACTACCCATCAGCTGGAAGGAAAGAGGGCCCCTGGAAGCCCCACTGCTTATCACTCGAAACCATCTCAGATGGTGAGTAACTATATCTGGGATGTCTGAAACCTATGGAGAATGTGTGTGTGCACTTAATATCTAATAAATAGTAACTATAAGAGCATACTTGCTTGTGTCAATCCTTTATCGGACAGAAGCACTGTGTTCCCATTGATTTATTCCTGACATCGCCTGGAGAGAAATAGTTAAGTTATCACTGCTTTGGGTTCTGAAAAACCTCAGGTAACGAAAATATTGAACTCTATTTATACTAAATAGTCGGTGGCTTACAGCTATTTGTGTAAGATATAAAGCACTACAGGAGTATATTAGTGTTACTGCAGTAAAGGACTTGTAGTTGGGATGATTTTAGGTAAGTAGAATATATTTTTGACTGAATCTCCTGCGTCCTTTTTATGGGCCTGATTCAAAGCCCATTGAGACAATGGAATGTCTCTTGTTGACCTCAAAAGGTCCTATAAGGGCATAAGTAAGCTATAAAACAGGTGTGCCTACACTTGCAAACATCTTGATTACATATGCTGGTCACAATATGTCCCAAAGTATTAAAGGCTTTAGTGCTAACATTGTGGGCAACTCAGAGATGATGTGTTTGAACTCTACATGGTTATATACTCTCAGATGGTTCTTCTTTGGAGGAGTCAAGCCACCAACATTCCCGCGCAAAGAAACAGCTCTGCAATCCGAGTCATTAGCAGATAGGCAAAGCTACGCAAGTGGTCTGAAGGGTTCAAACATTTGTGCAGACTGAATATATTGGGCCTAACCTATCTGATGTACACATTTCAAGAAGGATGTTGATAAATTGGAGAGGGTTCAGAGAAGAGCAACACGAATGATTAAAGGATTTGGAAACATGTTTTTAATAAAAGACTCTAGCTCAATCTCTTTAGTTTAGCAAAGAGAAGTCAAAGCTAGATAAACTCAGATTGGAAATAAGATGCAACATTTTTTTTTAAATAGTGAAGGTGATTAACCATTGGAACAATTTACAAAGGGTTGTGATGGATTCTCCATCACTGGAAATCTATAAAATTAAGCTTTTCTAGAAGCTATACTATGGTTCACCACAGCTAGTGAACTTGAAACAGGAATTAATTCATGGAATACTATGGTCTGTGCTATACATGAGGTTAGACTAGATGATCACAATGGTCCCTTCAGCCTTAAAACCTGTAACTGTGGAGGGAACATGGGATATAAAACTAAAGGCAAGAATCTCAGTACACACAGTATTTCTGTTAAACTTGCACTTTTTGATTTTCAATTAATGAAGCCTATAATTGTGGGTTGCTGCTAATATATGAACTTCAACTGCCACTGTTATGAGAAGCAGTTTTAATTTGTTAGGCAGAGGAGCATTAGCAGCTCCAACAGTACTGAAACAAGAATCTGGTGACTACATTTTAAAAGCTATCTCCGCATGATACATCAGCCTCTGTGTTGGTGACACGCTACCTTCATTGCTGTTAATGAAACCAACTAAGTGGTGAGGACAATTTGTTTGGAGATATGGAGGTTACAAAAGTATGTTCAGCTTCCAAACCGGTAGGTGTGACCATCTGGTTTTTTGTCTTCTCTGGAAATACCTCCCTAAAAATTGTGCTTCACAAATGACAGTGCTGATTAGCTGAGGAGGTGCTATAACTTGTAAAGCACAGTGTTGGCTATTGCCAGTTCAGTCCATCTCTAATTTCATAACACTTAATTGATTTATTAAGGTAATCACAACAGTCATACTGTATACCCCTTATAAAGGACACCGAATTACTCAAAATGTGTTTTCCCATCTGAGTAACTACAGTGGTGGGCAACCTGTGGCCCGTCGGGGTTATCTGCTGGTGGGCCACGAGACAGTGTTTACATGACCATCCACAGATACGGCCACCCGCAGCTCCCAGTGGCCGCACGTTGCCCACCACTGATCTATATCAAATATCAATCAACAGTTGGTTGATTGTTTCTGTTGCTCACTATCTGCGTGACATTTATATTATAAGAATAAGCCACTTGCCCTCAGTTGCATATTTCATTTGTCCCTAATGAGTTCCAAAATTTGTAAATTAGACAGTGTAGAAAACCAGTAGTACTCTTGATTTATGTGAGCAAGGATTTGACTAGAGAGAGATACATTGTTTGTGGGCAAATTTGTTTTATACACTGGAATATGTGAGTTTTCAAAAACGCTGCCAAAGTCTATTGCAGTTAGTAACAGGCATAGAGTTTGTGTGGGGAAGATTTAGAAGAGGACAGACCAACCAGGATGTGTACACATGCACAAAGTCAGACATGATCGATGCTGGCTATAACAAAATTGCTACTGATAGATGTTAAGGCCTTGGCTACACAGGTGCTGTACAGCGCTGCAACTTGCTGCGCTCAGGGGTGTGAAAACGCCTCCCCTCCCCCCGAGTACAGCGCTGTAAAGCGCCAGTATAATCAGAGCCTGCAGCGCTGCACGCTCGCTCGCAGCGCTGCAAGCTATTCCCCTCGGAGAGGTGGAGTACTTACAGCGCTGCGAGAGCGCGACTACACTTGTGCTTCACAGCGCTGCCATGGCAGCGCTGGGAAGTCCTGAGTGTAGCCAAGGCCTCAGATCATTGTTTTAACTGTCAGTTATTTCCACTATTTCAAAGATTAGAGAATCAAAAGTAAAGTATACTAATCCCTCCAAAGAGGAAACATGAATTCTTTGCAGCATAAGCTAGCGTATTTATTTCCTAACAGGATATTAGCCATGTTTTTTATGCATGATTCTCAAAACTTGATTGAGGCCAGATAAGGAATTGCTAAAGATGTTTACAGATGCCACTATTTGCTGAAGGCATGTGTTGTTGATGTTGTTTTTTTTAACTTCATCCCATACTATTCTTCATAAAGTACTCCTACGGTCAAGAATGCAAGATATGTCAACAAAAACTCCTAGGAGGTTTTGGCCCCCCATGAAGGATTCAGATTCTGCAAATAGTAAGCTTTCAATTAAAAAGAAGAAGAAAAAGCTTTCTGGTTGCACAGCTAACCTTAGGAATGTAATAATATCTCTAAAAGGTGAAAACTGCAGACATGTACATCAATGAGGTATTAACTCTTGGTAATGACAGTGGATCACTGTCATTGATGGAATATGCAGCATGTTTCTCAAACTATGAAGACCTGGCCCAGAGACCAGAATGTAAAGTATAATTTGTCCCTCTTCACAGCATGTGTTTGACACCTATGAGGAAAGTGCCTGAAATACAGAATACATAAACTTTATTTTATATGGTTCATTGAACAATGCTATCTGAACTATCTGTAAATTATCCCAAATCTGAGATTACAAAAGATAAATAAATGATTTTAAGAAAATAAAAAATGAAGTAGTAACAGAAGAAGCTAACAGGTTATGTTGCTTAAAGCTACTAATTGTAGAGCAGTGTTATTGTTTATGTTGTACTGTAAATTGATGTCAGCCAAAGATGTGATAATAAGTATATGTAACAATCAGACATGTTAACAATGTAAAGTATGGAAACTCTACTGGTCTATAAAACACTTAATTCTGGCTTTGCTGGTGCGTCTTTACATTTCCATAAAATGCCATATCTTCCAGATCAGATTAAAAACTAGTATCTGAAAATAAAGTAGATCCTATTCTGCACTCAAATCTGAACACTCCGTTAACTTTAATGCTGAATTTGGCACAATATCTATAAAGGAGGAGGATGAAATCCTAATCCCTTCAGTAATGTCTTCAACTGCTACCCTAAGAAAAATGAATACATGCAGTAACTGTATATAAGTACAAGCAAAACCAAGCTTCCATTACTATTCTACCCCCATTCCCTACTGTTGAGCACTTCCTGTAAACAGAAGATATGAACAAGATATTTGCCTGGACATTAAGGCTTGTTGGGATTTTGACTCGACTTGTCCAGTTCTCTGAGAACACTTCATCCAGTTCTGGGATCCAAAAAGAAAACCCCTCAGTCCAATTCCAGAGTTAGTCACTCAGGTTCCTTTATTTACCATAGAGCAAACCTATGCTGAGTTGATCAGACTCAAGTGTAAGGGTTGGGTATATGGCATACCACACATCCAAAGTTACACAGCAAACCTCTTCCTTTACACATTATGTTGAATATATGTTGCAGCACGTATTTGGATTGGCTTGGTTACTTTGCAGGAACCCGTTCCTGTAGTGTACAGCATGCTCTGTCCATGCATCTTCCACATTCAACCTATTCTTTAGCTCATCTCTACATTTCTAGCTTCTTGTCCATTATCTTATCTTGTTTGTAGTAAATGGTTCGCTGGGTATTCTCCCTCTCATTTTAGCTGGTTCAGACCTTGTGACTTCAGCATACTGCTTGTTAAGCCCTTATTTACAAATTAATATTTAACTTTCCCAATCATGCCCAGTAAGAAATGAGGCAAGTTACTGATGTCAAGCTCAGCCTATAAGGCCTCATATACATGGGAAAGTTTTTTCAGTATAACCTAGGGTGTGAATTTACACCCATAGAGTTATTTTGGTATAAAAGTATCCTCATTGGGGTTCTACTGGTATCACTTTCCCAGTGTAATTATATCATTATAACTGGTAAAAGTTTTCCCTGTAGACAAGCCCTGAAATAGTGAGCCAGAATCTCTACTGCCATGTGGCTGGTTTGTACTGTACTGACAGCATTAACTAGCTCTAAAGCCAGCATAATAGGGCATAGTACAGGTCATTCTCTGGTGACAAAGAGCCTGTGGAGGGGCTCTTACACCATTCCCCCACTCTGATGAGAGTGTTGCAGGGGCACGACTGGAGGAAAAGGGGCAGAGCTAGGACACCCCTTTACCACATGAATCTTCAGCTGCCTTTTCAGCCTTTTGGGGCCATTCACAACTGGCATCGCTTAAATCCTTAGACTACTCTAACGTAACAAGAGGCTATGTCCTATACAATGCTACAGCGAGATCAGACTCATACAAAGGTGAACTATCTCCTTTGCACATGCACACTGGCTTGTGCTGTGTAGATCATCCAACCCCAGGAACTGGCCCTATTGTTCATAATCACTTAATATTCAGTCTTTATGTCAAGATGCAACACAGCTCTCACCCTAATGTCTTCACAGATTAGTTAGTAGTCCTGAAAGGGGGGGGGGAAATCTATCCCTTTAAAGCATGTCTCTTGCTTCAGTGGTACCAACTGTACATGCACAGAATTGGTTGTTGTCTGCACATATAATTATGGGGTACTCAAAAACAGGCACTATTTAAACATTAAGAAAAAATGTCTGGTGGGAAATTTGAGATTATACCCCACAGATCAAATGTGCACATTTTTGACATACACAGATCAGAAACAATGAGATACTACACATACTAAATAGTATCTGCTATGATTGATTGCAGCATTAGTCTTCATAATCCTTAAACTAGCAAAGCTCTGAGCAGGGCCGGCTCCGGGCACCAGCTGAGCAAGCTGGTGCTTGGGGCGGCAGATTGAACGAGGCGGCATTCCACCCAATCCTAGGGCGGCACAGCCGCTTTTTTTTGTTTGTTTGTTCCGCTCCAGCCGCCCTGTAGGTGGCAGTGGCGCGGAGGGCCGGAGCGCCCTGCAGCAAGCCCGGCAGGGCAGTCCTCGTCCTTCCCTCCTCACCGACCGGAACGGAGCTCTCCCAGCAGGCGGCAGGAGGCGACGCGGCAGGAGGGCTGTAACCCTGGCCGCCCCCCTTCTCTCATTCCCCCGCCCGCTCCCTCCCCGTCCCCGCCACTAGCTGGTCCCCCTGCACCCGCGCTCCGGCCGCACCGCGGTTTTTTGTGTTTTTTTTGCTTGGGGCAGCCAAAAAGCCAGAGCCAGTAAACTAGTAAAAATATCTAATACAAGTTAAACCACCTATAGTAGCACAATCTTAAAGTGAAAGATTTTAGTAAGACACTCGCTGCAAATGAAGTTCTCAGAGGAATTAAAGAATGAAAATTCACTTCACAGGCTAAAATGCAGGAGGAGGGCAAATGGTCTCAATATATACATGGAAATAAAATTCATATATAGCAGGGTATTTAGAGGGCTCACTCAGCTTTCACTAATTTAATTTCATTTTGAGAGACATTTGGGACATTAGCAAATTAGAAACCCATGAAGTTTTTTTAGATCATGAAAAATGGTTGAAACAATAATTAAACATGAATATATGGTCTAATAGAGTCAAATTAGCACCGATTCTGTAAAAAAATATCGTGTCTCCCTAATTTATGAGCATGTCAAAGAAAAAAAGTCAGGTGAGAATTTGAATTTTCAAAAAGCTTGACAGTTCCTCACAGTTCATTAAGAACACGAAGTAATCAGGGTATGAGATGCTCTGTCATGGATTAGAAGCTTGCTAAGAGACACAAACAAATAATAGGAATAAATGCTTTTCAGCATGACAACAGTGTTGTGTCCTGGGAATCTTTAAAGTATAAGAACTTGTGTTTAATTTACAATAGGGTTGGAAGAATAATCCTGATATCCATAAATTCAGATCATAACAAAATAGTAGAGGGAAAAGTCTATTTTCCTGTTCAGATTGTCTTGTCATCTATGATCTTCCCCTCCCTGCTGTTGATGAAGAAAATGGTCCTTCATTCCTTGCCCATGCATTTGCTTTCATTAAAAGGCTGGGCTTTTTGAGGAGCAGATGGGTAATACAGATTTATGAAGCCTTCCCATCTAAGCATATTGCTATTTGTCACCAAAGATCTTGCCAAATAAGCCAAACAACTAGAGACTGGGCACTGTATCAGTATGACCCATGCATGAGTGTAGAGAAAGCCAACAGAGCACATCAATTTTCATTTGCTAGCTTCCAGTCTGGTCAGTAAGGGCAATGGTCCCAGTTGGAACATCTCAACTGCTGCCCAAAGAAAAATGATACACATATGGTTAGGGAAATATGTGATTACTAATCCACTTCTTGGCTAGAGTAACTCTTATAAAAATATTCTGCCACACTCTTTTGGTCATACAGAATGTGGTCTAGCGGACTTAAGGAACTAGTTGAAGCAATCTCAGAGCCATTAGCAGAGAACTTTGAGAACTTCTCCAATCTTCTGGAACCTCTCCCATCCTCCAGAAGAGAAAACCTAGTACTCCTCTTTAAAAAGGGGAACAAAGACCGGCTCAGGGAATTATAGACTAGTCACTTTAACTTCAGTACCTGGAGAGATACTGGAGAAAATTATTAAACAATCAATTTGTATGCTCTTGGAGGATGATAGGGTTATAAAGAATAGTCAGTATGGCTTTATCAAGAAAAAATCATCCCAAACCAACTTAATTTTAATCTTTTATAGGATTACTGACCTGGATGGGGGAAGCAGTAGACATGATATACTTTAATTTAGTAAGGTTTTTGACACTGTCCTGCATGACAGTCTCATAAGCAAACTAGGAAAATGTGGTAGATAAAGTTACCATAAGGTAGGTGCACAACCATTTGAGAAACTGTACTCAAAGAGTAGTTATCAATGATTTGCTGTCAAATTAAGAGCGTGTATCTAGTGGGGTCCTGCAGGTGTCAGTCCTGGGTCCAATACAATTCAATATTTTCATTAATTACTTGGATAATGAAGTAGAGAGTATGCCTATAAAATTTGCAGATGGCACCAAGTTGGGAGGGATTGGAAGCACTTTAGAGGAAGGTGTAAAATTCAAAATTCAAACATTGACAAATTGGAGACTTGGTCTGTACTCAACTAGATGAAATTAAATAAAGACATGTGCAAAGTACTTCACTTAGGAAGGAAAAAAATCAAATGCAATTACAAAACAGGGAGTAATTGTCTAGGCAGTAGTACTACTGAAAAGGATCTGGGGGTTATAATGGACCACAAACTGAATAGGAGTCATCAATGTAATGCATCTGCAAAAGAGGCTAATATGATTCTGGGATGGTTAACAAGAGTGTTGTACGTAAGACACAGGAGGTGTTGTCCCACTCTGCTCAGCACTGGTGGGGCCACAGCTGGAGTGCTGTGTCAATTCTGGACACCATAATTTAGAAAAGATGTGAACAAATTGGAAAGTCTAGAGGAGAGCAACAATAATGATAAAAGGTTAGAAAACCTGACCTATGAGGAAAGGTTAAAAAAACTGGGTATGTTTAGTCTTGAGAAAAGATGACTGAGAGGAAATTTGATAACAGTCTTCCAATATGTTAAAAGCTGTTATAAAAAGGATAGTGATCAATTGTTCTCCATGTCCACTGAAGAAAGAAAAAGTAGTAATGGGCTTAAAATACAGCAAGGGAGGTTTCAGGTCAGATATTAAGGAAAAACTTTTAACTATAAGGGTAGTTAAATTCCTGAATAGGTTTCCAAGAGAGGTTGTGGAGTCCCCATCATTGGAAGCTTTTAAAAATAAAGTTGGACAAATACTTGTCAGGGATGGTCTAGGTTTACTTGGTTCTGCCACAGCAGAGGGGGCTGGACTTGCCGACTTCAAGGTCCCTGCCAGTCCTTTATTTCTTGAGAGAAGCATTTGAAAATAGGATTCGTTACTATTGCACTTCATTTTTTGACATTCCCTTTGAAGCCACTTGTGTGGTAACTAGTGCAAATCAGATTTCCATGCGCTAGTTGACTTTCAGCTGAATTAATAGGTAAATTGAAATTAGAGTATCTTCATTCCATCAATTAATTACTCAATTTTAGAACCTAAGCACCAAAGGGATTCTGAACACTTCTTCCAATTCTTTTACAACATAAGTAAGATTGTAGAAATTATCTAGCTAAAGCTGTAAGTTTTTGTGAAAAGCTGATTTTAACCACTTCAAATTGCCATACTTTCTAAGGCATCTGTTCTCATGACCATTCCCTGCTCAGAAATAATTTTTGGGAAAGTTTAAGATTAATCAGATTAGCCATTTTAAATGCAATTTTATAAAAGCGTTGATTTATCACTGCTTGCTAATTGTTCTAATGTCCCCCAAAACACCATCAATTCAATAGCATCTAACTTAAAAGGCTACAAAATTGTTTTATATTCTATTATATTGAGGGTTGGGTGAAATCTTGTTGAAGCTGGTAAACATAGTAGCCACTCTTTGTTTGGAATAAACATAAGTAATTACGCTCCTTTCTGGACTAGATAGCTGAAACAATAGGAGCCACTTCCCAAAACACAGGCTGCATGCCAGGCTGGAGCCGAAGTTGAGTCATGAGGTCTGAATGCAAATACAGAGGGGTGGCTATTATTCATTGTATTGAGTGAGAGATGCAACAGAAACAGCACAGAACGCACAGAGAAAGCAGTAAGGAAGCCCAGTAACCCACCAGAAAAGCACGACACTGAAAAAAAAGCTCAGAGTGATCTTTTGGATAGATTGCTGGCTGGAAAAGGGCTTTGAACTGAGAGTAAAGAAACTGTGTCCTGCTGTTTGATTACTATTGTGTTCAAGGAAACAGGCCTTTATGTACATTCTCTGGAAACAAACAGGATTCATCAATGAAATACCAGGCTTCACCTATGCAGACCTTACTGTGATGCCTCCTTGCACTGCGGGAAACACCCAAAAACCTGAACACTAAACTCAACAGGGTAGACTTTGAAGTTTCATATCTAATCAATTGTTCTGCATGTCCACTTGAGGTAGGACAAGAAGTGATCAACTCAGGCAGGGCCTGCTTTAAGCCGATTCAGCCGATTCCCCGGAATGGGGCCCCGCGCCTAAGAGAGCCCCGCAACGTCCGGGGCTGTGGGCGGAGCGGCAGAAAAAAAAAAAAAAGCCGTGTCTTGCTTCTCTCCCCTCCCTCCAGCGCTTGCACCGCCATACAGCTGATCAGTGCAAGCCTGGGAGGGAGGGGTGAGGAGGAGGAATGCGGCATGCTTGGGGAAGACGTGGGGCCAGGGCGGGAATTTGGGAGGGATCCAATGGGGCAGGGAGGAGGCGGAGTCGGGGCGGGGGCAGCGCGAGACAATTCGTGTCCTGGCATGGGGCCCCGCACCTGCTAAAGCTGGCCCTGAACTCAGGGTTTGTCTACACTGGCACTTTACAGTGCTGCAACTTTCTCACTCAGGGGTGTGAAAAAACACCTCTCTGAGTGCTGCAAGTTTCAGCACTGTAACGTGCTGGTATAGACAGTGCACCAGCACTGGGAGCCACGCTCCTCACTATGCCCCTCGTGGAGCACTTTAACGTTGCCACTGTAGATAAGCCCTTAATCTGCAACAAGCGAGATTTAGGTTAGATATTAGAACATTTTTCTTAACTATAAGAATAGTTAGCAGTGGAACACTCTTCCAAGGGAGGTTGTAGAATCCCCATCACTGGAGGTTTTTAAGAATAGGCTAGATACCTAGATCATCCCTGACAGGTGTACTTGGTTCTGCCTCAGCATGAGGATGAGGGGAGGCGTGGACTAAATGACCTCTTAAGGTCCCTTCAGCCCTAGATTTCTATGATTCTGTGTCAACCCATGAGAGTCTGCAACCTACATGTGAAATGTTGGTGATGATATAGGTCAGAGTTAAGATTCCAACAGCAATCAACTACAAATTTGCTCAGTTTCTAACATTCAAGCTCCCTTTTAAACTATAATGAACAAAGTATTTGTTTCTAAAACAATGTTAAAGGAAACTTAAAGTTTTTTGTCTAGATATTCAGTTAAATTCACTGCAAGGCAAATTTAAGTGATTGCAGTTTATCAGTTTCCTGAATGCTAAGGAGTGTGGCCTTGAGAAGAGTCATCTTGAAAGAAAGCCACTACCACCACCCAAACACATCCCTTGAAACAAAGACTAGCTAGAAGATCTCACCTACTAGTTTCATGCACAAAGTCTGCAAAAGATTTTGGATTTTTTAAGTCTTAGACTGTCCAGGACTCTTCCCAGACCTTTGTGACACTAGACGTCTATTTCACTTTGTTTCCAAATTTCTTTATTTTTATATTGTGCATTTAGACCATTTTATATGTATTTTTTATTTATATATTGGCAGCATTTCCCTACTGCTACAGTATCCAAGCTCTTTTCACCACTCTCTCTCTATCCATCCTATACTACTTTGCAGGGGCGGCTCCAGGCACCAGCACACCAAGCATGTGCCTGGGGCGGCAAGCTGCGGAGGGCGGCCTGCCGGTCGCTGTGGGGGCAGCAGTCAGGGAGCCTTCGGCGGCGCGCCTGCGGGAGGTCCTCCAGTCCTACGGATTCGGCGACAGGTACATCGAAGCCACAGGACTGGTGGACTTCCCGCAGGCATGCTGCCGAATCCGCGTTACCAGCGGACCTCCCGCAGGCGCACCGCCGAAAGCCGCCTGACTGCCGTGCTTGGGGTGGCAAAATACATAGAGCCACCCCTGCTTCTTTACCCTTCCTTATTTCTGTCCTCTTTTTACTTGTGGTTTCACTTTCTCTCTCACACACACACACACACACAGTTTTTCCTCCAGCTTTTCATAAACCCTCTCCATAGCTGGAGGAGGAAGAGAAGAGTCCCAACTGTTGAAGACCTAATCAGAACCTCAGAGGAAGTATCCATATTGAAATAAAATACCAAAATATACCACCAGAGCCAGTTATCCTTTGTGCATGATGGAAAGACTTCTATTTTAAAATAAAATAGTTTGTTGGATGTAGGTTGGTTTGCATTTGGTATGAGGTAGTGTAGTGAAGCAGTGCTTGGTGATTCACTAACATACCAAGACTTCTGCACATGCTTAACATTGAATCAATGGAACTACTCGTGCACAGAACTATGCATGGGTATGAGTCTCTGCAGGATAAGTGACCCAACACTTGCTTCCTGCATTTCATCTTGAGCTGTGATTGTCACATTTAATAAATTAGACAGATTTCAGGCCTACTTAGTACAAATCCACAACCTTCAAGGAAAACCCTGTGTGATGGGTTGGAACCCCCGCCCCATCCAGGATGCCACTTAAGATACTGGGGTCCCACTGCACCCACCAATTCCACCAGCCTAGGCTTCCTCACCCTGCCTTTGCTGTGCCAGGCCCTCAGGCCTTTCCAGCACACACAAAGGCAAGGTTAGACCCAGCTGCAGACACAGACTGAAATCAGCTCTGTGTGGGATGATTCAGCTCTGGGATTTACCCAGCACTCATGTGCACACCTCCTTTGGGGTGTAAACCCAAAATAATATTGACTTGCTCTGTATAGAGAGATCCGTACAGCACAAGCTCATAAAAATCTCCCCCTCCCTCAATATGGAGGGAGATATGCACAGCTTTTTGCCCCCTCCACCCGATCTGAATTGTGCAAACTGATTTATAGAAAATAAAGACAAGTTTATTAACTATAAAAGACAAATTTTAAGTTATTATAAGGGATAGCAAACACATCAAAGCAGATTACTGAGCAAATAAAACAAAACACATGAACTAGGCTTAATACATTAAAGAAATTGGCTATAAATAGTAATTTCTCACCCTAAAAGTTGTTTTATGCAGGTTGCAGTTTCTTGAAGGTAAACTTCACTGTTTGCAGCTTAAATCCCCAGGTATACCCTTCACAGCTGACCTTTCTCAGCCTAGGTCCCAGTCTTTCTCCCCAGATCAGTCTTAGGTGTTTCCAGCAGTCATCCTAGGTGGGTATTCCATGAAGAACCAGCAACCATGATTAACTCACTCTCCAGAATTTACATATAGCAGGAATCTTTTGTTTCCCAGTCTGACCCCCCCGCCTTAATGGAAAAAAACACTGAAAGCCAAGATGGGGGTCTAGTACCAGGCAACACAATCACCTGACCCTGTAGTGTCAAAGCAGCAACCCAGGAAGCTTCTCATGAAGACAGGAGATAGGAAGAACAATAAGACTTTGAAGATACCAAATGGTCCATTTAAGCTGATTGCCTACTGCCTGGTGGGCATTTCCCAGATGCAATTGATGCAGAGCTTATATTTCTAACTTCAGATACAGCAATGATACATGAACACAAATAGGATAATCATATTTGGCAAGTCATAACCTTTCCAATGATATCTCACAAGACCCATTTTGCATCAAATATAACTTAGTTATGCCATATTCATATCATAAGCATATTTCTATGAAGAACATGGGTGTGATGTGATAGCCTGCTGTTGCATCACTGAAGTAATGTGGGTGATTCAGTAGATGGCTGTAACAAGATAGCAGCTTTCTTCCCAGATGGTGCTCCTGTCAACAATCCCTCTGTCACTGCTCTGGTCTCTTTTTCCTGTAATTCAGAATGCTTCTTCATGATTTAACCCTCTAAGTCACTATATAGTCCTTCATTCCAGGGTATTAAAGTCTCAGTGGACCAGCTACCTCCAGAAGTCCTGCGCCACTTCCCCTTGGCTGGTAGGGGAACCCAAGCCCTCTCTCTAATGACTAGATTCCAGGCCACATGGTTCTCTATAATCAACAACCAAGGTCTATCCAAGCCCTTTATTTGCTCCTTTTTCGCCTGGGCTTTTCTCCAAAACTCCTCTGGGGTTGACCTTCTGTTAGGGCCAGGATCCCAGATCTTATTTTCCCGCCTGCCCACCACTGTATCCAGAGAGTGACTACAGACTCTCCCCTCTGCAGCTCCTTACTATTCCAAACTTCCTTTATGTACGTTACCCAGTTTCTCCCCCAGCTGGGCTCCATCAGCAATTAGTATTTGTAGATCCCTGGGCTTCCCTACAGCTGCAATTATGAATGTTAATTGGCCTCTTCTCGGCCACCATCACAGTGACTCTTTTCCCCTCGAGTCAAAACTGAAAAGAGGCCACAGCATGATTCTAGTAGATTCCGCTGTGTTATACATATGTCCTAGCCAGTTCCAGTTTGGAAAGTTATATTTACATTTTACTACCTAAATTCCTCATGCACTTTCAATTAAAGGTATTCCTCACTTCCCCTCCTAGAAACAATTGTGTACTGTTACTGGGGCAGAGAAGCTGCCATGTTGAACTCTGATGCCAATGTTTTGAATTGACAATTTTAGTAATTAGGGTTTTTAAAAAAGGGTAGACAACATCCAAAAATGAAAACCAAAGAGTGAAAAAATGGTTTTGGGTGTTTTTAGATCCTAAGTGAAGAATTTGGGGATTTTTCATTTTGGCAAGAAAAAAAAATCAGTTAAAAACTGCATTTTTTTCCAGATTTTTCCTCTTAGCCTCTCCCCATCTTGTGGGGATGACAATTTATTCACTGAGGTCTAATGTAAAATGCTGAGGAATCCTGCTAAACACGTTAAACTTTGAGGTATTTGTTTTATTAAGCAGCTTCTCTTCTTTAAACAACCTTTTTAAAAAAATATGCAAGTAAATGAACCAGGAAGATTTATATCTAAAAACCTTTAAGTGATAATCTGATAGCAACAACCTGAGACAACTGATGCCATCTTAGATTTCTCAAGTTACAAAAGGAAGCTGCCAATCCTGTCCAGTGAGTCAGAGATCCTTTCTTATGGCTGAATGTAATATCTGTCCTGCAAACTCATAACTTGTCAGATAAATTATACCTTTAGGCTCAGCATGAAATTTAGACCTGGAAAGCACATTTAAAAACCTCATCTCAATGAGGCAGACATTTCCTGTGCAAAACTATTATCTGAAGCAAGAAAGTAGTGTACTCTAATGTAAGAGAACATTTCAAATAAAAGCAGGCTCTTTAGCTGATTATTTTTCAATGTGAACACTTGCAATTTTCCTTGTTATGGACTCACTTCTACCATCTGAACTCTACCAGTTATATATTTACTCAACAATACAAAAGACTGACAAATATTGTGGGGCTCGCTTTGAGAAGCACCAAGCTCCCACAGTTCCCATAGACTTCAGTATCTTGAAAGGGGGAAATCAGATCTTGCATCAGTATAAAATACATGAAAAGCATTTCACACTTATCTGTGTCTTTTGCTGTTGGTGTATTTTTTGCTTCATTAATTTCCCACCATGTAGTTTATGGCCACTGTTCAAATAGTGGATATATACAATGGTGTAGTATAAAAAGTATCAGTAAAAGTGTGAGGGATCACAGGCCTCAAGTCCAGGTCCATAGGCAGTGCCCAGGCCCTGACTGCCACCCAGCAGCTCACCTGAGTAACAAGGGAAGGGTTAGCTTGTAGAGGGCCCTATCCCCAAAGCCCCCAGTTGGGGGACCATCAGCCTCCTGGTTGGCTGATAGGCTCTGTATAACGAGGGAAGCTGTCTGAGAAACTAGAGGAATCCTGGCTGGCTGCTACTGAAGACCCCTGACTCACAGTTCCTGTTGTCCTGCCCTACCCCATGGCCTTGCTCCTCTGCCTTACCTCTGAGACTGTCTCCAGCTCTGACCCCTAGCCTGGCACCTGATGCTGTCTTTGGTTTTGACCCTTGGCTCTGAACAGTATGCCTGACTGCCCTGCTCATTGCTATAAAGCTTAGGATGGTCACATTACATATGATAGTCATGAAAGATGTGCAGCTCATACCACGACGGCCAATAAAACAGTTGTAGCATGCCACGCCATATGCACCACACATTCTACAGAGAATAGTATCAGAGGGGTAGCCGTGTTAGTCTGGATCTGTAAAAGCAGCAAAGAGTCCTGTGGCACCTTATAGACTAACAGACGTATTGGAGCATGAGCTTTCGTGGGTGAATACCCACTTCGTCGGATGCATGTACAGCGAATGCATCTCTGCTTCTACAGAGAATGTCTTTTAAAAGAGTTGTTTGTATTTCTTGCATCCCACCATTTGTAAAACCAGCTGCCCTTGATAGGAGTCCAACTGCAGAGGGCTTAGAAAAAAAGAAATAGAAACCCAAATGGCTTAAAATAATTTTTTTTAAATATTACTATTTAAGGCATATCTTAAGACTTCTTAGGAACAAAAGCAAGTGCTGTGAATCCCATTAGAAAGGTGGGACTCTCCCCTTTCTAACAATATAAAGCTCCCACTTATCATTCCCAAGAGTCATTAGAATTAACTATTGTCCATCCTGGGTTTTGGGCAGTTTGAGTTTTTTCTGGGGGTAGAGGAGGAACAGGCGTTGTGGGAGGAAGATGAACAGGAGGAATTAAAGCATGACAGTTCAATTTTTTCCAAGGTCCACATGTCAGAAGTTAAAGAACAGGTGAGTTGGCCAAAAGTGCATGATAAATTATAGGACATGTGATGTTTATCACATAGCCATATAATAACAGAGTCATATGATCAGTTCTCTAGCAATCACATATATATGGACCATATACACACTTATATAGCTAGCAACTCCACTTTCTGGAACTTTCCCAGAATTATATCCATTTTGTTTAGTATTCACTTCACTTTCTACATAAATAAGAAAGATCTTGTCTGTGCATAAGAATCATTTAAATCAAATGGGATTTTAAATACATACAGAGATTAGTTGGGCTAACTTATGCTCTGTACCCTAAAGGTCGTAAATTGTTGTTTCCAATCTATGAGTATAATGTAGTAGAATAAAGATAGACGGAAAATAAATCAAATAAACTCTAAATATATTTCCATTGCTGAAAGAGAAACTTCTATTTTGCACCATTAATATTAATACTTCTATATTTATGTTGTCACAATGGCTTACTTCTTCCTTTGTGAAAATACTCTGGGGTTTGCTTGTTGTGATATCAGGCACTGGCCTAATGAAGTCCTAAATCATCTGCTGGTGTTTGATTTTAAAATGCCTATTCTCTTATGCATAGAGCTGTCACAGATTTGAACTCCCTTCTCTCCCCAATCCATAATACATTTCCCGGCAGGCTAGTAATTAAGGGGCAAATTCTGAAGTAATTAGAATTAGACTTAATACAGTTTACTATGGTTTGATATCATCAAAAGTGGTATAAACATTTGTGCTAATGCAGGACTTTGAGCAAAGCTAAGGTTAATTAAGGCTGAAAACATGACACCTAGACAATAAAAGATGATTCTTTAATTTCAACTACAGCCCCCTAAAACATTCAGAGATAATACAGAACCTGCAAAACACATTTCAAAGACAACTATGACAATAGCATATTTCTTCACTGCCATGGGTGAGCGATGAAAGTGTAGCAAACAATTACAAGGATTGTAAGGACAACAAAAATGTAAGATCAGCCTCTATCAGCTGACTACAGTAAGCAGTCAGTCAATGAGAATGTACTAACTCTTCCATAAAGGAGTATTTGCACCTGGTCTTAAACATAATATAATGAGCCATTCCCTTCTTGGAGATTACATCAAGGATAAATTTGGTCTACGTATTGAAACAAAGGGCTCCATTCAAGTTTTGGAGATTACATATAGGTAGCTATAGATGTACACAAGGCTGCCCGATTTTCAGAGGTGCATTGCTTCCAGAGCCCCAATTGATTTCAACTAAGATAGAAAGGTAGTGTGGTCTAATGGATAGGTCATTGAACTGGGTGTCTGATACCTGAGATCTAGACCTGGTTCTTCCAAAGTTCTCCTGTGACCTTGAAAAGACCATTTTAATTGTGTGCCTCCGATTTGACCCCCACCCTTTGTCTTGTCTATTTAGACTGAAGGCTGTTCAGACTATGTGTGTCTACCCAGTGCCTAGCACAACAAGGCTCCAATCTCAGCTGGGGCCTCTGTGCTCAGCTCCTCTGAAAACCAAGCCCAGACTGTATAAAAACAGATTTCATATTTGAAGTTGTGAAAAAAATAATCCTTTAATAGAATCTTAGATGTTTATAAATATTCCCAATCACATAACTCCACAGTCTAGGCAGACTGGTAGCATCCCACATCCATGTTTGAAGACAAATTGCAGACCTGAGGATGAAAAATGTCAGTGTGTTGATAGTCCACTGCTGACAATGATCCAATTCTCATCTATGGCTAAGCATATGGCTCTGAAGTCTGAACACCGACGCACAGAGTCTGCTGCACTGAGGGCATGGGAAGTCTGTATCTAGGATGTTTGATGGTGCAGCTCTGTGGTACCTTTCACAAGCAGCCTGGAGCCAATTTTGTCGATCCTCACTCAAACCTGTTACATGCGGATCTTGTAAGAGTCAGCCATTGAGTCCTGTTCTGAGCCATTTGCTCAAGTTCTTTCAGATTGATGCCAGCCCACTGGAGACCGCTCTTCAGGTTATCCTTGAAGCTCTTATATATACAGCCTCTCTTTCTTTTTCCCAGACTCAGCTCCCCATACAAGATCTGTTTTGGGAGATGGTGGTCTTCCATTTTGATAACATGTCTGGTCCACCTAAGTTGTGCTTTCAGTAGCATTTCCTCCGTGCTGGTTGTGTTTGCTTTCTTAAGGACCTTAATATTGGCCATTGTCCTGCCAGTGAATGCTCATTATTGAGTAGAGGGAGTGTATGTGAAATTGCTCAAGCTGTTTAATGTGCCATCTATGAAGAGTCCATCTCTCAGATCCATACAGGAGAGATGTACTGCACTGTAGATCTTCAATTTGGTGGAGAGATGAATGTTGTGTTGGTTAAGGACTTTTGTTCGGAGTTGGCCAAAGGCCCAGCTGGATTACTAATTCTGGAATCAGTATCCTTATCAAGGGAACCATCACTCAAGATGGTGCTACCCAAATACTTGAACCTATCCACATTTTTCAGCTGTATGCCTTGGATGACTATGATTGGCAATGGGGCATTGGAATGAGGTGCTGGTTGGAACAAGACCTCTGTTTTACCAGACTGATGGTGAGGCCAAAGAACTGGCATGCTTCAGAAAACCTATCAACAATGACCTGATGATCGTCATGTCTATGGCCATCAAGGTGTAGTCATCTGCAAAAAGTGCATCAACTAGAAGTCTGTTGGTCTTAGCATTGAGTCTTTGAAGATCAAAGAGGGAGCCATCAAGTCAGTAGCAGGTGTATATCTCCTGATCCAAGTCTATTATGGCATGGCTGAGGACACAGGCAAAGAACAAATTGAACATTTCCGGAGCAAGTACGCAGACTTGCTTCACTCCATTCAAGATTTCAAATGCGTCAGAAGAGTCTCCACTGGAGAGCACTTGTACTATCATGTGGTCATGAAACACATGGATGATGATTTGTATGAACTTCCTTGAACAGTCCAGTTTATGTAGGATAGCCCATAGACCCTCTGGTGACCATATCAAAAACTTTGGTCAAGTCAATGAATACTGCATACAGATCCGTGTTCTGCTCTAAACATTTTTTCCTGGAACTGCCTTATGACAAAAACCAAATCTGTAGAGCTACGACCTGATTCATGCTTCTGGCAGATTCTCCTCAGATATTTTTGCAATGAGTCTGTTCAGTAGAATATGAGCGAGTATTTTCCCTGCTGCACAGAGCAGAGAAATGCTGTGATATTCTATATCTTGGGGAAATGTTCTGGAAACCCCATATTCCTCATTTTTATATAATCATGATCTTACATATAAAGTATGCCTTGTAAAGTATCAGGGAAAAGGTTATGATCTGCTGAAAGTCATTTCTCTATCCGTATATGTATATCATTAATGCATATGAAGTTATGAGAATTGTGTTGTCTAGTTGACACTAAGGGCATGGCTACACTTGCTGTGAATTAAACTCGCCTTCAAGCACACTGGCGTGGCCACATTTGTGGCACTTGCAGCAGCATTGGGAGCAGTGCATTATGGGCAGCTATCCCAGCATGCAAGTGACTGCAACGTGCTTTTCAAATGGGTTGGGGTGGAGTGTGACAGGGTGCGTGTTGTGTGTATGTGAGGGGAGAGAGAGTGGGTTTTTGGGGTGCTGAGAGTGTGTCAGCACGCTGTCTTGTAAGTTCAGACCCCCTCTGCCCCTCTCTCACTCACTCAAAGCAAACAGTAAATGTTTGCTTTTTCTTGGAGCTGATAAGCAGCCGGCTTCTCCGAAATGGAGTTTGAAAGGGCATTTCCGCATTCCTGCAGCCAATTTCACAACAATGACAAGAGTGGCCACTTGACTTAAGGGGATTATGGGACATTTCTGGAGGCTGATCACAGCGCAGTAACACAACACCTCATTCACACTTGTGCCACGGCGCTCCAGCAGGGGCGCAGCAAACGTTATTCCACTCGCCGAGGTGGAGTACCGGAAGCGTTGTAGCTGCGGAGTCAAAGCGCTCTACGTGCCTTGCCAGTGTGGACAGGGAGTGAGCTAGGGTGCCCAGGGCTGCTTTATTGCACTGTAACTCGCAAGTGTAGCCAAAAAACATACTGTATGTTCGGGAATCAGACAGATATTAGCTCCCCAGAGGCAACAGCAAGGAAAGTAACCAACGCCCAGGCGGGGTGTCAAACAACCTATCAACAACCATTGTCCAGCATGGGAGCTACAATTCAATGACTCACCTGCATGAGGCCACACCAGAGGAATTGCTCAACCTTGCCTGGAGACTCAGCAATACCCAGCCAGACATGCCTGGACTGAGGGTAT
This sequence comes from Chrysemys picta bellii, assembly GCF_011386835.1. Classification (NCBI taxonomy): domain Eukaryota; kingdom Metazoa; phylum Chordata; order Testudines; family Emydidae; genus Chrysemys; species Chrysemys picta. Next base: position 103,503,465 of record NC_088797.1, read on the forward strand.
AAAACCAAACACAGAGGGCCCATGCTTGGCCTTTCTCCTTCACCCACTTATGCTGAAAGCAACAAGGATATTCTGAAGATTCCAGCTGAGGAGACTGGCCCAGATTTCAAGGGTGAAATCTGTGTACTATGAACTGCAATATCCAGTGGGGTGAGAAAACTGCTTAATCTAAATGTTGCCCAGTCTAATCGAGTTGAGAGTTTAGATTGCGTGCTTATATTTTATTTTATTTTGGTAACTAACTGACTTTTTGCCTATCACTTAATATCACTCAAAAGCTATCTTTTATAGTCAATAAATTTGTTTCACTGTTTATGTTTACCAGTGAGTTTGCCTGAAGTGAATGGTAAATTTGCTCAGGTTTTACAAAGGTTGGTGTATGTCCACTTTCCATTGATGAAGTGGTGAACCAATTAATAAATTTGCACTGCTCATCTTGCAAAACCCATCACAAATGCCTCTATAGTTTCCGCCGTCTGCTTTGCTACCTTTGTTTTTGACCAGTGATACAATAATAGCATCTTTGAAGTCTTGTGGCAATTCTTCTTCCTCCAAAATGCTACTCAAGATGTCGTGAAACACCTCGATAGCCTTTGGGCCTGCTACTTTGTGCAGTTCTGCTGGAATACCATCCTTTCAGTATGCTTCACCAGAATTCAACTGTTTGATGGCTTTCATGACTTCTTCAACTGATGGAGGGATGTCAAGATCCTCTGTTGGAATTCTCAAGGACATGCCGATCAACTGTGGTCCTAAAATAATTCACAAGGAATCAAAGGAAACTGCCTTTGGAAAAATGTTTGACAAACAGGAGATCAGGGAACCACTTCCAAAGTACCATAGCCTCCTAACCATCTTGGAGAGAATTGCAATGGAAAGCAATTGCATGCTTCTCTCTGTGCTCCATTAATCACCAACTACATGAACTCCAGCAGTCCCAACCTTTGCTGGAGAGGAGAGCAGACAGGACATATTGTAGTGTCCAGAACTGCCCATAGATTCTGCTATTTTGTCACACATATTTACATATCAAACTTACTCTATGTTTGTGAATGAAAACCCTACCTAACTATATTCCAGAGGATATTCCAAATCAATGTGACCAAGACAAATATTTATTCCCAGGTTTAATGCTGGTGAAGTTAAAGAAACACATAGGTACCATTTCTTAATCAGAAGGAAACAGTAGAAAACTACACCATAACAGGAACGAAATATATTGACTAAGCTGTCATTGCTACAAAAAGCTTTAAGGTAATAATGGACTTCACTTCACTAATTTTATGTGGCAAATATGTAACACAGAGGTTTCTGCCATTACTATATCATAACTAAGTTATATAAAACCAAACCAGCCTATTCTGACCATGTCTTCCTTTACATTTCATACCAAAGATTTCTAAGCAAGTTTAGGCATTTTAAAAATTATAGTCTATCACTGAAAATGGAGACCCTCTACCTTTAAAGAGGTGCTCAAGACTATATACAGTAGAACCTGAGAATTTCAAACACCTCAGGAATGGAGGTTGTTTGTAACTCTGAACAAAACATTATGGCTGTTCTTTCAAAAGTTAACAATTGAACATTGACTTACTACAGCTTTGAAACTTTATTATGCAGAAGAAAAAGGCTGATTTCCCTTTTTTTAGTAGTTTACATTTAACACAGTACTGTACTGTATTTGCTTTTTTGGCTCTGCTGCTGCCTGAGTGTGTACTTCCGGTTCCAAATGAGGTGTGTAGTTAATTGGTCAGTTCATGACTCTGGTGTTCGTAACTCTGAGGTTCTACTGTACAGTGGGTATTGATCACTGTTGATTTAGTGACCAGTAGATGGCAGGCTCCTCTCAGCAACAGAAGTCTGGTTAGTGTATCTTACAGGCCCAGAGATAGAAATTGAAGGAAGTGATACTGTGCTTTACTGTATTCATTTAAGAACAAATATTGTTTGCTATTGCAGAGGTACATTTTAAGGGCACCAAAATATCTAAACACCCAAAACTGGAGGCAAATCTATACCTTTTTTAAGAAAAATAAGTTCTGCTCCTTTGAATTTGGGGGTCTTAGATTGCATCCAGCATCCACATCTTTATAGCTATCGATGAAGATTTATAAGTAAGGTCATCCTAGAAGCACTGTTTCATTTAGGGTAAAGATTTATTTTGTAAAAAGAGTAAAACTAAGTCTTAATTAAGCCAGACCACCTCACTAATGAAAGTTTTAGCAAACAGCAAAAAGCCAAAAACATGCTAGTTTAATTTTTAGTGTGGACCTTTTCTCAGAACCAACTGAGAAGTTGTGCTTGACACAAGTCTTTGATTTAAAAAAATATATACATCTGATAAATATTGTCAAAATAGAGGTTCTAATTATGATGTATGCATGTACTCTCTGCTGTGCGGATGAACAAAACAAGTTGTGACCTGTGGCGCTATTATAAATCTAAAATGGGGCAAGATTAGAAATGAAATCAAAATAAGAGGATTTTAGTGTTAAAAACCTTAAAAAGTCTTCTGAGGTGCAATCTGGCATTCAGGTAAACCAGGATGCTTTTGGGTATTGTTTGTTTTGTTTTTAGATCTCAGTCTCTACCTCTCCAGTACATTCCCAGTAGTTTAAGCCAGATCAAGCAAATATTATAAGCTTGTTCAAGAGTTCACAGTGTTCTCATCAGGACTAAAGTCATATCAGATGGGCATTCAAATGACATTAAAATGTCCTTTCTTCAAGCATACTAAAGGTGAATACATGCCTAATAGTGCTTTCTGCCAGGAAGGGTTAGTCACAATAACTAAAATCCTAATGGATGACAAGTCTGTTCAGAGGAAATGTGATTGACATCATCCCAATCTGAGCTAGTCAAAACATGTAGATTTTAACCATTGACCCTACAGTTGATTTCAATCTTTACTTGTCCAACATTTATTTGTTCTATTATCCGATTTATCTGTGAAAATGGACAGATGGTTAAACAAACTCTTGCTCTATTTCCTTTATCTGACTAAATATCCACATTTCACACAACTTGCAGCAGAGAAAGGTCAAACTCAGATTCAAGTATGCAGCCTGGAACCATATCAAGAATCTAATACTCACATTTTGCTGTAAGCCAGTTGTCAATTCTGGAACCATTTTCTGTGTGCTAAGGATTGAAGGGATTTTCCTAAATTTTATTTGCATTCCAGTTGAACAAGCTCTTCAGTGTTCTTTAGTCCCAAGGTATTGTTCCTAAATAACCTGGTTATAAGCCAGGTTATTTCATGCAAACAATAAGCCAGCAAGGATTTAATGATAAAGTATGTCAATCTTCTATGTAAAGTGAAAGCGCATTTTGCTGTAACTACACCTGTAATAAAAGTATAAAGAGTAACACATTGGCATTTAGAAGACTGGTATTCAAATTAGACCCTCCGCTAGTGGGGGGAAAGGATCACCCCCCACACTCACCAGCAGCGGAAAGCGAAGAGACGCGGCCCCAGCCTGCTCCGCTTCCCTTGCCCCGGCCCCTCTGTATGTTGCTCGGTTTGGCGAAACCATCCCCGGCTCTCACCAGCGGCGGGAAGCGGAGTGCCACGGCTGGGAGCTGGCAGAATAGAGCGGGCTGGGGCCGGGCTGCTCCGCTTCCCACTGCTGCTGGTGAGTGGGGGATCCTTTCCCCCAAGTCCCCTCCCCCGAGCGACGTGTTTCACAAATGAATTAATGTTACATTACAGACTTTGGGTCCAGCTATCCTGTCAGATGCACAAAATCAACAAGTGCTCCACAAATTCATCTGAAGGGATCATCATGCCCCAGAACTTTTTCAACTTAGAATCATAGAATCATAGAATATCAGGGTTGGAAGGGACCTCAGGAGGTCATCTTGTCCAACCCCCTGCTCAAAGCAGGATCAATTCCCAACTAAATCATCTCAGCCAGGGCTTTGTCAAGCCAGGCCTTAAAAACCTCCAAGGAAGGAGATTCCACCACCTCCCTAGGTAACGTATTCCAGTGCTTCACCACCCTCCTAGTGAAATAGTGTTTCCTAATATCCAACCTAGATCTCCCCCACTGCAACTTGAGACCATTGCTCCTTGTTCTGTCATCTGCCACCACTGAGAACAGCCGAGCTCCATCCTCTTTGGAACCCCCCTTCAGGTATTTGAAAGCAGCTATCAAATCCCCCCTCATTCTTCTCTTCTGGAGACTAAACAATCCCAGTTCCCTCAGCCTCTCCTCATAAGTCATGTGCTTCAGACCCCTAATCATTTTTGTTGCCCTCCGCTGGACTCTTTCCAATTTTTCCACATCCTTCTGGTAGTATGGGGCCCAAAACTGGACACAATACTCCAGATGAGGCCTCACCAATGTCGAATAAAGGGGAACGATCACGTCCCTCGATCTGCTGGCAGTGCCCCTACTTATACAGCCCAAAATGCTGTTAGCCTTCTTGGCAACAAGAGCACACTGTTGACTCATATCCAGCTTCTCGTCCACTGTGACCCCTTTTCTGCAGAACTGCTACCTCGCCATTCGGTCCCTAGTCTGTAGCAGTGCATAGGATTCTTCCATCCTAAGTGCAGGACTCTGCACTTGTCCTTGTTGAACCTCATCAGGTTTTTTTTTTGGCCCAATCCTCTAATTTGTCTAGGTCCCTCTGTATCCGATCCCTACCCTCCAGTGTATCTACCATGCCTCCCAGTTTAGTGTCATCTGCAAACTTGCTGAGAGTGCAGTCCACACCATCCTCCAGGTCATTAATAAAGATATTAAACAAAACCGGCCCCAGGACCGACCCTTGGGGCACTCCACTTGAAACCGGCTGCCAACTAGACATGGAGCCATTGATCACTACCCGTTGAGCTCGACGATCTAGCCAGCTTTCTATCCACCTTACAGTCCATTCATCCAGCCCATACTTCTTTAACTTGGCAGCAAGAATACTGTGGGAGACCGTATCAAAAGCTTTGCTAAAGTCAAAGAATAACATCCACTGCTTTCCCCTCATCCACAGAGCCAGTTATCTCATCATAGAAGGCAATTAGGTTAGTCAGGCATGACTTGCCCTTGGTGAATCCATGCTGACTGTTCCTGATCACTTTCCTCTCCTCTAAATGTTTCATAATTGATTCCTTGAGGACCTACTCCATGATTTTTCCAGGGACTGAGGTGAGGCTGACTGGCCTGTAGTTCCCCAGATCCTCCTTCTTCCCTTTTTTAAAGATGGGCACTACATTAGCCTTTTTCCAGTCATCCGGGACCTCCCCTGATCGCCATGAGTTTTTGAAGATGATGGCCAATGGCTCTGCAATCATATCCGCCAACTCCTTTAGCACCCTCGGATGCAGTGCATCTGGCCCCATGGATTTGTGCTCATCCAGTTTTTCTAAATAGTCCCGAACCACTTCTTTCTCCATGGAGGGCTGGTCACCTCCTCCCCATACTGTGCTGCCCAGTCCAGCAGTCTGGGAGCTGACCTTGTTTGCGAAGACAGAGGCAAAAAAAGCATTGAATACATTAGCTTTTTCCACATCCTCTGTCACTAGGTTGCCTCCCTCATTCAGTAAGGGGCCCACTTGACTTGACTTTCGTCTTGTTGCTAACATACCTAAAGAAACCCTTCTTGTTACTCTTAACATCTCTTGCTAGCTGCAACTCCAAGTGCGATTTGGCCTTCCTGATTTTACTCTTGCAATATTTTTATACTCCTCCTGGTCATTTGCCCAATCTTCCATTTCTTGTAAGCTTCTTTTTTGAGTTCAAGATCAGCAAGGATTTCACTGTTAAGCCAAGCTGGTCGCCTGACATATTTACTATTCTTTCTACACATCGGGATGGTTTGTTCCTGCAACCGCAATAAGGATTTTTTAAAATACAGCCAGCTCTCCTGGACCCCTTTGCCCTTCATGTTATTCTCCCAGGGGATCCTGCCCATCTGTTCCCTGAGGGAGTCAAAGTCTGCTTTTCTGAAGTCCAGGGTCCGTATTCTGCTGCTCTCCTTTCTTCCTTGTGTCAGGATCCTGAATTCAACCATCTCATGGTCACTGCCTCCCAGGTTCCCATCCACTTTTGCTTCCCCTACTAATTCTTCCCTGTTTGTGAGCAGCAAGTCAAGAAAAGCTATGCCCCTAGTTGGTTCCTCCAGCACTTGCACCAGGAAATTGTCCCCTACACTTTCCAAAAACTTCCTAGATTGTCTATGCACCGCTGTATTGCTCTCCCATCAGATATCAGGGTGATTGAAGTCTCCCATGAGAATCAGGGCCTGCGATCTAGCAACTTCTGTTAGTTGCCGGAAGAATGCCTCGTCCACCTCATCCCCCTGGTCTGGTGGTCAATAGCAGACTGCGACCACGACATCACCCTTGTTGCTCACACTTCTCAACTTTATCCAAAGACTCTCAGGTTTTTCTGCAGTTTCATACCGGAACTCTGAGCAGTCATACTCCTCTCTTACATACAATGCAACTCCCCCACCTTTTCTGCCCTGCCTGTCCTTCCTGAACAGTTTATATCCATCCATGACAGTACTCCAGTCATGTGAGTTATCCCACCAAGTCTCTGTTATTCCAATCACATCATAGTTCCCTGACTGTGCCAGGACTTCCAGTTCTCCCTGCTTGTTTCCCAGGCTTCTTGCATTTGTGTATAGGCACTTAAGATAACTCATCGATCGTCCCTCTTTCTCAGTATGGGACAGGAGTCCTCCCCTCTTGCGCTCTCCTACTCATGCTTCTTCCCAGGATCCCATTTCCCCACTTACCTCAGGGCTTTGGTCTCCTTCTTCCAGTGAACCTAGTTTAAAGCCCTCCTCACTAGGTTAGCCAGCCTGCTTGCGAAGATGCTCTTCCCTCTCTTCGTTAGGTGGAGCCCATCTCTGCCTAGCACTCCTCCTTCTTGGAACACCATCCCATGGTCGAAGAATCCAAAGCCTTCTCTCCGACACCATCTGCGTAGCCATTTGTTGACTTCCACGATTCGACAGTCTCTACCCAGGCCTTTTCCTTGCACAGGGAGGATGGACGAGAACACCACTTGCGCCTCAAACACCTTTATCCTTCTTCCCAGAGCCACGTAGTCTGCAGTGATCCGCTCAAGGTCATTCTTGGCAGTATCATTGGTGCCCACGTGGAGAAGCAGGAAGGGGTAGCGATCCGAGGGCTTGATGAGTCTCGGCAGTCTCTCCGTCACATCGTGTATCCTAGCTCCTGGCAAGCAGCAGACCTCTCGGTTTTCCCGGTCGGGGCGGCAGATAGATGACTCAGTCCCTGACCACCACCACCCCCCTCCTCCTCCTGTTGGGAGTGGTGGTTGTGGAACCTTCATTCCCTAGGACAGTGCATCTTTTGCCTTCCAATCGGTGGAGTCTCCTTCTGCTCCCTTCCCTCAGATATGTCCTCTAGTCCACTCTCCGCATTAGTACCTGTGGACAGCACATGGAAATGATTGCTCACCTGTATCTCCATTGCTGGTACATGGACACTCCTCTTTCTCCTTCTGGAAGTCACATGCTGCCAAACTTCTTCACCATCCTTCTGTCCCTGCTGCGCCACCTGCTGGGAATCTTCAAAACGTTGTGGCTGTAGAAGCATCTCCTGACGTCTGTCCAGGAACTCTTCATTTTCCCTTATGCAAAGCAGAATCGATACTTGTTTCTCCAGACCTCAAACCTTCTCTTCCAATATGGAGACCAGCTTGCACTTTGTACAGACAAAGTCGCTTCTGTCCTGTGGAAGAAAGAAACATGGCACAACCTGTGCAGGTTACAACAGCTGATCGCTCACCTTCCATATCACCTTCCTCTTAAGAGCTTCCTCAGCTGTTGCAGTAACTACTCAGAGAAACCCACAGATGCCTGAGTAAGCTCTTCCCAGGCAAACTCCCTCTATTAGCCTCTGCTGTTCGCAGCTCAGCTGGTTCGCTGCTGACTGCCCTTATATACCACTCAAGGCCCACCTGGAACAAAGCACTCCCAATTCACACTTTTCAAACAAACAAACAAAGCAAGCAAGCACACGGTCAAACTGACAAACTGTCCCAGCAACAGACACTCAGATACTCACCAACACAGCCCCCCAATGCAGCACTTAGCGTACCTCCTCTCGGACAGATCCCAGGCAAACTCTCTCTGTTAGCCTCTGCTGTTCTTCCTAACTTATAAGTTTTATTAGAGAGACAAGGTGGGTGAGGTACTATCAAAGGTGCTTGAACTGGGGATGCTGTCACACCTCCTGGTTTGAAGTGGTTTCCATCATATACAGAGCTTACAGTTTGGTTCAATGGCTCTCAGCACCCCTGCTATACAAATTGTTCCAGCACTCCCAGGTACTATCTTTTACTGAACATAAGAATGGGTCAGATCAAAGGTCCATATAGCCCAGTATCCTATCTTCCGACAATGACCAATGCCAGGTGCCCAGAGGGAATGAACAGAACAGGTAATCCATCAAGTGATCCATCCCGTCACCCATTCCCAGCTTCTGGCAAACAGAGGCTAGAGACATCATCTTGGCTAATAGCCATTGATAGATCTATCCTCCATGAACTTATCTAGTTCTTTTTTGAATCCTGTTATAGTCTTGGCCTTCACAACATCCTCTGGCAAGGAGTTCCACAGGTTGACTGCATGTTGTGTGAAAAAACACTTCCTTTTGTTTGTTTTAAACCTGCTCCCTACTAATTTCATTTGGTGACCCCTAGTTCTTGTGTTATGCTAAGAAGTAAATAACACTTCCTTATTTACTTTCTCCATACCAGTCATGATTTTATAAACCTCTATCATATCACTCTTTAGTCGTCTCTTTTCCAAGCTGAAAAGCCCCAGTCTTATTAATCTTTCCTCATCTGGCAGCCATTCCATACCCATCATCATTTTTACTGCTCTTTTCTAAACCTTTTCTAATTCCAATATATCTTTTTTGAGATGGGGTGACCACATCCGCACACAGTATTCAAGATATGGGCATACCAGGGATTTATATAGAGGCAATATGATATTTTTTGTCTTATCGATCCCTTTCTTAAGATTCCCAACATCCTGTTCACTTTTTTGACTGCCACTGCACATTGGGTGGATGTTTTGAGAGAACTATCCAAAATGACTCCAAAATCTCTTTCTTGAGTGGTAACAGCTAACTGGGCCAATTTTTGATGGTGAGAGACAAGCTTCCAAAGTTACACAGAGCTCTTCTTTAGGTCTGAGAAAGGTACTCAGAGTGTCACAGCTAAATACATTTGTTTAGCAGCAGGAGTTAACACATTGTAAGAAACCATTCAAGGTGAAGCAGGCAGTTAACACCACTGCAGTCCTATGTCAAAGGAGGGTTACTGGGTTATAGATTTTTGTATTGAGCCATAAATGCAGGGTCTTTATTGACGCCATGATTTTTAGTGTCTAACAAAGTTATGAATTTTAGCTCCTAGTCTCTTCTTTTGAAGTTGTTGTGCAGGTTTCCTTTGAGGACAAGAACTGAGTGGTCAGATATGGAGTTTCAGAGTAGCAGCCGTGTTAGTCTGTATCCGCAAAAAGAAGAACAGGAGTACTTGTGGCACCTTAGAGACTAACAAATTTATTAGAGCATAAGCTTTCGTGGACTACAGCCCACTTCTTCGGATGCATATCAGATATGGAGTGATTGTTTTGTGAAATGAGTTTTTGTCTTTTATCATTTTTTGTGTAAGTTCATTTGAGAGCATAGCAATTGTCTCCTTTCACCCACATAGTTGTTATTGGGGCATTTAGTGCTCTGGATGAGATACACCATTTGTTGTAAAAGGCATGTGTAGGACCCATGAATCTTGAAAGTTGTGTTGTGGGGGGTATTAATCATCATAGCAGTGGAGATATGTCTGCAGGTTTTGCACCTGCTGTTATGGGAGTGTCTGGTGCTGCCTTGAGTTGGTGGGGCTCGTGTATGGGGAACTTGCTTCTGATGATGAGTTTAGCAAGGCTGGAAGGCTGTTTGAAGGCTAGAAGAGGGCCTTTGGGAAAGATTCCTTTCAGGATGTGGTCCCATAGAGTATGGATTGTAATTGTTTAATGATACCCTGTATGGGTTCCAGTGTGGGGTGGTAGGTGGCAACTAAGGGTGTGCAGTCAGAGGGTTTTTTCCCATATTGAACCAGATTCTCTCAGAGTCTTTGGGTGGCCCCATTCCATGATGCAATCTACTTCACTGGTGGAGTCCTTCAGTTTTAAGTGTATTTAGTTTGTATCCCAGACTTTCTCCTTGGAGCATATTCTGTGATATGTTCTATGTACTTCTGCCTTCCACACCGCTTTACTTGTATCCTATCCATTTGACTTTCAGCCCCTCTACCTATAGAGACAGAGGAGACATTCATTTCAGACAGAGAAGATTTGGGAATAAAGTGTTACTAATCAGAGGCCAATATATGCTTTGTAATAGGAAAAAAAATATTCTAATTATATTTCTCAACCTTGACATATTACCTATCATTTTTTGCATTTATCATAAATACTGTTCAGCTCAATGGGAATCCAAGATTATTTTAAAACTTATAAATCATATTAGAAACTCTTTTGTCATTCTTCCGGCATGGTAACATTGAAACCCTTTCACATTTTATTGAGATTGATCTTACCAATGATGGTCAAAACAAACACATTGATTTTTTTATTTTATTCTTTTCTGTAAATATTTGAAACTTTATTGAAGAAGTAGATGGCACTAATTGCCTTATTAAAAACCATCTTGATCAGAAATGATAACTTCAGATTTTAAAGATGCAACACCTATTACACTCAAGCTTGTGGGATGGACACAGGTCTTTAATTTAATTATTCTTCATAGAAGCCAAGATATGCATGCCCAGAAGTATCTGAGCTGAACTCTGCTCAGCAGCTAGCAAACATTCAGTGGAATAAACAGGAAAAAGCTTTCTGTTGCCTGTCAAGCTGAAAACATTTGCTTTATATTAAGAAATACAAAGATAGAGAATAAAAGCCAAATTCCACATAAGGCCAAGAGAAATAAGAAGACATTTCAAATCGAAAACTTAAACACATTTCAGAAGGTTCACAAGCAGCTACCAAATCAGTTCTGAGTTCACTTCACACCTATTTAATATGTCTATCTATATATTCAATCTAAAGAGAACATGGCCCAAACTAGGTTTTATGTCCATTGGCTCCAGGATTGCCACCTCTGTAATATTGTTCACTCCCTTCCTCCAGTCCCAGGAAGACTCTATTATGGGAGCTATATTAGGTTGGGCTCTGTGGCTGTGGAAAGGGCAGGTAGGTAGCATCAGGCTGGTTATTTTCTTTTTTGATGTGGTAATTCCCCAATGAAGTCAAAAGCTGAGTCAGATAGATTTAGGCCACTCTCTCCTCCAAGATGGGGGTGTTTGAGTGCAAGCCAGTGTTTTCAAACTTGAGTGCCTAATGTGAGGCCCTACATTCATATTTAGGCATCTAAATAAAAGTGCCTGATTTTCAATGATGCTACAATTCCTCTGGATTCCAATAGGATATGTGGGTGCTCAGCACTTCTGAAAATCAGGACGCTTTCACATAGGTGCCTAAATGGGGATTTAAGAGCTTTGATCTAGATATCGAGTTCTGAAAATACTGGCCCTGGTTTGGATCCATTTCTAGTAAACACACTCTGGGAGACATCCCTGACTCCACTGAAGTCAATGGCAACTGACTTTAATGAGAACAGGCTTTTACCCTTTGATGTTTGCAATGCTAGCATGAAGCTTAATTATTTTAATATATGGAGATATCACCTAAAACAAAACATATATGCATACTATAATCTGAAAGTTAATTCTTCGGTGAAGTTTAAGATGACAATTTACTGTAAGTGTTATTTCTAGCTAAGTTCTTCTGTTGGAATCTATCACTGTAGTATCTAACTACCTTCCAAGATTTAAATAACCACACCAATGATATTGCTCTGCTATCAAGATGCAGGCACAGTGCATGTGAGAGTGAGAAAATATGCATTTAAGTTTGGGTATATGGTAGGGAAAAAGTGGGGTTTGTATTTATGAAAGTTAGAAATAATGTTTGCCAGAATAGATGGTGCTTATGGCAACTACTGTTAGATATGTATTGCATAACAGAAGACTCACTGACATGTCAGATAGTGTTGCTTCCTTGTTGATTTTATTCCACAGCATTTGTATGATGTAACTTCCCCTTGTTCATGAAGGATGAAATATTGCAATTGAGCTGTCAGCTTTTTAACAAGCAGCTGCTTAAAAAAAAAACCCAGTGCTCATTGTATTAATTTATAATGTGAAGATATAATTTAAGACTCTATTGTTCCTAAGTTGAAAATGTTATTGGTAAGCACTATGCAATACCATTCCCATAGTGTATAGCAGTATATTGTACATGAATGTCTGTGATTTTGTAGAGAAAGAGTTTTATGAAAACCAAGGATTTGTGGATTTTGAAAGGGGGTTTATTACTCTAGGAAGCTGTCAAAAGCAGGCAAACCATGGAGATATAAGTGATTTTAAAGTTGTCATGAAAGTTCTTTCAGATTTCTCAGATAGTGACTCAAGGAGCAAAGAGGTATTCAGAACTGAGAAGTCAAAGTAAAAGATTTTCTCTCTGCTAATACTATATGGCTATTGATCAAGCACAAAAATGTGTCTACATTCATAAACGTAGGAGACTCTTTTAGATATCAGGTCTACCCCAGATAGCCAAATGCTCCCTAGACTGCAAAAACATCTGAATTTAATATAGTTTTAGCTTTTTTACTTTGACTACACACAACCCTGAAATGTCTCTGATAATATTAATGGTACTCATTTATCACTCAAACAAAGAGTCATTTTCTATTGTCTTTGTGATCAGAGAGTAAATGATCCTGACAACCCTACTTTATTTTTGATGACTCCACATTTTTCTTATTGTGGAAAATCAAAATCTTCATCATTTAAAAGTTATTGGTCTACTTAGCGTAACTTAGGCAGCATCCAACGCAATGAAATGTATATGTATAATTTTAAATGACATCTGCTCTGAAGTGAACCTATCTGCCAGTCCACCCTTAGACAGGTGCTCTCCTGAGGGCAAGGACAGCCCTTCTTATCTGTCTGGAAAGAGCCTAGTACATCATGGGCGCTCCTACTAACAAACAATAAATACCGTATATACTCGTTCAGAAGCCGAATTTTTTTAGTAAAAAAAGGGAAGCACCAGAGAAGGAGCTCGGCTTATGAACGGGTATAGAGAGGCAGAGGTGGGACACAACCCACCCACCCACCCACCCACCCCCCGCAACAGAGGGAGCAAGGAGAGGCAGCAGAGCCAGAAGGGAAGAGGCGGGGCCAGAGTCTCTCCGCTTCTGGCCACGCTGCTCCCCCCCAGCCTCCGAAGCAGCTGCAGCTCCGAGGCTGGCAGGCTGCAGCCGTGCCGCTCAGCCCCGCCCCCCAGAGCAGGCTGGGACCTACTGGAACATGCTGCTCTGTGCCTGCAGGCGCTCGAGGTAAACAAACCATCTCAGCCCACCAGTGGCTTATCCTGATGGTCCGGTAGCCAAAGTTTGCTGACCCCTGAATTATAGGGTCGGCTTATGAATGGGTCATAAAAAATTTGCATTTTTACTTATCCATCTTGGGGGGGGGGGTTGGCTTATAAACTAACCAGCTTATGAGCGAGTATATACGGTAAATCATTATTAATAATTTCTATAACACAGAGAGTGTGCTAGATGATTTATAGGCAAGTATAAAGATTTTGAACCTTATTCACCACTGTGTTACTCCAGTTTCCATCAGAGTTACACTGACAAACAATATTTTTAACCCCAAGAGTTTAAGAATAAAATAACACAAGTCAGGCCTCAAAAAAATCATGACATTGGCTTAAAAATCATGATTTATTTATATATTATATAGATATAGCTATTATATAGCATATTATATAGCTATATAGATTATATATATAGCTATAGATATAGATATAACTAACTGCTTTCAGTTCAAAGCTGAGGAAAGTTTGAAAATTTGACCTAAGTGCACCCTAAAGGCTCTGAAATCATGGCAAATGACCATAATAAATATTACTGTGGAAATAACCCTTTAGACCAGAGGTCGACAACCTTCGGCACACAGCCCATCAGGGTAAGCCGCTGGCGGGCCATGAGACATTTTGTTTACGTTGACCGTCTGCAGGCACAGCCCCCTCCCGCAGCTCCTAGTGGCTGCGATTCGCTGTTCCCAGCCAATTGGAGCAGCGGGAAGCGGTGGCCAGCCACGACCCCTTCCACTGGTGGAGCAACCCTCTTGGTATCACGACCCACAGTTTGGGAACCGCTGCTCCAGCGTGTACTCAGGAGAAGTTTTCAAGCTTTTTTTCTGAAACCATGAGATCTAGACATTTTAAACAAAAGCTGAGATTCCCATGCAATCTCTTGATTTCAGCAGTTTGGACTTCAAGAAAGACATCCAATATCATGAGACTCGTTATGAAATCACAAGAGTTGGCAACGCTGAATAGAACTGGAGTAATGCAGTGGTGAATAAGGCCCTTAGTCAGTTGGCAGCCCTCATTATTCCTCTGCATGTTATGACACCAGCCTCAATACCCCTCTCACAAATGCCTCCATTCCTGCATCCAGGCTGTCTCATCTCCTTAGAATGCCCTGACCAACCCTGAGCAGCAGGCAGCTTGTTTCCTTTTGCATTTCATTCAGCTTTATGATACAGTTCTGCGGTGACCTAGAATCCTACTTTCGACGTCTCCGACTCAAAGAATATTTCCAACATGCCTCTGAACAGCATACTAACCCACAGAATCCTCCCTACCAGCACTACAAAAAAAAGGATTCTGCGTGGACTCCTCCGGACGGTCGAAACAACAGACTGGATTTCTACATAGATTGCTTCCGTCAACGTGCAAAGGCTGAAATTGTGGAAAAGCAACATCACTTGCCACATAACCTCAGCCATGCAGAACACAACACCATCTACAGCCTCAGAAACAACCCTGACATCATAATCAAAAAGGCTGACAAAGGAGGTGCTGTCGTCATCTTGAATAAATTGGAATATGACCAGGAGGCTGCTAGACAGCTCTCTAACACCACATTCTACAGGCCATTATCCTCTGATCCCACTGAGGATTACCTAAAGAAACTACACCATCTGCTAAAAAAACTCCCTGACAAAGCACAGGAACAAATCTGTACAGACACATGCCTAGAACCCCGACCAGGGGTATTCTATTTGCTACCCAAGATCCATAAACCTGGATATCCTGGATGCCCCATCATCTCAGGCATTGGCACCCTAACATCAGGCTTGTCTGGTTATGTAGACTCTCTCCTCAGACCCTACGCTACCAGCACTCCCAGCTATCTTCGAGACACCACTGACTTCCTGAGGAAACTACAATCCATCGGTGATCTTCCAGAAAACACCATCCTAGCCACTATGGACGTAGAAGCCCTCTACACCAATATTCCACACAAAGATGGACTACAAGCTATCAGGAACAGTATCCCTGATAATGTCACAGCTAACCTGGTGGCTGAACTTTGTGATTTTGTCCTCACCCACAACTATTTCACATTTGGGGACAATCTATACCTTCAAGTCAGCGGCACTGCTATGGGTACCCGCATGGCCCCACAATATGCCAACATTTTTATGGCTGACTTAGAACAACGCTTCCTTAGCTCTCGTCCCCTAACGCCCCTACTCTACTTGCGCTACATTGATGACATCTTCATCATCTGGACCCATGGAAAAGAAGCCCTTGAGGAATTTCACCATGATTTCAATAATTTCCATCCCACCATCAACCTCAGCCTAGATCAATCCACACAAGCGGTCCATTTCCTGGACATTACTGTGCTAATAAGCGATGGTCACATAAATACCACCCTATACCGGAAACCTACTGACAGCTACACTTACCTACATGCCTCCAGCTTCCATCCAGGACACACCACACGATCCATTGTCTACAGCCAAGCTCTAAGATATAACCGCATTTGCTCCAATCCCTCGAATAGAGACAAGCACCTACAAGATCTCTATCAAACATTCTTAAAACTACAATACCCACCTGCTGAAGTGAAAAAACAGATTGACAGAGCCAGACGAGTACCCAGAAGTCACCTCCTACAAGACATGCCCAACAAAGAAAATAACAGAACACCACTAGCTGTCACCTTCAGCCCCCAACTAAAACCTCTCCAGCACATCATCAGAGATCCACAACCTATCCTGAAAGATGATCCTTTACTCTCACAGATCTTGGGAGACAGACCTGTCCTCGCTTACAGACAACCCCCCAACCTAAAGCAAATACTCACCAGCAACCACACATCACTGAACAAAACCACTAACCCAGGAACCTATCCTTGTAACAAACCCCGATGCCAACTCTGTCCACATATCTATTCAAGTGACATCATCATAGGACCTAATCACATCAGCCATACCATCAGGGGCTCGTTCACCTGCACATCTACCAATGTGATATATGCCATCATGTGCCAGCAATGCCCCTCTGCCATGTACATTGGCCAAACTGGACAGTCTCTACGCAAAAGAATTAATGGACACAAATCTGACATCAGGAATCAAAATACTCAAAAACAAGTGGGAGAACACTTTAACCTGTCTGATCATTCAGTGACAGACCTGCGGGTGGCTATATTACAACAGAAAAACTTCAAAAACAGACTCCAACGAGAGACTGCTGAGCTAGAATTGATATGCAAACTAGACACAATCAACTCCGGTTTGAATAAGGACTGGGAATGGCTGAGCCATTACAAACATTGAATCTATCTCCCCTTGTAAGTATTCTCACACTTCTTATCAAACTGTCTGTACTGGGCTAGCCTGATTATCACTTCAAAAGTTTTTTTTTTCTCTTAATTAATTGGCCTCTCAGAGTTGGTAAGACAACTCCCACCTGTTTATGCTCTCTGTATGTGTGTATATATATCTCCTCAATATATGTTCCATTCTATATGCATCCGAAGAAGTGGGCTGTAGTCCACGAAAGCTTATGCTCTAATAAATTTGTTAGTCTCTAAGGTGCCACAAGTACTCCTGTTCTTCTTTTTGCGGATACAGACTAACACGGCTGCTACTCTGAAGTTTGAACAGGTTTGACTTTGGTGTAATATCCAGACTACCTTACACTGTCCCATTAAATATCTGTGATTCTAACAGTAGTTAGCTCATAACAGGTGAGTGAGTGCACTTTGGGAGGGATACATTATGAGCTATTCCTGTGATGCAGTGTACATCTGTGGCTCTTTGACAGTGCAGTCAGATTGCAATATGTTAATCTGGCAGGTTCAAAGCTTGCAATGGATCTTTTGTTCTCTCACTGGAGATGTTTAAAATTTGTTTTCCTTAGTCTCCACATGTCTTTTGTACTGTCTTATAATTATTTCACTGGCATATTAATAGTACTAACTGTTCAGCATTAAGCCCCTTTTATTTCAGACAGTAGAGGATTTCATGCTTGTTAATTCATAGAATCTTAGAACTGGAAGGGACCTCAAGAGGTCATCGAGTCCAGTCCCATGCACTCATGGCAGTACTAAGTATTTGTGGCATGCGAGGCTGGTCTATTGGAAGGCAGGCAGCATTTCCACTTGTCTATTGTCCAACAGCAGCACAGGAACTAGCATACACTGGTCTCTCCTATAGCCTAATCCGGAGCCCATTCAAGTCAATGGAAATAATTATATTTATCCCAGTGGGCTTTGGGTCAAGCCCTAATTCCCTCAGCAGCCAGCTATACTACAGGCCACATACTACTACTGCCTGGTAACATACAAGTGGCAGCACGATTGTATGGGCAATCATACTCAAAGGAAAGTTCTGCCAGGCCTAGTGTGAGAACCAGCCTGGGAAATGCTTCACTGTACAGAACAGGGTAGCAAGCCCGGGAATATTTGTCATTTCATTATTATTTCTCACCTATAACACTGTAATGTCCAAAGGCCCCAGACCTGATCAAGGCCCCATTATCTTGGGCTTTGTACAGTACATACAGAGAAAGTCCCGGACCCAGAGCCCTCAGAATCAAATAGACATAAAAATAGGCAAAGATGGGGTTCCAGGATGTAGAATACAAGTTATGTAGGTGATTATGTTGGTGGTTATTTGTTTCGTTGCTGTTTATGTTTTAAATTGAGGGCAGCAGTAAGTGTGGAAGGAGTGGAGGAGTTAATACGAGTAAGAGCAGCATGAGGAAGAAAGAGGAAGAGGAAAACAGAGGGAAAGAAGTAAAGGACTGTGAGAGTGAAAGGAGGGATCGGAGGAGCGTGGATAGCAAGGACAGTGAAGCTGGTAGTGTCTGGATTATGGGGAAGAGGAACGATGGAGAATGGCCAAACAGCCAACCATAAGAGACTAAAAATGTCCAGAGTCCAATTTGTACAGTGTGGAGTCTGGTGGTCCAGGGATGCTGGAACAATTTGTAACGTGGGGGTGCTGAGAGCCATTGAACCAAACTGTAAACCCTTTATATGATGGAAACCACTTCAAGCTACACCCTCAAAACCCCTAGTTCCAGCAGCTATGCCAGGGACTGGCTGGGGGAATACCCAGCTGGGCCTTACTCTCCCTCAATGCTGCTCTTCCCTCATGGTAATTGTCAGAATGATCCTCTTAGCTAAAGAGAGGCTGCTGGGAGCTCTTGAACTTCATCCCTTCCCTCCCCTCCCCCAAATTTGCATGGCCAGGGGCAAAAGGTAGACGATCACTTGGAAAACTCCAGAGGAGGCTCCCACCCACAGATTAGGAGAAGGAGGGCCTCCATCTGTCTATTGATGCTCCTTCGAGTCCCTACCATTTTTTCCTCACCTTCTTTTGTTCCCTAACCTCTTCACTCACTTTGATTACAATTAACCACTCCCTTTGCTTCCTTCTCCCACTCTCATCTTTGTACCTTCTTCCATGATGCCACTTCTGCCTAGAACACCCTCCCTGAGCTAGTCTGCCTCTCTTTCACGCTGGCTCTTAAAATACAAAAAAAATTCCCCAAGAAACCTACAAGATCTAGTATTCCCTAGAGAGGAACAACAAGTGAACTGTAAAAAAAAATCCAAGAGAAAATTATGGAACTTTCATGATGCGTGCTCATGCATGCTTCACGGCTTAAATACAGGCTTTTTATTATAGCCAGCTCCCACTCGCCCTTTGCACATCATCAAAGTAACCTTTACATAGCAGGCATCTTGCCTCCTTCATATCTAAATACCTAGCACTAAATCAATTTAAAGACTATATTATTAATAATCAAGTGCAAGCCTAAGGACCTGTCAAGGCTCCTTCCCCACTCTGAACTTTAGGGTACAGATGTGGGGGCCTGCATGAAAACTTCTAAGCTTAACTACCAGCTTAGATCTGGTCTGCTGCCACCTCTCCCAATGTGCTAATTCCCTTCCCTGGGTAGCCTTGGGAGACTCTTCACCAATTCCCTGGTGAATACAGATCCAAACCCCTTGGATCTTAAAACAAGGAGAAATTAACCATCCCCCCTCCTTTCTCCCACCAACTCCTGGTGGATCCAGATCTAACCCTATTGGATCTAAAAACAAGGAAAAATCAAACAGGTATTAAGAAAAAGGCTTTTAATTAAAGAAAAGAAAGGTAAAAGAAAACCCTCTGGGAGAGATTAGCATACCAGCTATTCTCACAGACAACAGATTCCAAACACAGGGGGTGTTTCCCTGGGCAAACCCTTAGTTACACACACACAAAAAATACCCAAATACCCAATTTGATTATTCCTCTAATTGCACAAGACAGGTTACAAAGAAATAAACATAAACCTATTTATTTCCTTCACTAATACTCACTACTTAATAAGAGACAGAATTCTGGAGCTTTCCCACTCCGGTCCAAAGTGAAACTCCACAGACAAAGGGAACTTTTCTCCTTCCCTTTGAACCATCTTTTCTCCCCCATTGGTTCCTCTGGTCAGGTGTCAGCTAGGCTAGGTGAACTTCTTAACCCTTTACAGGTAAAAGAGGCATTAACCCTTAACTATTTGTTTATGACAGGACCAAAGAAGGCATATAAATGATTGGAGTGAGAGGGTAGATTTACTTCACCTACTAGGCAGCATGGTGATTCTGAAATTTATTTATTTACATTTAGCACATTGAAGCTATTCACTGCTGAAGATACTTGTGATTTTTCATACTGCAAGTATGTTATGAATTTAAAACTAAGATACTGTTGCTAGAGTGATTATTTCTAATCTTGAATTTGTGTGGCCAGCCTCAATCCAGCTGTCCAGTAACCAGTTCAATATACTTACATAATATACATGCATTTACAGATTAGTCAGTACTGAGTTGAGGTCTTTAGAAACAGCAGAAGATCCTCAGAAAGATCCTCAGCTACAATAAAGACTACCTCTACAATTTCTAAATAGAACTCTCAATTTATTGAACAACAAGAATAAACTATGTGTTTATGTACTTTTACATGGTCCTAAAAGCCCTGAAAAGGGTGGTATTAGTTTATTATTTATTAATTAAATTAATTAATTCTTAATTATTATTATTATTATTATTAGAGCTGACAAACATTTCTAATGGAACTTTTCTCCACTGGAAAAAATTGATTCATCTAAATGGAAATGTTCTGGGGTAACATATTGATTTTATTGTAACAACATTAAAATGAAGCATTTTGATAAGATGAAAATGGAATGTTTGGACCGTACCAGCATGAAACATTTTGATATTTCATTTCAAATCATCTTTTCATTTACAAATTTTATTTTTATCTTATACCATTTTATTTTATATTAATTTCCTTATAATATAAAATAAATTTCAAGATAAAAAATAAAAAATATAAAAATAAATGCATATTTAAATAAAAAATAAAAATCAACAAATAAAAAGTCAGAAATCAAACAATTGGCCTGAAAGTAATTTTTCTTCAAAAATTTTATTTTACAGGAAATTTTGAAATTAATATTTTGTTCTGACTCAAAACAAAATTTCAAAATTGTGGAATTTACCATGAAATAGAGATTCTGGTTCCAGAAATTCTTTTACTATTCTTTATAATGCACTAATTCTTAGGAGCCCAGTCACAGACTAGGACCCCATTATACAAGGTGCCGTGAAAGTACAATACAAAAACTTTATCAGTTAAAGTTCATTTATGTTCTCTGGCACACTGGGAGTTGCTGGGTCCTAAGCAGTTTTGAAAAATCTGTCTATCCCTCCCTCCATACCGTAAATAATTATAAATAACTTGACTTTTCAATTATGTAGGAGTGACAGCCAACAATAAGCTCCAAAATACTGGTGTTTATTAACAATATCAGAATTTGTCTTTACAAAGACAAATCTGAATCTATGAATCTATGAAAGCGAGAAGTTATTCTCACAATCTGTACTGAACAATAGGGCTACAGCTTTTTGTTATAAAAACAATTCATATTTTAGGAATAGGCAATATTGTAACTCTCCATTGATCAAAAAAGTTCTTAAATAATGAACTATCAACAAATGTCATGACTCTGACCAGTGGGCCAACCTGTAAGTTGGTATTACACAGCTGTGAGACTTAGGCTAGGTCTACACTGGGAGGGGGGGGGGTCGATTTAAGATGTGCAAATTCAGCTACACAAATAGCATAGCTGAATTCGACGTATCCAATCCGACTTACCCCGCTGTGAGGACGGCGGCAAATCAACCGCCGCGGCTCCCCCGTCGACGGCGCTTACTCCTGCCTGGGTTGGTGGAGTACGCACGTCGATTCGGGGATCAATTGTAGCATCCCAACGAGACGTGATAATTCGATCCCTGAGAGATCGATTTCTACCCGCCGATCCAGGCGGGTAGTGAAGACAAGCCCTCAATGACTTCGGACATTGCTATGTCTGCTTAATGTCTCCTTTCTTTGTTTACTGCTGTATTTCATCAGTTGGAATCTAATTTAGATGGTAAGCTCTTTGGGACAGGGATCTGTCATTTTATTTGCCCATAAGGAGACATACAAACCTAATACTAGTTAATAATAATTATTACAAATAATACTATTAGAAGAATCAGAAGTTATGAATGAAATATAGAACATGATGGGAAAACACACTTTGTGACTTTTCCTAGTTGGTATGTTATTAAGCTTGACTAAATGAGACACAGGACCTGCAGTATGAACTAATTTTTATTGTAGCATTTAATGTATTATTTTGATTTATTCCAATTTTGTGAACCCCAAGAAGTAAAAACACTTATGTCACTGCCTTTTTTTATTCTTGCTTTGGGCTTAAAGGGCACTGCAATTTGGAGTACTTAAACAGATAATAAAATAATAAGGCTCCATACCAAGTGGGTTTCCTCATTGCTCATCCGAGTCTAGAATAAACGAGGCACAAACTTTTTGAAAACAAAAAATTATGAAGATTTGAAGACTATCACTGTGTTGATTGGGAATCTATTACTGTGCTCAGTGGTACGTGCTCTGAAGTCAATACCTTTACTGCGTCAACCAGCCAAAGACAATTTGTGTCAAGTTGAAAGGTTCACATATTCCTTCTCATTTCTGAAAAGAAATGCTGGTGAATTTCAGAGCTAAATATTCGTTACATGAATAGCCTGGTCCTGCTTCCATTAATTTCAGTGGGCAAGTCTATGACTCCTTTATTCAGATGGATGAGAAGATACTCAGGTGAGTAGACTCATATTAACTTCACTGGGACTACTTGTGATGCAAGGTACTGTCCAGCATGACTAAAGGCTCTCCAGTATAGCCCTGTCTGAGCAAGGTGAGGCCAAGAGTTTCTAAATCACCCAGTAGACCTGGTATTTAATCATTAGCTAGAATGAGTCAAAGAACTAAACTGTCATGGCCGGTTGTTTTGTTCCCATATTTGGTTTTGCAAACACTAATATGTCAGATGACTTTTAAAAGGAAAGTCACAGCATTCCTAGCACAATGGGCTAAGAAACCAGTGGTACTGGCTTTATTCTCATTCATGGATTAATAAATATTTTAAACCTTAACATTTCAGAAACATCTATTTTGTTTCTTATGTATCAGTCTATTCATACAATTACAAATAGAAATGATTAAAAATTAAATTGGTACTAAATATCAGCCTTATTGGCCATCTCAGCAGAGGACTACATGGGCATAGAGAATATATTGCCCTCCCAGTCTTAGATACAGACAATCGAGGAGGCCCATTGCTGGGTTGGTGTGTGGAAGCTCACACTGCTGCTGCCCATTTTGGAAATAAATTGAGGATTTCAGTCTCTGGTCCTGTAAATATGACACTCTTCAAAAGCATTAAGTTCACATGAAAAATTAAAAATAGAGAGATTTTCCCCTGCTATAAAACTTATTGTACATGTGGACTTTCCTGTCTGGGAGCTTAGAATACATACTATGTGTTATCAAACTCATTTCATTTAGAGACTGAAGAAACAGGCTGATGGAATAAGTACCTGAAAAGAAACCAGAGATAGGCAGAGACTGATAGGTTATGGAAAGAGTAGCAAAAAGAAACACTTTCCAATATACTTTTGAATTGTCTTGGGCATTATAAAAGTATCTGTTGCTTCTTGCATGCACACTATAAATGTATCATTCTGATGAGACAATCTACAGATCTATCGATATAAAATCTTGGCTTCTAGATGAGGTCATATTTCAGCTGATAATCAACAACACAGTTGCCTCTTTCCAGACTTTCCACTTATTCAAAAACTCATGTTTCATCATAAAGTTCTCTTACTTTAAACACACAACAAAACTAGAGAGGCGAAGAAAAGTATTCATGCATGTCTCTATAGGCAGAAAGTTAAGCAATTTTAAAATAAGCCCTCAGGACATTTTTTTGAAATTACACTCAGTGCTATAAGTTCTGGACTCCCTTGAACTCTAATGATTTCCTGTTGTGCCCCTTGATCATTTTTTTCTCCAATAATTATGGTAGAAACTGATTTTTCCTTCCTCTCTCAAGCGTTAAACTTATGTGCTTTTATTTTTTTAAATCACTTTTTTAAAATTCATGGGCCAAATTTTGACCTGGGGAATATTCAGTGGAACTTCCTGGGATGCGCATCAAAACAGAATTTGCTCCCTACTGTCAAACACTGGCCTTGAATGTTGATAGTAAGGTAAGAGCAAGAGATGAGAGGAAAGGTCTGCAAAACATCACGACACAAAAACTTTTTAAAAAATATAAAATTTCAGTTCTGTAGCTAATTCATTCTAGTTGGCTCTTTCAACTCATACTGAACAAACTCTGTATTTCCCAACAGCTCTCAGATACGTGTATTCTCTGTATTAATTTTGAATTTCTGCACACACTAATGGAACTCCAGATTATAGGGGCATATTCTTTGCACCATGCTGCTGCCTTTACACGCTGAGGTGGTGCAGAGGAGGTGGGAAAACACCTGCAGCTCTGCTGCTGGGGATTCCCTGATGAAAAGATCAAAATGTGCTCAAGGCGAATATGATTGTACAACTCTATTTTAACAGCTTAAAATTATACAGTATAGAGACAGCAGAGTTGATATCAAGCATGAAAGGCTTGTGCACAGTCCATGTTAGATCCTACACTATTCAATACTGTAGATGCAAGAGACATTGCAGGTTTTTATTAAGTTATCTATACAATATTTTTAAAGATACAAGAAAATATTTTACCAAATGCTCAATTGCTTCAGGAGGAAAGACACTTACTAATGGAAAAAAGGTGTTTTTGTTTATGACAAAACTCTCTCTTTGGGGTTTGTTATGATTTTTTCTAACCTTGAAGACTAAGAAGCTTTTCAACAATAACAGCCACCTTCACACTCCAAACCCCGTCAAGCTACAAACAAATGAAATTGCTTTTACAAAAGACCTTATTGCTTTTTATTTGTTTTTCTCCTACAAGCACGTGTGGCTTTTTATAGTTTTGTTTCATATCTCAAACAATTGGGTCCTAACAATTAAACCTTTAACTTTACACTTGCAGTCTGATACATGGACAACACTCTACAGCAGGGGTAGGCAACCTTTCACAAGTGGTGTACCGAGTCTTCATTTATTCACTTTAATTTAAGGTTTCGCGTGCCGGTAATACATGTTAACGTTTTTTAGAAGGTGTCTTTCTCTAAGTCAATATTATATAACTAAACTATTGTTGTATGTAAAGTAAACAAGGTTTTCAAAATGTTTAAGAAGCTTCATTTAAAATTAAATTAAAATGCTGATCTTATGCCGCCAGCCTGCTCAGCCCACTTCCAGCCTGGGGTTCTGATCACCTAGGCCTGCAGCGGGCTGAGCAGGGCCTGTGGCCGGGATGCTGGCTGGCAAGGGGCCAGCAGCCGGGACCCCAGACCTGGGGGGGGGGGGGAATTCAGGGGTCAGGGCAGAGGGTGCAGGGCAGAAGGCTGGATGTGTGTGGGGGGGTTCAGAGGTCAGGGCAGAGGGCAGTGGGGATGTAGGGGGTTCAGGGCAGAAGGCTGGGGATGTGGGGGGATTCAGGGGTCAGGGCAGAAGGCTGGCGGGTATGGGGGTGCAGAGCAGAAGGCTAGGTGTTGGGGGCGACTTGAGGTCAGGGCAGAGGGCTGGGGTGTGTGTGGAGGTGCAGGGCAGAAGGCTGGGTGTGGGGGGGTTCAGGGCAGAGGGCTGGGGTGTGCGTGGAGGAAGCACACTGCCGCTCGGCTCTACTCCACTCCCCCTCCCCCTCCCCCGGGCCATTGCCGGCAGGGAGAGGGAGGGGGAGGAGGAGGGGCCGGAATGCACCAAGCTGTGGGAAGAAACGGGGGAAGGGGGAAGCTGCCGCAGGACCAAGCTTCTGCCTCCTGCCCCCGCAGGGGAGAGCGATGAGTGGGGGGGCTGAGTGGGACTGGGGGCCGGGACCCCTCCCCACCACTCTCCCCTGCGGAGGCAGAAGCTTCCCTCCTCCCCCGCTTCTTCCCCCAGCATGGCACTTTCTGGCCCCTCCGTCCCTCCTCCTCCTCCTCCTCCTCTCACCAGGCAGGCAGCGTGCCACTCAAAATCGGCTCGCGTGCCGTAGGTTGCCAACCACTGCTCTACAGTATAAGCCAGAGAGTTTCATTTCAACTTGTGGAACTCCTTACCAGAGGAGGTTGTGAAGGCTAGGACTATAACAGAGTTTAAAAGAGAACTGGATAAATTCATGGTGGTTAAGTCCATTAATGGCTATTAGCCAGGACTGGTAAGGAATGGTGTCCCTAGCCTATGTCTGTCAGAGGATGGAGATGGATGGCAGGAGAGAGATCACTTGATCATTGCCTGATAGGTTCACTCCCTCTGGGGCACCTGGCATTGGCCACTGTCGGTAGATGGGATACTGGGCTAGATGGACCTTTGGTCTGACCCGGTACGGCCTTTCTTATGTTCTTATGTTATTATTGAATTTTTAAACCTGTACTGTCTGAGTTCATGCAATATAAAAGCTTGTTCCTGCTCCTATTGATGTCATTTGGAAACCCTGAATACTGCTCAGTCCCTCTGAAAATCTAGCCCCTCTTGATTTCAGGATGACGTACCAGGCCATGGGCCAGATCTTCAGCCCCCACTATATTTTTTCGGAGGAAACTGGATGGAGCATTCACTAACAGATGTAGACTAGCTCATTCAGCTTTACATCATTGCCCTCATAGGGGGTGTTTGGGGCACTGAGGGAGGAATGGCCACAGTGCCTTTCACTCTAGTGATCCTGAGCCGGCAGACTGACCTCAAGGAGCTATTACCAGTGGCATGAGCTAGGGAAGCCCCAGGCTTCTCTAATTTCTGCTGGAAGCCAAAGTGGTCTACAGTTGTCCCCAGAATTGGGGGCTCTCAAAGTTGGCTTTAGGTCAGCTTTATCCCTTGCCCCTCCATTCACTAAGCGTAGCTTGTCTAGACCCATGGTCCTGTAAAGTTTGTAGATATAACATTCTGTCCATTACCTTTTCCTACTCAGCAATTTCATTTTTAACCCTCCTTTCCTACTTTGCTCTGTATTCCACTTAAGACTTGTTCTGCTTCAGGCAACAGTATTACTGAATTTAAATGACCATTTATCTCACCTGACAATCTATAAAGATAACTCATTTTAAAGTCCTACTATTTTCATCTCACTCTTCAAAGTGGAGAGTAACTTAAGAAAGAAAATTGTTTACAGAACTGTTTTTAGTGTCACTGCTCAAGTTACTGGATCACATCAATTTCACAGTCTTTTTGTAAAATTCTGTTCTGACATTAATGAAGGCTGTTTATATGATGCTTTTTCTAGAGAGATTAATGCACAGGCCAGTGCTTTTCTGTTATGAGTCTGAAAGGCAAGATTAATTACTCTGCTGAAGCAGTTGCACCTAAGAATTCTGTAATTCTAACAACTGCAGTCTTTTCATAGGAAGAGACTGACAGACTTTGCCAGATTTTATCTGTTATGCTGTTTGAGTAGCTGAAAACACTATGTGAGAGTCATATAGATTCATGACAAAGGCCTGGTCTACATTATGAGTTTAGTTCGAATTTAGCAGCATTAAATAGAATTAACCCTGCACCCGTCCACACAACGAAGCCATTTACTTCGACATAAAGGGCTCTTAAAATCAATTTCTGTACTCCTCCCCAACAAGGACATTGCCACTTCAAATTAGGGTTAGTGTGGCCGCAATTCAACGCTATTGGCCTCCGGGAGCTAGCCCACAGTGCACCATTGTGACCGCTCTGGACAGCAATCTGAACTCGGATGCACTGGTCAGGTAGACAGGAAAAGCCTGGCCTGAATCTTTGAGGGTTATATTGACAACATCTCTAAAGGAGATAAATATCATATTAAATCACCCTATAGAATCTCAGAACTCCTATGTTACAAAATTACACCCTGTGTTTTGGTAGCATACCCTATTATCTGTACATCTTTCACTTTCTCATGAACCTCTCTATAAAATGAAATGGGTATTTCCCTCCATGGTTAATTTGGTTTCCAGGAAAAAGCAAAAAAAAATTATATCAGGAAAGGTTTCTTGTAATAAGAGATTTGAAATCTGTGTGTGTTTTTTAAAGTAGCAGCATCTGCTTTAGATTTGGATTTTTAGTGTACACCTGGTTGCATTTATATTTTTAAAGCTATAAATATTAGGAACATTTCTATTTGTACTGGGTGGGTAGGTTTATGAACACCGGACTTTGTTTCAGTCATACAGGCAATTTTATACTGTGCAGTTGATTGTGTGCTTCATTGCTTTCATATTATTCCCCTTCGACATAAAGCAAAATAGGGAAGAGAGCGTGATCAGTGTTTTACAAGAGAGACATTTAATAAAATAACTAGGCTATTTACTTTGTGGAAGGTCACCAAACCTAATAAATATTTAATGACTCAACAGTTTATGCCATACTTGTATTGTGTATTATTTCAATAATGTAAACCTTTCCCAAATGTTAACTTTGTGTGTGAAAGTGACTTGGCAAAAGAACAGATTTTCTGACTGGCTTATTTGTAACCCTAAAATGTAGGGGCAGTTTTCCATTAAAAGAGGAAATTCCTTGTTTGTTCCCATCTATGCAGATTTAAATTCTCTAAAATAGTCAAAAGACAATAATATTTTTGCTAGACACAAGCTCAGCTGTTATTGAGTTCACAGCTCTATTATTTTTGTTGAGATATGCTGAAAGAACCAATCTAACTTTTTAATTACTTTCTAACATGTTATTCTTCTGGAGGAATTCAACTTCAGACTGTTTGATCTTCCTTTGGTTTTTATGTCAGATTACTGCATGCTATTTGTGCTTTCCTTTCATATATGTAAACAGTTTTATAATTTATAACAAGTAATTAGCGTGACAGGGAAATTCTATTTCCACTTCCTCATCATGATAGACTCTCTCTTGTAACAGTTTGTGATAAACACACACACACAAGGTTACGCTCTCCTAAAAAAGGTTTGGAGTTTGTGGTATACTGAAGATGTTGAGAGATTTATCAAGGTTTCTTTAGAACTATATAGAGATATTTTGCCTCAGCTGAGATGCATATTCCTAGTACTTACATGAGTTCAGCTTACTTTCTAGAAGATCTGTAGTAAGCCTTTTTGACAGAGCTGTTCATTCTAGCCTGGAGGATCCCGAGAATAAATTGTGGGACTATTAGGTTTGTGTCCAATTTATCCTTAATCCATTGCAGTGAATTCGATTGCTTTATCTCGGTTAACAGCACGTGGTTACCACCAGGAACTGAGAGTCAGCAGCCCTGCCTTCTAATTCCTGTTTTGCTCCTAACACAGGTTTGTGTGCACTTCAACCTCACGGTGTAATTCCCAGCTCGAGAAGACATATTCGCAGTCACTTGGATCAAGCTAGTGAGCTAAAGATAGAGTATAGCCATAGCACGAGTGACAGGGGAGCCTAGTCACCCCAAGTACATACCCAGCTGACAAGCTAGGTATGTACTGAGGCAGTTAGCCACTTGCACTGCTCATGAGACAATGGTTACACTCTATTTTTAACATGATAGTTGGATCAGAGCTAGTGTGGGTATGTTTTCTTGAGCTGGACATTCCATTCCCAGCTGGAAATGTAAACATACCCTGTGTGATTTTGCACAAATCATTTAGGGCCTGATTTCCTGACATGCATGATCCCAACTAAAGTCAAAGGGGCTGCAGCTGTTCAGCATCCTTGAAAATCCCTCCATTTCTCTGTGACTTTCTTCCAATCTATGAAATGAAGATAAGAATTGCTTTGAAATCTTTGTATGAAAGACACTATATAGCTGATCCTCTTAGATCAGCTCAACAGAAATTCTGATAAATATTGGGGTTTTTCTATATGAAATTTTGAGTACAGTAACTCCTCACTTAACGTTGTAGTTATGTTCCTGAAAAATGCGACTTTAAGTGAAACGATGTTAAGCGAATCCAATTTCCCCATAAGAATTAATGTAAATGGGGGGGGTTAGATTCCAGGGCAGCTTCCCCTACTCTGCGAGCACCAGGGGCGGGGGGCTCAAACCTCAGCCTGCCCACTCCACCCCTTCCCCCAACTCCCAACCCTTGACCCGCCTCTTCTCCCGCCCCCAGCTCCTCCCCCTTTACTTCACGCTGCGTCCTGGCTCCTCCCTCTTCTAAATGCCACAAGCCAACTGATTGCCGCATTCGGGAGGCAAGGGAGGGAGTGGGAGGCGCACCAAGTCCTCGCTCCTCCCCCCCCCTTGCCCGGGGCAATCAGCTGGCTTGCAGCGTTTAGGAGCAGGAGGGAGGGGGGAGGAGCGAGGACTTGGCGCAGGCTCCCCCTCCCTCCGTCCCTGCCCGGGGCAATCAGCTGGCTTGCGTTGTTCGGGAGACAGGGGAGGGAGGGGGAACCTGCATGCCGAGTCCTCGCTTCGCTCCTCCCCCTCCCTCCTGCCTCCAAAACTCCACAAGCTTTGAGCAGGGGGTTGGACCAGATGACCTCCTGAGGTCCCTTCCAACCCTGATATTCTAACTGATCTCAGCCAATCCCTTCTGCTGTGATTGTTAGTTTCTGTCTGTGTAGTTTACTGAATGAAGTGTCCTTCTCTCTTTATACTCTACAATATACATCCCACTCTCAAATGCTTTAAAAGGACAGTTTATTACAAGTTCCTCTTGAGCAAGGAACCATAGGACAGAAGTGCCACTTATATAAGGGAGGTATTCATACAAAATTAGCTTGTGGGAGGAGACAACAACATTGGTTAGGAGGCTGTGAAGGCCCTCACTATGGAGAACACCAAGAACCTCATGTATTGCATAAGCTGAAGCTGTATTTTCATCTTTCATTTCCTCCTGCATCTCTCCACTTCCCATGTAACCAGTTTTGTTCACCTACAATTACCATCAAAGTGAGAGAAAGCAATCTCTCCCAAGAAGTGCACTCAAGCTGGTGCACAGAAATAAGCTTTTGTAAATATGTTTATTTTCCTTGAAAAAAAAAATAAAGGGGACAAATCCTATTCATCGTGCCAAGTTCTAGTATGTCAACATGCATGGGCCAGGGTAAATTTATAGCAATCAATAAGTAGGATTCTGAATCGTCACAGATATCCCTACTCTCACCCCTACCCTCTACTCTGAGGGAGCATGAAAGAAGTCCCAGTAGAGCCTGGCTCTGCAGGTATTGATACCTACACGGACTCATAGTAGTATAACTCCAACAGAGCCCAAGTGCTTAGGGGCCTTGGTACTAGTGGAAGAAAGGACAGGATTTGTATATAATTAGTAATTGTGTGGATTTACTTCACTTTAGTCTTGCCAGGAATCTATTATGAGATTCTCCACACCTAAGAGATGGTGTTATAAGGCGTATATTTCCCACACTGTAAATTATCAGTAAGCATACAATATCACGTTCAAAGAGATACCTCCTGTACCTTTGCTGATTTTTAAAGTGTTACATAAACAGGACAGGTGAAATATTATCATGTAAAGCAACCATAAACACATGAAAAGACCTAGGTTTACAATTTATGATTAAAACTCTACTATCTACACAATATACAGACATAAAATGTAAAAACTTAAATATCTTAGAAACAGTAGCCAATCAGTTGTTTTAATTGTCATATTTGAATTCAGCGCATCAAAATACATAATAAATAGCACATTTTATCTCTGAAGCAGACTACTTCTCAAAAATTGTAAACCTGTGTAATTTACTCTTTACTGGCCCTTTGGTTTTGCTCTGATGTTTCTAAGAAAATTTATTTCTAAAAATATAAATTTCATTCATACCTTAGAATTTATGAATGTTTACTATAAATAACTAATGAGCTTATATTATTTATAAAATAAAGCTTACTAGTTATGAATTATATATTCATATATAATTATTTATTACACACACGCTTTAGACCGTTAAAAAAATCTAAACGTTATAATAATGTTTTCTAGGACTAGATTCTGATCAAGCTTACAACAGGATAAGTCCAGAGTAACTCCTCTGAAGTAAAAGGAGTTACTCCATTTTATACCAGTGTAACTAAGATCATGTCAAGCTTACAGAATGCCTGAGTTCCAGTGCCAGTTCTGCCACTGACTTACTGGGCACCTGTGGACAAACCAAATAACTGCGCCATATCTCAGTATCTTTCAGATGGGAATGATAATAATGTTTGCCCTCTTTTATAAAGTGCTTTAACATCTACAGATGACAGCTGCTATACAAGCAACAAGTACTATTTTTCATAAACTCTTATAACTAACTCTTATCCACTTTCTTAATAATATGACTCCGAACACAGCAGTACAGATAAAACAAGTAGGGCAAGTTAAATGACAAAAGTAACTGACTTTTAAAAATATTTTTACTGAGTTCTCAATATATTCACTGCCCAACATTTTCAAATTAGAATGCCTCAAGTAAGGCACCTAAATCCATATTTAGGCATCTAAACGGGTGGCCTGGTTCTCAGAGATCTGAGCACCTGCAACTCACATTGACTCCAACATTATCTTGCTGGGAAATCTCCATGGGGTTGAAGAAGACTCAGTGGAGAGTCACTTTCCATGCTCAGCCATGACCTTTGCCCCCAACACAAACTACAGAGCCACAAATGTGCAGAGATTTCAAAGTCAGAGGTTAGTGGGAGGGATGACGCCACATTGGAATAAATCTCTCTACTCTGAGAACATCTGAGGCATTTCAGCAGGTTTTTCTACTGTTTTGTATATCCTCCATGCTAGGGGAGCAACCCGAATTTTCCTAAGGAGGGGGCCCAGGTTACCTGCCAAGCAGCAGTGGTCCCTACAAAAGGTGTCTGGCAGTCCCCCCCTTCGCATTGCCATATGGCACATGTATGTCCTCACCAAACTGCCATCTCTCCTGAAAGCAGATGAGATAGAAGAGGCAGCATGAGGAGATGGTGGACCAGGGTTCTGGGAGCTGGGTTTGGGGGAGATCCCAGGGGCTGAAGCCTGCAGAGGAGCCACCACCTTCACTCCAGGCCGTGCCGGTCACTGACAGCTTCAGTCACCTTCAAGGACCGGCCTCAAGGTGAGAGACTGGCCTCTTCCCACCACCCTTTGCCTAACACCAGAGAGACTGGGACTGTGAATGTGTAGTAGTCTATGGCCAGGGTGCGGCTGGGCATCTCTGTTCCATGCTTAAGCCAGATGACATAACATGATCCAAAGACTTTATAATTTAAATAGATGCTTTTAGTATTAATTTTTGCTTCCACAGCAATAGCTCCCCATATTGGCTCAGCTTAAAATTCTTGATAGCAGGGAAAGCTCATCTAATTTTTACTGATCAAATAAACTACAATTTATTCACTTAATGTGAGTATTAATTTTAAATTCCCTGCCCAGTGAGAAGTCTTTTGACAAACAAAATAGCACCTGCTGTCTTATCAGATAGCCTTAATATGCACATTAATAAACATTGCACAAACCCTAAAACTACAGGTAATGAGATATAGTAAGTGCTTTGATTCCTTACTGAGAATTCTGATGAAAAACATTTTCCATATTATATAAGGAAACCATCAATTATTGAAGTGGCAAGCAGAGCAAAAACAACATAAAAACTCAGGAAATTGTCTTTTATACGAAGACAATGACAGTCTCTTTGATCTTTCGCACAAGCTGATTTCAATTGAGAGCAGGTTAAAATATGTTGCTCTAGAATTTATTCCTATTGTTTCAGTGAGTTCTTCACCTTTTCTTTGTAAGCCATTGATTTACACTGAAAGCTAAAACTATAATACTAAAAAAGAAATTCAACTAGCCAATGTAAAATGTTTTTCCTCTTTAGGAAATCTGTAGGATAATGCATAAACCAAATTAAAACTCTTGTTTATGAAATCCGTAGTTCTCACTTTTCCAGCAGATTCTTTTCCTCAGTGTCTTAGATTGCACATAATCTTAATTATAATTAACATTGTAGAGAAAAATTATACAATATTTCTCTCCTACATAGCTCATGCCAGAGGCTACATTCTATAGTTATATTTTGAACACTGGGAGTTCCAAGCAAGCTTTTCCATGCATCAGATTAAGTTTATACCCCCTTAAATTATTTCTCAAGCAAAAATTTGGCTTGAGAAGTGCAGGAAAATAGTAGCTTTACAATTCAGGAATCAACAATCCACACACATTGCAGGTAGAAATTGATGACTAGTTGGTTTGGGGGTTTTTTTGGTCAGAGATAATATTGATTTGCACTGTGCAAATTTTGAGCTGTTGCCTGAAGTCTGCAATCAGATTGGTTGAAACAGTAATACCAACATGCTCTATGTGTAAAGTTTCCCTACTAATCTTATTAGTTAATTCCAAACCCTACTTGTGACTATCACTATCTCTCCCTGTCTGTCTGTTGCATCCACCTGGTGTCTCTTGTCCTATACTGGGATTGTAACTCCTTAGGGCAGGAACAGGGTTTTTTTGTTGTTGTGTGTTTATACAGAGCCTAGCACAATGGGGGCCTGGTCTATGACTGAAGCCCCTGGACTCTAGCACAAAAATAATATAATCAAATGCAAACATAATCAAATAGTCAGAAGACAACCAGGCCATATCTTTGACATATCACTATGGAGTTGGGTCTTTGCCTCTACAAACTCATAAAAAATTAAAATAAAATAAAAAAGGGACCCCTCTGTCCCAAACCCCACTCCAGGAACTCTAGTGAGAAAAAAGTACATGGCATAACATTTTGGAACTACCAATTCCAAATGTTTAATAGTCGTAGTATGTCAAGCCATTACATCAAATCAGTAACTTTAAATCAGTCTTTTATTTTCTTTTACTGAGAGTATAAAAAATTTTCTCTTCTGATTTTTCTCCACTCTTCTCCCCCCAATTTTAATTAGCCATTGTCATGAAAATGACTCTACTAAAATAACTAAGCACCAAGGAGAAGTGAAACATATATAATTCCAGACAATTGCTTTTCACAGATACACATGCCAATTTTCCCTATATCCTTACTATGGACTCAATTTAAAACTCATGAAGTCTTTTCTACTGACTTCATGTGCACTTGATTAGAATCTAGGTTGACTAAATTGCATGGGAAGCAATATGGTATATTGGCTACTATGTCATTTAAGGGCTTGTCTTCACAGAGTAGCAATGCATACTTACCAGGGTCAGATGTCTAAAGCTCACTAACATACTGCGCATTAATTGGTCCACATAGACTCTGTTGGTGTGAACTAAAAGTTCTCCAGTGCACTTTTATATAGTGCTGTTTGAAACTCACTAGCTGTCAGGATTCCCTCCAAGACCTTTTCTACTTGGCTTATCCAAAACACCTTGTCCAGTTCTGGGAAATACTTCATCCAGTTCTCTGGGATCCAAAAATCTCAGTTCAACTCCAGATTTCACCACTGAGGTATTTTTATTTGGCATACAGCAAAGCTACACTGCGTTGATCAGATTCAAACATCGGAGGTAGGTATAGGGCATACCACACATCCAAAGTTACACCGAAAACCTCTGCCTGTCACAACCATGATGTGGGTAGTCAGAACAGGAGTCAGGCCAGCTGGGGTGCCGGAAAGCAAGAGTCCAAGACAGACCAGAGGGTCAACCAAGAGCCAGGTGTCAAGAGGCAGGTAGGGTCAGGTTACCATGAGGTCAGAGTCCAAGACAGGCCAAAGGGCAAGAGTCAGGCATACACACTGGGTCTGAAGCAGAGACAGGCAGACAGTCTGTGCTGGTGCTCAGATAGCTTCCCATCATGGCTTTCTGGCTTAAGTACTGGTGCCAACCAATCAGTGGGCTTTGAGGAGCTGCCACTCAGGTCCTGCTGGGTGGTACTTCCTGCTGAGTCCAGCCTCACAAGGTCCTCCCTCAAATTAGACACATTGGGGTGATCCAAATAGATGTTCAGATTAATTTGGCATAACCTGATAGCTACACAGATAGATACAGATCAGTATGTTTAGAGCACTTTCTTCCCACCCTCTGGCTTACCTGGTGTACTCATGGCAAATGGAACAAAGCAGCTGATGGTGGGAACAGAGGAATTTATGGTGGGAAAGCAAGTGATCAGGAAATCATCGCAAATATCTACTAGGTCACTTCATCTATCTCCCTGCGAAAGCAGGTTTCTTCTCTAATGTAGAATATTGAGCAATGAGAGAATAGTTGGAGATGAGACAAATAAGAGGGTTTAGAACATTTTCTTCTTTATATATAGGCTAGAATATAACATAATAATACCACTTTCAACTTGTGCATCAAGCCAAAAATGTAGGGTCTTGCAGGCTGTTCCAGTTAGGAAAAGAAATGGATGATTTGATCAGGTACTTTTGTTGCAATCCTGTTTATTTACAAAAGTCCTGTGTTCTTGAACACAGGAGGAACCAAAACACAGGAGATAGCGCTGTAAGCAAAGAAACTAAGCCTCTTTTGCCCAGCTTGTCCAGACTGTGTGTGCCTTCTCCCATTCTAAGTCTGCTCCTGTCTGTACTTCTGTGACTAGTCTGTATGCTTCTGCCTCCCTCTCCTTCTTACACACATACACACACACCAATACCCAGGGAAACACATACACATACATATAAAACAATACCCAATGAAGCCCATTTCCACATACTTCTAATTCCTGGGCAGACTCACACATGCCTTTGGATTAGATGGGGGCTGCTATAAAGGAGTTTAACTATTTCTTACAGCCTTCTTAAACAAAAGGGACTGTTCCACACACCAGCTTCAATGACATTTCACCCAATTCACAACAACATAATAATAGTATAGAAAACATGAAGGACTTAGGCCCCAACCTTGAAGTGAGCCATGTACTGGCAGTCCCTGCACCTCTATAAAGCCTCAGTTGGACTTAGCACAGACACAGGGGCTCTACCAGCTCATGCCAGGATGGGGAATGTGAAGAGCTGTGCTATCCTGTACAAAAGCTGACTTACCCTTTCTTCAGAGGCAGATTTTCCACCTCATCGAGGATGGAACCATTGTCACCACCCCACTGCATTACAGGATTCCTCCACAGAATGGGTAGCTGGGAAAAAAATAAGGTATAATCTTCCTAAGGAGAATAAAGGAGGTAATTATATTTAAAAACATGAAAGGAAAAACTGGGAACTCCATTTACAGGGCATTGATATACTGCTGCAACCAAAATGGAGTTATTTTTCTCCCCAAAACTTTGTGCTAAATCCTGAAAGGCTCTGAGGAACCAATGGTCTTCAATGGCAGGTGTTCAGCAGATGTTTAGCATCTCTCAGCATTAGGCCCCTTGCCTTTAAAAGCAAGTTACTCTAGTGTGCCATGCGCACATGAGATGATCTTTTCACATAGGAAATAACCTTTCCATAGAATTTCAGTGTCAACTTCACATTATGTTATAGCTTATACAGCTATTATTTAGCAGCAACATCAGCTGGGCTAACTAAAAATGTCACCCTTTCCAGAGCGTACCTTCTGGGCTCCCTTCCCTTCTCATCAAAATTACATTACACGTTTTAGGTTCAGGTTTCTTTAGCAACATGAATCCCCTAGGGACATCTAGCCATTGTGCAACTCTCAGACTCCAAGAATAATAGTGCTTTGCCTGGATTTTAAACTTTACTTTGGGTCAGCTCCATTACAATTTATCCTCTGGTGGTTCTGGTTAGGATTGTTCTCTCCATAAGTCAGCTTGCCTGGGTCACCATTGTTCAACCCTTTAAATTCCCTTTTGTTCAGTGTAGATATATCTCCAGGTACCATTTTAAGGCAAAAATGTCTGGCAGATACAGTCTATTTTACTAGCTCAGTAGATTTGCCTTTACTAGGGTTACCATTCGTCCGGATTTACCCGGACATGTCCTCCTTTTAGTGCTAAAAATAGCGTCCGGGGGGAATTTGTAAAGCACTCAAAATGTCCGGGATTTCCCCCCTCCCCCGGCAGAGCAGAGCGAGCGGCTGGGAGGGGTGCAGGAAAGTCCCGGGCTGGACTCCGGAGCAGCTGTAGAGGAGCTCCGCCCTGCATTCTGAGCCGGCAGCTCTCCCCTGCGCTCTCCCCTGCAGCCCGGTCCGGCAGCACTGTGCAGGGCCAGGGACCAGGTTTTGTTGTGCTGGGGAGCGCAGCCACGTGTCCGGCTCGCACAGAGCACAACACCCTGTTCTGAGCAGCAGGGTAAGGGGGCCAGGGGGGCAGGAGAAGGGGCAGGGAGGTTCTGGAGGGGGCAGTCAAGAAACAGGGGGGGGCTTTTTGGGGGGAGTGGAGAAAGTTTTGGGCAGTCAGGGTACAGGTAGGGAGTAGGGTCCTGGGGGGCAGTTGGGGGGGTCTTAGGAGGGGGCAGTTAGGGGACAAGGAACAGGGAGTCTTAGGTAGGGGGTGGGGTTCTGGAGGGCAGTTAGGAGCAGGGGTCCCAGGAGGGGGCAGTCAGGGGACAAGGAGCGGGGGGGTGGGGGGCTGGGAGTTCTGGCGGGGGAGCTGTCAGGGGGCAGGAGTGGGGAGAGGGATCGGAGCAGTCAGGGGACAGGGAGCAGAGGGTTTTAGATGGGTTGGGAGTTCTGGGGGGGGCTGTCAGGGGATGGGGAGTGGTTGGATGGGGCATGGGAATCCCAGGGGTCTGTCTGGGGGTGGGGGTGTGGATAAGGGTTGGGGCAGTCAGGGGACAAGAGGCAGGGAGGCTTAGATAGGGAGTGGAGTCCTGGGGGGCAGTTAGGGGCAGGGGGCCCAGGAGGGGGCAGTCAGGGGACAAGGAACGGGGAGAGGGTTGGGGGTTCTGGGGGGGCGGGAAGTGGAAGGGGCAGGGGCGGGGTTAGGGCGGGGCTCCTCCCGTCCTCTTTTTTGCTTGCTGAAATATGGTAACCCTACCTTTACTGATTGCACAGTATACTTTATCTTGCTGATCTGGCTAACCATTGTGTTGATCATATGTTACACACGTATTACATTTAGAATTACATTGCTTCATCTTTGTGCAAGATGAGGTTCTACCACACATTTAATATAAGTACACAGCTATATTACGTGGACATTATTTACATAAGAACGCAACTGTACTGACTTGGAACTTACTATGTATCTGTTAACAAATGCAAATATGCTAGTTTACATTGTTTGATTTCATAAAAATATGATGCCTAGTCCTATTCCCTTTGAAGTCACTGGGTGCTCTATCATAGACCTCAGTATGATGGTGATTTAGCCCATTACAAGTAATCTATAGGCTACATAACACAGTATAGTGCCTTCATTCTTTGTGAGGGCCTTATATTTTCTGTACTAATTCAGCATAATATCTATGATTCACTTTACATACAGATTACTAAACATGCTGCTTTATAGGCATGCAGGCAAGGTGCCTGCACTAACTAAAAATATTTATATAAAATTAAAAAAAAATCCCTGGACTTTGTGGAAGTTCAAATCTAGATGGAAACATTTCAGCTTGGAGTCCTCACTACTCTGGGTCACTGTTGCTAAATTGTGAAGCTGATGGTTTAAGAAGGATAATTATTTTAATGATCAGCTGATTTTTTCAAAAATAAATTACTTATTGATTAATTACATTATGTTGTAAACCCAACAAATAGGATGTAAAATACTTATCCAGAAAGATATAATAAACTGAACTAACAGGCTGAGATTTTCAAAATAGCCTAAGAAAGGTGCCCAAATTCTGCTGAAAATCAACAGAAATTGGGTCCCTGAGTCCCTTAAGCACCTTGGAAAACCCCAGCATAAATTAGGAAACTGTTTCTCAGGGAAAATTCTGCTTCCTGTTCCCCAGGACTAAATGTCACTAGACACAGTGGAACCACTGCAAAGAGGTTTCAGGATTTGGGGAGCCATGTACCTGGTGCATACTTGTGCATGCACCAGAGCATGCAGAGTCATCAACACGCAGGAAGCTTGCACTGCCACTACCCATGCCGTACATGTCCCATAAAAATGAGAGGACTCCTTTAGAGTGGTTCTAGAGTTCCTGGACCTTCCCAGTTACCAGAGAGGACCAGGATCTATTGCTCCAGGAAGCTTAATAAAGATAGGAGGTTCTTTGGTTGCTGTGTAAGGCATGGGTCTTTGAGTTTATGCCCTCAAACTACACTCAAATCTCCAGAATGATCAATACAGCACATCTCACCAGCACTACAGCCACTGATTTTTTAATTAGTTCTATATAACTAAAAAGCCTAAAACATTCTCTCTATATTTCTCAAAATAGCAAAAACAATATGCTAATGTTTGTTGTTTTACTTAATTTCAAATTTACTTGCAAGCTGTGACCTTGTGTGCCAAGTTTTTGCCTAGAGCAAGTTTTCATTATCAAGTTAACAACCCCAGAAAAAAATAAAAGCCTCACATTAGAAATAAAGTACTAACAGACCCTTAATTAACTATAATGATACTTCTGGGCACTGTTATACATTTCAGCTACAATTAAAAGCATTTCAAAGTACCTACAATGGCAGTTCAGTCTATATTTCTCCCTTCTCCCTTGCTGTGTCCAGCTTCCAGGGTGGGGCTTCCCTCACACAATCAAATTCAGAAACCTGTCAGGGGTCTTTAGTGATTACATTGCGAACATCATGTTGAAATGGCACAGGCTCATGGGCTTGAATCATGAGTATGACAGTTTGGAAGCTCAGAGTGAGAGGCTGCCTTGATTATCAACCCAATGAGCAACAACAGGTTTCAAAAATGGTTGCAAACATGGAGAGATTTGTTCAAAATACTTAGAAATTCTGCAAATTGTTATTTAGGAATGGGTGAATTGGTGGAGAAAAATATAAGGACTCACCACGGCACTGCCCACAGGTGTGTCTAGAATTTTTTTTTCTCTTTAAGATTCTAAAAAAAGGTGCTAAATGGAAGGGGCAAAATATTGTGGGAAAGTCAGTTCTCACAGTCTTTCCAGCAATCACCTAATGTACAAGAACCAGAAATCTCATGAAAAAGCTTTTTCTCAAGAAGTGTCCACCCAGCTATGCAGACTCAGGAATTTCATCAGGATAAGTGACTTGATAAAACAATTTTCTGTGATTTATTTCCCAAACCCTCAGGTTTGCCAATCAACTGCCAGGTCAGTTTAGTTCATGCTACCTACCCCACCAGTGACAGATATCAATGCCTCCTTTTTTTTAAGCTAATATTTTTGTCAGCTCCACATCAGAAGCAATCATGGAAGTTAGTGCCCTGAGTACGTGCTACATAGCTTTCTCCCACTCTCCAACTCCACCCCAAAAAAAGTTGAAAAAAACATATTTGAATAATGGAAGATAGTTTCTAAGGGACAAACAAGGAGAAACAGTATTCTCACAATACAACCCACAGAGTATAACGTCTGTTACTCATTTTAACATCTGTGAATGCCAAGCTATTTTGATTTTAAGTAATTGCATTGGAAGATGCTGGGGATTGTCCTATCAGCTTTTGTGTGACTTATGTCCATAACTGTATGGTACACATTGCGAAGTACTAGACACAGGACTTCAGCATAGAAAACAAATCAAACAATTTACCCTAACAACAAGGTAATTCCTGAATTTACCATTCTACTGATATGTGCAGTCTCCAAATAATAATTTATGTCAACATCTCTGCATACAGTAATTGTGTAGCATACAGAAAGAAAAGTAAATTTACATGCACCATGGTTCACCAACACTGGGACTGAAATTGCAAAGCCGTTTCAACCTTTAATTGGAAAGAGTAAATTTAATGAATATAAGTACTTTATTTGCTACTCAAATTAAAAATGACAAACTGTCAAAATAGCAATATTTAATTCATAAAGATTAGTATGATATTGAAGGACAAAATGC
Source organism: Chrysemys picta bellii (assembly GCF_011386835.1). Lineage (NCBI taxonomy): Eukaryota > Metazoa > Chordata > Testudines > Emydidae > Chrysemys > Chrysemys picta. The sequence continues at coordinate 103,545,136 of NC_088797.1, forward strand.
AAGGAAGGATTCTGCTAAATGAAAAAAGAATAAGTGATTACAGCCAACGTTTGCTGCCGCTGTAATGCAAACAAATGTGTTTGACAGAGATCTGAACATTGGCTCATGAGCTCACTACTGTTTTATTTTTGTCCTACTAGGAAAAGAAAACTTTAAAATCTGCCAACATCGAGCTATCAGAAAATTCAAACTGCTTCCAACATGGGAGCCAAGACAGCTGCAGGAAACACAAGTCAAAAGTTTGGCATCACAATGTCATTCTACTTGGATAATTTGAGGGAAATGACTATACAAAGGACAGTATGGTGTCAATACAGAATGCAAACCAGAAAAAAGCAACTTCATCCATACGCACATTATCCTTATTGTCTTTTCCAGCTCCTCCCCCACTAAAGTGTCATGCAACCTGCATAGGTTACATGGATAACAAGAATACCTAACAAAGTACAGACCTAATGCTTCATTTATACATGAGCTTCTCAGAAGTACAATGATGTGATAAGACTTATAGTGACATCTGGACTTTAATGAGACGTGCAGGCAGACAGGATTCAGAAGTGGTGCTGGCCTTAGAATCTGGATTGCTGGGATGGGGTTAAAGACCACCCTCAGATGGAGATGCAGTGCCTGTTAACTAGTGGTAGCCCTTATTAGGAGGGCTGCTACCTGTATTGACAGCAAATTGTTGGTACTTCAGTTTCTCTTTGGGGGGCTGAGGTAGGATGGCATAGACCACAAGCAGCAGCAAGTGAAAGCATCACCTTACAGTTTTGTCTTCCACTATCTGCATGCCCTTGCAATATTCCTGGGGTCAATGCAGAGATTGTGAATTTGGACCTTCTCCAGAGCGCACAATATTTACTGGGCAAATGACCACACCTCACACTCCTTCAATCCCACTGCCACGAGTGCCACATTTGACCATACTACAGCCCACAGTCCTGGCTTTCTCCTCTATTTCCTGCCCCCACCTCCTCTCTCTCTGCAGCCTTGCTACATAAATAACTATGCTACTAGCTGGCCATGAGCCTGCTCTCGTGCAGGAGCCCTACTCACCATGCTACACTGATTACTCTAGTTGCCCATCTCTTTATTTATTAAAAAAAAAAAAACTTTTTTTCCCCCACAAAGAGTTCAGGTGCCATTTTTTAAAGTTACAAGACATAATTCCATTCAATTTCATCATGCTCCCTGATGTTCTCTGGTTGCCATTCCAGGTTCTTCCTCCTCCACTCCTTCTGCAGCCCCCTACCATAACCCCCAGGCTTTGACAGCATTAAGATATAAGGTAGCCCCAAAAGGATAGAGGCAAAAGAGCGAAAGGCTAGAGAAGGGAAGCAGGAAGACAGGACCTGAAGAACAGAAAGGAACATGCAGTGAAAAGGACAGAGAGGAGTAAACAGGAAAAGAAGACCCATGGAATTAGGTATTAAAACATAGAAGAGATGAAGACAGACAGCTGGGCGAAGGCAAAGGCAGGAATGAGAGAGCTAGATGGAGGGGTAGCATTTGAGAAGGAAAAAAATTGGAGGAGATAGAGGGGAAGGAGAGAAAAGTATCTGTTGGAAAAAGACAGAGGGGAAAAAGAAAGAGAAGGAAAGAAAGTTGTGAGTGGGGGTTAAGGAGAGCAAACAAAATGTAAGGGAGAGAATCCATTTCAAACTTTTATTAATTGTTCATAGATTATCTAAACTGAACTCCTACACAACACAGGCCATAGAACCTCACCAAGCAACTCCTGCATTGAGACAATAACTTCTGGCTGAACTAGAGCATATCTTATAATGCTATATAAAAGCTTTCTGTGTATATGTTACTTTCTGTGGACGATGAAGGGTGCTGAAGGGTCCTGGTTAGGAATGAGGCATGGGAGTCTAATGTTTTTATAATGTATGTATGGAGAAAGAAGATAATCTGCTTTTATATACACAGAGAGAGATAGAGAGAGATGTCACCAGATGTAGGTTTAGTTTGATTTGGCTCAAACGGTAAACACATGAGAGCATTTTCTGCCCAGGATTTTATGTGCAGATTGGCAGTGTTTTTAACAGAGCATAATTTGCCATTTATTGTTTATTTTACAATTCTAAATACATAAATTATTTTACTAGTTGATTTCTAAATGTTTTGTCCCCAAATTTGGAAATGCAGGAAATTATACTCACCTTTTCAAAGTCTGCCAAGAAAGGACCCCCTACAATTAAAAATGCATCTCGCCTCTCCGTTTTATGGTCTGGCACACACCAAAGGGAAGAATTAGGATTGTGTGTCGAAGTGGAGACTGTAGAGGATTCTTCTGGGGTTCTAAGAAGCTCTGCTTGTGGGGGCTTTGTGTTTCTTTGACACCTTGGCTACGGTGGAATGCTTCGTTAAGTAAGTGGGGTGTGCACTGTGCTCTAATATCAGACTCTGTCCAGTCTAATCGCTTCAGGTAGATTGTTCCTTAGACAAACACCCTTCCCTGAAACCTAATACAGAGTACCAAAGAAAAATAGAGAAGGAGGAAAGGTTAGAGCTAGGTCTGATCTCATTCCCTCCCATAGTTCTCCTGCCTACTCCATTACAGAAATGGAGACCTAGTAGATCCCTTACCTACCAAGAATTTCACCCGAGCATTCTGAACTCTAGGCCATAGGCTGATGAAGCCATGAGTGTCTACACTACAAGCACAATGGGCTGGATCTGCTGTAACTTACACTGGAGGTCCCCTGCAGAAGCCAAGAATCTGAACAGTGCAAAGGTGGCTTAAAAGCACCTCTCCCACCCACGCTTCCCCCACTTGGATCTTTCTGTGAATCACAGGAGATGCAGCACAGACTCCGCCCTTTCATCTAATGGAAGTAAAATAATGAGAAGGAAAACTGTACTTTTAATTATGTTTGATGTGCCTAACACTTAAGGCTAGCTCCTTTTAAACTTCTGTTATATCAATAAAATTCATAAACATGATCACTTAGAAAATTAAGATATTTTTCCAAAATCACTCTATAATAACAATCCAGACATGTTCTTTACTCAATTTTTTTCAGATTGAAAGGTCAAATGACCTACATAATACCCAGGAACATAATCAGTGGATAGATTTTACCTGTATGAAATAGATTGTTTTAGTATTCTCCATATTTAATACTCCACTATCTCTACTGTAACAGTTCTTACAACACTGCAGAAGGACAGGTACAGTTACTGTACACTGGAGTTCTTTAGTAGCTAATCTCAGTAGTTGTTATTGCAGCCTTCAAATAAAGAAAGAGACTATAATTTATTTTCTTAATCTACATCAAAACCTTCCAAAACAGAAAGACTGAAATTACATTTTTAATACAGCAAGACTGGTGCAGCATCAATAAGCAGAAAACTCCTATCCATCTTGAAACTGATGCTTCTATTCTCCAGCAACCATACCATTACAGTCTAGGTAAACAACAGAAACATTAATATAAAATACAGTACTTGACCGTAAGAAAAGCATTTCAAAATTATGTACAAACGTATCTCAAAGGGCACACTGATAATATATATGTATGGTTAAAATGAATTGTACTCTAATATGTTAACCAGAAACAGAAAATCAATAGCTACATTTTTAGTTTTCAGTCTAAAGAAAAACACATGTTGACTGAATATTTAGAATGCTTGACTGAACACTCAGAATGCTTGATTGGATATTTTTACGTGCTTGATTTCAATATTGAATATATGCAAGGTAAAATTGCAAATGGATCTAAGGAATCTAGAACTGCAAAGATCCCTTTGATCAACATTACTTAGTACACTATATATATAAATCATTTTTAAAATATGAACACCTAGATATTTAACATTTGATATCACCTCTCTTTAGCTCTTTGAAGTGTTGAAGATGTTTTGATGCTGTGTTTTGTTGATGGTCATTTGTTTTGGGTTTTCTGAACTGTTGGGGGGTTTTCTGTGCCAGCTGGAGAATTTTTAAATACCTACTCAGATATGAGAATGTTGTATTTAAAATATGCAGGTGCTGGAATCAAGCTATGTTTTCCCTGGCACATATTAGAAGAGTAGAAAATCTCACTACACATTAGTAAATACCCAATTAACTAACGAGGTTAGTTCAATCAGGGCAGGTGAGGTGCTCTGCTAGCAGTTGAGGTGTGAACACCAAGGGAAGAGAAACTGCTTCTGATTAAACAAAGACTGTGAATGGCTATCCAACTACAGAAGTAGTTTCTCCTCCCTTGGTGTTCACACCTCAACTGCTAGCAGAGCACCTCACCCTCCCTGATTGAACTAACCTTGTTATCTCCATACTGATTTATACCTGCCTCTGGAAATTTCCATTACTTGCATCTGATGAAGTGGGTATTCACCCACGAAAGCTTATGCTCCAATACTTCTGTTAGTCTTAAAGGTGCCACAGGACCCTCAGTTTCTTATGTAGATCTCTAGCTCAGGGATGAGGAAAGGGTGGCATGTGAACAACACACTTAAACCTGTGGATATGTATCCTGTAAACACCAGATAGGGCCACATCAAAAGCCCACTAAAGTCAAAGGGAGGCTTTCCATTGACTTCAGTGGACTTTGGATCAAGACCATAATTAGTATACTCATCCTGAGAACTCTGGTCTTTACAAATATTAAGTTTTAGCTAATACCCTGTGCACACTGTTGTTGTTGTTGTTTCTTTAAAAAAAAAGAGATTTTTTTTAAAAAGGGTATCATAAAAATTGTAAAGTTATATAAAGAACCAGAAAAAAAAACTTTCCTATCCCAACAAAACCTCCATTACCGCAGCATAGCTTCCATCTTTCCTGGGATGGAGGGGAAGGAGTCAGCCTTTTGCCCCAGGAGGGGTCCCCAGCCACAAGCAAACTAAAGAAAGGTCATGTGATTAAGGGGCAGCTGACTACATGAGAGGACACTATAAAGCGGTACTTTAGGCTCAGTCCAGGGGGAAACAGGGACTGGGAAGGGGTGGCCCATAGAGTCTAATAGAAGGACAGCTGCCTGCAGTACAACAGCAGCCAATGGTCCAGGCACCAATGTGAAGCACTGGGGAAGGGCCAGATGGACTTGGGAGCCCTGATAGAAGGGTGAACGGTTGAACAGATTTTGTTGTATGTTAATAAAACCAGCCTCCCGGAAGGGAAGATTTTCACTTGAAGCTATTATTTTGTGGTGTATAATTACCAAAGAGGCACAGTGATGCACCTAAGATGGGAAGGGTAGAGTGACCCTCTTACATGAAGCAGTTAACTAATACCAAGTGGTGTGCTGAATGTCTCAAACATATACTTCCATGACACAAGTGAAACAAATGCTAATAATCTCATTTAAGAGCATGAGCAGCAAATCATTGTATCCCTGTTTACAGTATTTTCTATTATTCTTACAGCTTTACTGCTTATGTAAGCACTCTTCTAGGAGCAGTAATAAACGAAAAAAGAGCTTAACTAATTGTCCTATTATTCACTTTCCTAAGACTTGCTAATATTAAGCAGCACTTCATAAAAATAGCCTAAGAGCAGAGAGAGCCATTATTGATAATATCTTTGATAATTTAAAATTATTTTAAGTGGGAAAGTCAACACTGGAATAGTAAAGAAAAAGGAAGTGAGCCATTGCTAACTTTAAGGAAGTAATTTACAGTAAGGTTATATCTACACTACAAACTAAGGGTGTGATTCCCCTGCTCATGTACACATACTCACACTAGCTCTCTTCAAGCTTGCGAGAATATAAATAGCAGTGTAGCCATGGTAGCTTGGATAACAGCAGTGGAGACATGGCGAAACCAGGGGGTATGTACTCGGTGCAGGTAAGCTGTGCTTCCACTACAACTACCTGTGCTACCACAGCTGCACTGCTATTTGTACTCATGCTAGGTTGATGAGAACTAGTGCAAGTATGTGTACCTGAGCAGGGAATTACATCTCTAGTTCATAGTGTAGACATAGCAGAAGAAAGGAAAGAGTGGCAGTGAAGACATTTTCTCACCGCACTTCTTCTAAATATTCAGGTACCTATATGTCTTTGAAATCAGTAATTTATTATTCTGTTCTATCAAGGTTCTTATCACCATAGCATCTGAGTGTCTTCCAGTAATGCATTAAGAGATGTAGCTTACATCTGTGTCGTTTGATTCATTCTGGCACTATTTCAATTTGAAGAGAGAGCTAATAAATAGCTTAACTGTGTCTGGGGAGCCATCACTGACTCTGAAGGCTTTAAAATAATGACACCTCAAAAGAGGGGAGAGGGAGTGACTTGACCCAGGAAGGAAGCAGAGAGAACATGCCTGACTAGACCTGAAGCAAAGCTGGCCATTCTCACAGTTATCAGAAGGAGAGGAATAGTTTAACAACATAGCATCATCTACTACAAAATCCTGCCTGGTAAAAACAACAATTTATTGCAGCAAACCATATATAATTAACAAATTCTCATAGATCCATTGAAGTCAGTTAAGTTTGCATCAGTTGAGAATCCGCCCCATGGACAGGATGACTTCATATGTTTTCCAACCTTTAATGCCTAACATTCTCTGGTAAAGCAGAGGTATACATACCTTTTAGGATGTAATCTCTGCAAAGACAAGATTCCAAAAAACATTGGTTCTGTTTGTAAAATTATAAGGTGGCAGCAATTTGAACTTCTGTTGCACTGCTTGAAGACTGCAGTCTTTAAACAGTCCTGGCCCTGGTATTGGGAGGTACACCCATGGCTTCCTCCCTGGAGGCAATGGTTTCATCTTCTCAGGGCTCTTCTGGCCCCACCTCTCCAGCTGGGCCACTAAGTAGTTCAGATCCCTTTCTGGGGGTTTATCACTGTCCAATTGTAGTCCACTTCCCCAGTGGCCTGCGGAGGACCCAGGCCCACCCACTACTTCAGGTCCCAGCCCATGGACCCAAAGAATAGCAGCCACATGCTCCGTGTCCCTTTAACTAAACTGCTTTCAGTTCTCTGGGCCAAGTCCCTGCGGCTCCAACCTTCACCGATGCCTCACTCTTAGCTCAGAGCTCTTCTGTGGTCAGGCCCAGCAGCCAGGCAGGAGCTCTTTCTCACTCCCCCAATCCCTGCCAGCACTGAGCTGTCTGTGGTGCTGCAGTTCCCTTTGACTAGCCAGGAGCACCATCCACACTCCTATGGCTCCAGCAATGAACTGTCTGTCTCTAGCTCTGCAGCTCCTTTTTATATGGCCCTCCTGGGCCCTGTTTGGTTGCTCCATATAGCCTCTCTGATTGGCTAACTCTTTTCATGCTCCTCCTGATTGGCTGCTTCCTGCGCAGTCTCTCTAGACTGCTCAGAGGATTTAGGTCCACTGCCTTTCCTGGGACAGGTCTGGCAGGACCCTGAGGCCTCCGGCAGGGGACCTCTGGGCTTCATCCACCCCATCACAGACATATATTATAAGAGAGAAGCATCTGAAGGAAATGAAGCACACTTTGCTGAAAGCAAACTGGCATTATCTAGACTGCATTGGAAAGATGCCTGCAGTGGCAGTCAAGCCACAGGGCATTTCAGGCAGTAAGATAAATGAGCAGCCCAAGAGGTAAGAAAGGAACAACAGGGAATAAAAGGCTACAGTGTCAAGGAAAAAATATATTTTAAATAAATTGTTCAATAGATAGGATTGTATGAAATTATGAAGTTACTTAAATTGTGTACAGAAATGATTGCTCATTCTGAATAACTATAACTTTTAAAAGAGAGGTAATGGGAGAGTGAGCATTGTTGGAAAGTTACTGGTTGTGGACAAATAGATCTAATTTAATGAACATGCTATTCAATGCATTACCATAACTTTAAATGAACCAAAATACCTTCTAACTCCTTTATCCTCAGTATGCTGATGATCTCTCGCTCTTCCTGCTGTGCATCTTTCTTTTGCATTTGCTTTTCTCCTGCTTCAGCACATTACCCATAATATTACCACAGTTCAATTTAATCCTGACACTAATGCATTCCATAGTTTTATAAAAAGATTGGCATGTTTTTGTTCTGCTTTTACTAATATAAACTATGGAACAAAGAAAAATTAACACTACACATGCCCCTTCAATAAATCTGTTTGATCAAATTAGGATAAAATATCAACAAACTGAATACTTGGCCAAAGATTTACACTAACAACGTAGAGAGTGCATAATGTTGGGAATAAAAAAAAATCTACTGATTTCAGGTTTACAAACATCCCTTCCTACAACTCTTACTTGAGTTGGCTCACTCACATGAATAAGTTTCACTCATCTTAGACAAGGTCTACACTACAGAGTTAGGTCAACCCAGTTCTGTTGCTCAACTATCCACACCCTTGAGAAATGTAGTTCAGCCAGCCTAACCCCTGATGTAGACAGCACTAGGTCGACATAAGAATTCTTCCATTGACCTAGCTACTACCCACTGTGGAGGTGGATTAACTCCAGTGATGGGGGGAGTGTAGTGAGTGTCTACACTCTAAGTACAACAGCCACACTGCTACAGCAGTTTAAATCTAGACATAGCCTGAGTAAGAACTGCAAAATCATTGAGTTAAGGCAGCACTCTGCATTAAAAGCCACGGGAAGGATATGGGGGGAGAAAATAGCCACAAGGAATCCTTCACAGAGATTCCCCCAAATCATCCTGCCCCCCATTAGAATAGGCCATAAGGACAGACCCCAAAACTTAGTTATTCATGCCACTACACTGGTAGGATCAATATTATTGAGACACTGAGCTATGCAACAGCATATTGAAAGCACCACAGCACATCGTCTTACTAATCCTTAAACAGTAAGATCGTCAAAGCACGAATTGCATCTACCTCTGTTTGTTCAACAAGGCTGTGATTTTCATTAGGACCTTCGGGTACAACTGTAATAAATGTCAATTACAAGCTGTCCTACTGGCCTCTTATATACATTGCATAAGAAGACAGACAAAATGGAACTCTGAGATACTCAGCACATAATTACTTTTCGAGTCCTCTAATATAAAAATTAGCAGTCACTGAAAGGTGACTCCATATAACGCAGCTATGAACCACAAACATGTCAACATCCCTCCTGAGCACAATGAAACCAAGGGCAGCGAAATGTATCAGCAGAGACGCATCATCTTTCCCTGGCTATTGCTACGAGGAAATCAGCAGCCAATACCAGTGGTGCAATTTCTGTCCCATACCATATCTATAATCAGACTGATTAGAGTCAAGTCATCTGAGGACTCTAGGTATTACCAGCCATTCACATGTTTACACACTTTAAGAAATGGGAAAGAGAAGATGTTAAAAGATAACCCAATAGTCTTGAAGAGCCTAAAGCAATTTGGAGGGTTCTAACATCTTTAAGTCATTTTATATGCCCGAGGCATCCCACAATATGTTCTGAAGGTGGTTATGTATTACACATCTATATCTAATAAAGCATCAGAAAAACTAAGAGACTGTGGTCAGATATAGTTCAGTAATGTATAGCAAAAGGGAGAAAAAAGAGTCAGGGCAACACCTACTGAGAGGTATGGATAATGCCCTAATCCTGTCCTAGAAATCATTCTATTGAGTAGCACTGACAGAAGCATTTTAACAGGATGGATTCCTTTTCTGAAGATATAAATTCAATGCTATTTAGGGCTGCTCGTGAGAAATATGTGAATAACGTTTGATAGATTAGAATGACAGCATATGTGAAAATGCCCTGATCCCACTCTTAGCAGCTTAATATTCTCTATTTATATTTTGCGAACAGTAACCTTGGGCATTTGCCAGTAAGCAAGTAGGAAACTCATCCAAATGTATGAAGAACTGCATTTACTGGGGGGGGGGGGGGGATAAAAATAACCCTTTTGAGACTTCTCCAAAGAAGCCATACAGCCCTGGTTTAGAAAGCAGTGCAGAAATGGATGTTCACAGATAATCTACCAAAGCATTACACACCTCCCAAAGCATTTAGCTGGTCTGATTTTTGGCACTCTACCTGTAATTCTGTGAATGAAGAATAACACATTTTAATTATAACAAAGGAAGGGGATCTTTTACCCCATTTCACCATGGCCTTCAACATCTATGGAATGTGACTTTGGAAGAGTCATATTTCTATGTGCTCCATCGTGTTGACTATCAGTACAGAGGGATCTTGTTGGAGAGAGAAGTTGTAAATTATAAAGGCAATTTAGCAACTGTACAAAGGGAAGTATTCCAGGTCCTTAGAGAAGTGAAAAATTGATGTGAAAGTATTGGCTTTTTATCTATGCAGCTTTTTTAAAATCTTGCTTTAATGTGCATCAGAGTGCATCTAGGATATCACAGTGCTAAGGTAGGTAGGGTTTTTTCAGGCAGATAGCTAATCAGGACTGTGACAAAACCTATTATATACCGACTATACTAACTAACCCTGCACCAAAATACTCTGAGATAGCTATACAATTAAACCATTTTCCAGAAGTATAACATGTATTAAGACACAGCAAGTTGAATATTAGATACCCATGGCTAAATTAGAATTTTATTGCAACTCTCTATGGTGACGACATAAGCTTACTACATGTTAGTATACAACAGGGCTGCCCAGAGGATTCAGGGGGCCTGGGGTCTTCAGCGGTGGGGGTCCTTCCGCTCCGGGTCTTCAGGGCACTTCGGCAGCAGGTCCCGGAGCGAGTGAAGGACCCGCCGCCGAAGACCCGGAGCGGAAGGAGCCCTCGCCGCCAAATTGCCGCCGAAGACCCGGAGCGGAAGGAGCCCTCGCCGCCGAATTGCCGCCGAAATCCCGGAGCAGAAGCAGCTCCGGGTCTTCAGCAGACGGTCCTTCACTCGCTCCGGGTGTGTTCGGCGGCACTGAAAGACCTGCCGCTGAAGACCCACCGAACACTCTCGTGGGGGCCCCTGAAAACTCTTGCCCCACTTGCCCCCTCCTCCCCCCGGGCAGCCCTGGTATACAATACAGATGCAATGACATATGATATCTCATAGGTGGGTCTCCTGGTTTGCCATAATTCTGAGATCACTTCAGACACCAAAGAATGCAGAGCCAGCTGAAAAAGTGAACTAAAACCAAGAAGCAATGGGATTTCTTTCTCCTCCCCTTGCTTTGCTCTTTTAAAACTCTGTCTGTATTGGTGACCAGCTAACAAATGTTAATAAAATGTCATCAAGCATTTGGAAAAGAACAAAATGGAATGGCAAAGGGCAAATAGAATAGGGGGAATGGAGAAGAGATGAAGAGAAGAAAGAATGTGTGAGGGAGAAACAACAGGAGAAAATACAGTGAACGTGGAGAAGAAAGGACTGGGGAACGGGAGAGAGTCTAATGATTAGTAACATTTCCTCTGTAAAAAGCAACAGAGGGTCCTGTGGCACCTTTAAGACTAACAGAAGTATTTCCTCTGTAGTACTTATGTAAGCAGGGACCAGTACTGTATACATCTGTACCCCTGGCCGCACCTAACTCTTACTAGAAGGACAACAGAAAAAGGCCCATTATTAGAGAGATTAGAGACCCTAAGTTCTATATAAAAGAGGATTATACATACTTTGTTGAAAAGAAATTTTTCCCTTTCCACTCACATTCAGCAAGCAATGAAATTCTTTGTTGTGTGTAACATTTCTTACAGAAGGTGTTACCTGTAGATTTGACATTCCGTACATCCAAAGTGACTTCTCACCATGCCTTGAAACACATCTAAATCAAACAACCAAGCTCTGGCTGCTGTTTTCCTGTTTCTACAGTAATATTTTACCCCAAAAAAGCCCATAAAATTTACTTGTAAAAACAAGCGTGCTCACCTCACCATAGTCTCGGCTCCTTTTAATACACAGTTGCTAACCACCATGCAATCCCTCTTTTATTTAAAATTCTGATATCTACCCTGCCTCATTTCCTTATGACAGCGCTCTAGATTTTTTTTCTCCTAGGAACTTTCCTTTGCTCCTTTGTTTTCCTCCCTTCCCTATTTCTGAACTTCATAACTTTTTCCAAGTCTTTACTTCTCTCCTTCTTCCACCATGCAGTATAACAATGTGCCATTGAAGGATCACAAATCAAAAGCTAAAAGCAAAACGCCCTCCGTACCCCAGAGCGCAGAATTTCCACTACATATCTGACATGTCATAATAATAAAGAGAGCCTAAAAACTTGCTCATCTAGAACTACAGTCAGCATCACACACTTGTAGATAAGCTATGCTTTACTCTTTGATGCTGATTGAGTGCATCTGGCTGTGTTAAATAGGTGCAAAAGAGAGAGACTGCTTCTGGCAATTTACTGAACCCCTCAAGTTTGGTCATACAGAAAAGCAGCAGCAAGGTTCTCCTTGCGGAGTTTCTTCTGAACTCTTCTCATTAGTAGGCTAGAGGTGGAGCCAGTGGGAGAAAGTCTATTGCCCCCTCATTGACGTGAAAAGAAGGTGTTCTCCCTAAACCAATTGATCTTGGGAATCCACTGAACAAACAGGGCCATCCACACCAGCTAGTGTGTCTACCCTGACTCTTGAGTCCCCTGCCCATCCTCTGACTCTCAATGGAGTTATACTACAAAGGAATCTTGTAGAGTTGGCTGCTGCAATGTAATTGTGGGCAAAAGATAATACAGCTCCAGAGTTTGCAACCCTTCCTGCATGTAGATGCCAAGGAGAGCATTCCCAGGAACCTGCTAGATGGGTTGAGAGATCCACATGTGAATCTGGTGGGAACTATTAGGCCCTTACACATTTAGGGCTTGTGTACCTTTTCTTTTGCCTCTTAATTTTTTTAATGTCTATTTTAAACATAAATTTGCACATCGTTGAATTGAGCTTGGCACCTCCTCTGGATTCATCTCCCATGAGCTGGAAAGCATGGTCACTACTGAGTCCACAAAAGATTAAGTTTTTCCACTTTGAGAAGAAAAGGATCCTCTCAATCCCAGGCTTACCTCCTCCTTTCACTCTTCTATAGGTGTCAGACTTTTTGATCTGGTGTTGTAGCTCTCCATTGAAGATGATTTCTTCCAGGAGCTTACCCTGTGGGAATTGATGCTGTACTATAACTCCAGCAACAAAACAGAATCTGTACTTCATAAAATAAAGCTAATGGTTTCTTATATTGGGTATAAAAGAAAATTCCACAGTGCATAGAACAAAAATTAAAAACAACAAAATAGAGGGCTAGAGACTCCATGAGTATAAACCTCCTTACTGATTCCAATAGAGCTACACTGATTTACACGAGGTGAGGGGCAGGACCAAAGTATCTATTATTTCCATGTAGCACTGAAAATTCATTCCATGTCACTTAAGTTAGTTAGTTATATATCAAGGTCACTTTCAGGTACTGTATATTCACTGTTGTATACTCCATTTTACAAAAGAATAACTACTTGTACATACATTCTTTAATAGTCATTTCAAGTCATTTCAAGAGAGTATTAAAATTCAGAGTAAAAAAGACTAAAATGTCATTGTTTACTGTATTAATTATAAGAGAAGCTTTTTCATCTTCTTTTCCTTATTTCCCCACAGACAGAAATGTTCTATATAGATCTTTATTTCCTATTACTTTAAAAAGAGATTCCCACAGTTTCAATCTCCCTGTCTTCTATGCAGTTGCAGAAGAACAGAAGAACCAGGTAAAATGAAATGATTCTCTAGAAGTTCTCCCCCTTAGAAACAACTTCTTGGGTGAAAAAAAAAACACTGCCAGCATTTATAGTTCATGTTGCCAGAATATTCTCTCTGGGTAATTAAAACACTACCAGCCATGCATGCACATGCACACACATGTGCACATACACTGTACAGATGAAAATTACTGACACAATGAATATATACAGCACCATGCCAAATTATGTGCATTATTTGTATTACAAGAGTGTCTACTGAAATGAAATTGAGTTTTAGTCCAGTGCCCTACCCACTGAGACCATTCTGCATCTTCAACAGCACATCTATTCATAAAAACCAGATAATTTTGTAATAAAGAAGAAAAGTCCCATGGCTTCCCTTCAGCCTTAAGTTAAAATGAGAGCAGGCCTGAAAGCCACTGAACACTAAAATCCAGGGAGATCTTTTTAACATAAGGAAATCCAAAATACCAATATCTGAAAATTTATTTGAGACCCCAGATGATGTTTTCCTATCTTAAAATGCTTTTTGCTTTGGCTTTATTACCAGATCCCTGATTTATCTTTGAATCATTCACTGATGCCCAACAGAGCAACCAAGGAGTTTTATGTGAAGAATTTTAACAGAGTTCTGCTGATTTCCATGGGCTTTGGCTCAGATCTTCTGTTCTCTGTCATTTATGGGAATTTTCATCTTTTTTTTAAAAATTAGTAAGTGGATCCAAATGACAAGGAAAATCATAAGCATATCCACTTGCCCTAAAATAAACGATCTTTAAAGTGCACAAAGGAGTAGCATTGTCAGCATTCTTCTGTTGTCTTTTTGTCCCGCCAAGGCACACAAAGCAATCATAACAAATGGAGGCATTGTTAGGATGTAAAAGCCTAAACATGTGATTGCCTTGTCACTCCATCATTTTTTGTCTGTCATTTACTTATCATTGTGTTTCTTGGTATGTCTAGTTCCCAGACAAAAATCTCTATAAAGACAGTGGTAGGGTTGTAAGTAGACTGGACCATTGTAGTCATTGTATGAAAGTAAGGAAACATGGAGATAAAAACAATCATATAAAAGCTAAGAAACTAGAACAATGGAGCAGTAGTTAAAAAACCTACATGTCAAAATATGAAAACAGTCAAAATAAGGGTGAAATCCTAGCCCTATCGACGTAAACGGCAGATTCGCCATGGACTTCAATAGAATCCTAAATTTCGAACATCAACATAAAATTTGCTTTTGTTAAAAAAAAAAAAAAAAAAAACAGGATTCAATTTTATTTTCACAATGGCTGAACAAAACATTGTCTTGCCACAGTCTAAGGACAGGGTAGGCACCAAAATGGCAGAAACTAAAAGGCAGCAAGGCCTAGTGAGTGTTAAACCTGGCTTTTTAGTTTGTTTTTCATTTTATCATTTTCCTTTCTGATCATTAGTAAAAATGAAGGCCTCTGATCCTGTAAGATACAAGGCATGGTCCGACTCCTCAGATCTAAATGGAGACCCACTGATTTCAGTGTGGGCATATGTCCAACCACACACAGAAACTGGCAGAACCAGGGTCTTATTGATCAAAGGGAAATAGTAAAGGCAAAATTCAGAGGAAATTAAAAAGAAACAAACGTGGTATGTCAAGTAGATCACCTCAATCCACTTTGGTTACTGTATTAGAAAAAACATATAGCTGCCAAGTCTTGCTAAAAATAGTATGGATGGTCTTTAGCAGCTTTGAAACTATGAATCTACAGAGGAAATCCACAAGCAACACATGCAGCTCCTGTTGAAACCTCAGTATTAACTTTACATTCTGGTCACATTCCCATTTTACACTTCAGGCAAATATTTTATCTTCTCTCTCTCATTTTTGTCCTAGTTTAGGATTGGATTCTTAACTGATGTTTTTTTCCAGAGGACACACTTGCCACTCTCCTTTACTTATTGAAGTTAAGTTTATTTTTATATAGTTGCAGTCATTTACGTGGCAGCTCAGCTTTCTGTTTACTTCCAGTCACAAAATCTATATTCTGTACACATACTTGGTCTCCATCCTTATACTGTAGCCCTCATCGGTGTATTTTATTATTTTTAATAGAACTTGATACAAATTTCACATCATTTGGTCAATATTACAGTGACATTATTTAGGCTGTTTATGCTCTTAATGTAAAGCTAAATACTATAAGAACTGTACACGATCTTTAACGATGCTGCCCCTTTCCCCCGCCCCACAGTCGACAGCAGCGCAGCGCTGGGCCGCCAACAGGGGGGGAGGGAGAGGGCGCAGCAATGTTAAAGCGCTGCTGTGGCAAAGGACCCTGCAGCGCTTTAAGGTCCCTGCCCTTTTTGCCCCCCCTCGGCAGCCACAAAGGGAGCAGCTGCCCCGGGCCCTTTAAATCGCCATGGGAACCCCGGGTGGTGCGGACCAGGCAGCCTGGAAGGGCTGGCTGGGGAATGCTGACCCCTAGCCCCACCCCTTCCACCCGAGGCCTCCCCTGCCCCCTAACGGTAAGTATCCTGAGTTACTTTCACCCCTGTGGAGTAGTAATAATGTTTTTATTAGATTACACATTTGCATTTATATTCTTGCAAAGCACCGTTAACAGATAGGCCTGCAGTATTTGGGACGCTGTGAATATGCAATCCTAGATCATTATACATGTATATATAGATATCTTAAGATATTTCAGCATGGCCCTCTTAACCCGCGGTCCGTTAACACGCAGTCGTGATGGCTTGACTCCCGACATCGCGTGTAAACGGGTCTGTACTGTAGTCTAATGTCCTGCGGGCTGTAATACTTTGGTCCCATTTTGGTTATTGGGTTTAGTGTATAGGTGCTGGTGGTTTCAGTGACCTGCAATATAAAGGAGGTCAGAAGAGATAATCTAGTGGTCCCTTCTGGCCTTAACCTTCCAAAATGGAACAAAAACAAATTTCAAAACTTTGAAAGTTGCCGCGAAATGCAGTTGTCACTCTCCGACCTGCACTAGAATGTAGGTTTTGTGCTTGGGCTATTACATTTCCATTACAACACAAAGCTGCACTATAATTAAGGTTTCACACATTCATAACTTTCCATTCACCTTTGGGGCCAAAATTTTCCATTGCCCTGTCACCCGGCGCTGAAGCTGAAGCCTAAGCAACTTAGCATCGCTGGGCCTCCTGTGTCATGGGATCCGGGCAATTGCCCTGCTTGCTATCCCCTAATCCTAGCCCTGGCTTTTATATGCTGAAAAATAGTTGTTGTGGCACAGGTGGGCTGTGGAATTTTTATAGCATGTTGGGGGGGGGGTCAGAAAGAAAAAGGTTGAGAACCTCTGCTTTAAGTTATGTATATGCATATGTGTTCGTAGGATCAGGGCTTTAGCTCTTTGGGGCAGATATCCTTCTGACTATGTAACACCTATCACACTTTCAGGCACTAAGACACTGCAATCAATTATACATGTGAAGTCCCAATACCTTCTATGGAGTTTTATCATATGATAAAACATGCATAACGATTTGCAGGCTTGCAGCCCACATAAATAATAAAAATAATGCACAGATATGACAAGTGTCATATTAAAAATGGAGACAGTTTACAGTTGAATTATCTTTATGTTTTCATTTGTAGAACATCGTGTAGTAGATGTAATAGATCATGTGGTAGACACAAAATATTATTGCTTAACAGACCTTCGAAAAGTATTTTCAAAACTTCCATGGAATTTTGCAAACTCTCACTAGTGTACTTTAATAACCTTTTCCACATTAAGGGAGAGTACTCTACATGATGCAGATGCTGATTAATTATTAATATGTTTACAACAGTTTAAGGTATTTTGCAAATACTGAGCTAATTGCTATAATTGTTTTATTGATATGAAGATTGCTGTGTGAATGTTGTTCATGGTTCAAAATAATGGGAGAAACACAAACCCCAGAATTATAGTTCTTTAATAACATTTTCAAAGAGCACAGAGGATACATATCCATATTCTGAGCATCGCATATGGGATCTGTTGCATATTTTCCTCCACAACACCTGAAATGAAAAGGTGATGACCCTAATTCAGTATGCTCCTTGTAGGTAGGAGGATTTTCCCCCTCTCACTGCTCAAGATGGAGGATTCCCATGCTTGCATTCACATATACTCATGAAAGGGCCTCCGTATTGTGTGCTCAAACTCCAATGAACACCCCTCCTGTGGGGCTCTGTGTAGTTGTAGGGAGAGGACTGGGGGCAAACCAGGAGAGCTGGGTAAGCTCCTCTGAATTCTTCCTCTAAAATGTTGGCTGTATTAACTGGTGCAGCTGTCTCCTCTGGGCTCTGCAGCTCTTCTCTAGGAGGCTTATTCAGGAAACTGTAGTAGACTTGAGCTCCTGGATAATGGGGCTGGGCTGCATAGTTGAGCAAGAGGCACTCCCCTGCATCATGGGGGATATGTGGGTTAAGGAGTTGGAAGCCCCAGATTTCTCCATGCGGACGGAGCGGTGATAGAGAACCATGGCTCACATGAGCCCACAAAAGAATTACTGAGTTAGGAAATTACTCTCCTATGGAGTAAAAATGGAATCCTTAGGTTTTTACAGATCTCCTGGAATATTTTCCAGAATGATCCTACTTCCAGTGAAGTTAAGGGCCTCCTATCCCATTGATTTCACTGGTACAGGACTGGGCCCTTAATGAGCATCAGAGGCTTAAGATCCCAGTGATCCACACACATGCTATCTCAAATGTCCAAAATTGCATGTATGAAGACAGACAAGAAAGGATTAAATGTATGAGTTTCTGGATAAAAATCAAAGACTTTTACTAGACTGACTGCACAGGCTGCGGCATTAGGATTAACTGGATGTCAGATTTTATATTTCACACTGCAAAATGGATTATAACCTAGAGCCAGTCTGAACAGAGTTATGCTAGAGCATTGCCAGGACATGGAATGGTATCACATTCAACATAGTATTTAAAATTATTTTATTTTAACTATTCTAATTCTTTACAACTGTTTTGCGGTATGTCTACACTGCATCTGGGAGTGAGTCTCCTTGCCTGGGACCACGTGTTAATGTGCTAAAATAACTGGGTAGACATTGCAGCTTGGGCTGGATCTTGGGCTCTGAAACCTGGCATTAAAGCGCCATCTGCACTGCTATTTTTAGAGTGCTAGCGTGAGCCCACTAGCACAGGTTTGTGGATCTGGTTTAGGAGGTTTGCTCCCAGATGCAGCATAGACATATTCTTGTTGGTTTCAGTATTTAACAGGGGATACGATTAACCTGCAGGGTCTTCTCTCTTCCTTCATGTTCTCATATATAATTTGAACACCCTGGGCCAGACATTGGGCTTCTTGCAAGAGCTGGAGATAATGAATGCTGAACTGGCCCATTTGCGATAAATGAGCGTTTTCCAGCAAACCCATTATCCTCCTTTATTCTGACCTCCAAAGCAACCAACCCATCCCTCTTCATCCTGTCTCCATCCTCCATTTACTGAAAGCCAGTATTTCCCATTCACAGTGCCTCGGTGGAACTGCCCTGGCTAAGTACTATACATGCTGAAATTCTGAGAAAGGGAGATCTTTACAGACCATGCAGAATTTAATTTTAACAGTGAAATGGAGGAAATTGTGTAATGGGGAGCAGTACTCTCTAAAGTCAGAAAAAATATTCTGCAAGAAATCTAGCTATTTTTTGAGTCCTGCGAAGAATGGGAAAACTTGTGATAAGCACATAGCCCTATAAAACAACATATACACGAATAATATAGATTTTGGTAATCAAAATTATGTAGTGACTACCTAGAATGCCATTACTATATAATATGCTATCTGCTCACTGATAAAATATTGAGCTTGTTTACACATTCAGAACTGTCTGTCACTCTTCACATGCAGCATGCTGATCTTTGTCGGATTCAAGAGCAGGTCTGTGCTTACACACAATTCTCTCAAAGGCAACATCAAAGGCACCATTTCCCAGACTGCTTTTTATTTTTGTTGACTCTATTGATTTTGTGCCAGAGTTTAGTAGGATTCAGTTTTAATTGATAGTCTTGTAGTTCCGTCCCTGGTTTAAATTATTAATGAGCACCATGTCTCAGTTATCTGTTTGCAGCACTCTACTGTCTCAAAAGTAATTGGCTTCAATATATAACACCTGAACATTTGAACAAAGAATGTGAAATATTTGTCTGCTGTGGCAGACTAAGAGATTTTGGCACATTTGAGCTCCTACAGTCTTTGAGTGCTACTATAAACACAGTTTTGAGAGGTTTATAACTTATCCATAAAAATTCTCAGTAGACCAAACTCTGACACAAAGTCTTAAGCTAGGAATGATTATTGTTTGTATTCTTTTTGTTTTAAACCAAGGTATTTCAGTTTGGCAGTGTTCTAGTTGCCAGAATAAAAATGAAACCAAAAAAAATGTCCAGATGCTTGTGTGTCTTCTTATAACTTAATTATTAACTTGGGAAAAAATTGATTGTTCAGTAATGTGGACATTACCTCATGTTACATATGTGGTGGTGATACCCATATGATAAACTGCAAAATAAGTGATGAATTGCATTTATCTTGTGCCTTTGACTCTCACTTGAACTCCACCCAGTAATTCATCTCTGCTGGAACTACTTCTAACAATACAAACCTTTCAGTGGCTTCCAAACTGACTTACAAAAAAAAACAAAAAAAGCATTTGCTACAAATGTGCTTCTTTCTTTTCCCTAAACATAGAATCCTGGGCCTGAGGCCTAGGATGGCAGTATTCAATTCTGGCCCATTTTTTAAAGTTACTTGATTTAGGAACTGGTGCTTTTTTTATACCTGAAGAGGAACTTCAATGTAAAAATATGTGCACTGTTTCTTTAAGACTAGCAGGAAGCCAGGCACAAGCAGAACTGCTTATATGGAGAAGATACAGTGCAGCAGAGAGAAGTAGGTCCCCTTCATGGAGAATACTGTTTTACTAGAAGTTCCTTGTCAGTGTTAGAAGGAAACAACCATTTCTGTAGCACTTTGCCATTGTCACATGACATGTCAGACGCTCACTCATTTTGAGCCAACATAAATAAGAGGAAAAGAAGATGGCAAAGGTCAATCATCTGAAAAGCATTGTTTGCTAAGTCCATGGGATGTCCTAAGTGGAAGGAGCATCTTCCCACATTCTAAAGAATCTTAACACAAAGACCATTCAAGTGCAGCCCAAAGTCATCAATTCACGCATTGGGAAGGAAAGCTGAAAATACTCATAAATCATATGGCTTTGCGGAGAAAACGTTGAAAATAATTACCACATCTTTCTTTAAAAGTTTGATGAGCATTTCTTTCTAAAAAGAAATATAATATATGAATTGATGTACTTTTACAAGAGACTATGCATGGATGACCAGAGAAATGCATAGAAGACCAGAGGAAGTGTTCATAAGGATCCTATGGCCAGAATACTGCACTACATAGACCAGTGATATGATCCAATCTGGCAAATCATATAGTCTTACATTCCTATATCAGAACTGTTGCATGTCTTGAGTGATATAAAATCTTGGAGCAAATTCATATTTCATATGTCATCATAACAAACTGCTTTTTGAAGTTCTTAAGACAGATTGTTTTAAAAATACATGGGAGTATGCTTTTGAGGATCTAAAGAATCTATTGACTGCCTCTCCAGTAGTGGCATTTTATGATGCTTCCAAGCCTACAGCGGTTTCAGCACATGCTAGCAGCAGCTATGGCAGGGATGGGCAAACTACAGCCTGGGTGCCGCATCCGGCCCCCTCAGATATTTTAATCTGGCCCTCGAGCTCCCTCCAGGGAGCAGGGTCCAGAGCTTGACCTGCTCTGGCACTCCAGCTGGGGAGCAGGGTCGGGGGCTTGCCCCGCTCTGCACGTGCTGTGGCTCTGCGCGGGTCCCGGAAGCAGCAGCATGTCCCCCCTCCGGCTCCTACACATAGGGGCAGCCAGGGGGCTCTGCACGCTACCACTGCAGCTTCCACTGGCCTGGAACCATGGCCAATGGGAGCTGCAGCACCGCCTGACTGTCCCTCTATGTAGGAGCTGGACAGGGGACATGCCACTGCTTCCAGGAGCTGATTGAGGTACACGCCACCCGGAGTCTGCACCCCTGAGCCCTTCCCATGCCCCAACCCCCTGCCCCAGCCCTGATCCCCCTCCTGCCCTCTGAACCCCTTGATCCCAGCCCAGAGCACCCTCCTGCACCCCCAAACCCTCATCCCTAGCCCCACCTCAGAGCCCTCACCCCCCCCCCGCACCTAACCCCCAATTTTGTGAGCATTCATGGCCTGCCATACAGTTTCCATGCCCAGATGTGGCCCTCGGGCCAAAACATTTGCGCACCCCTGAGCCATGGCCTTAGTGCTACTTGAGTTCCACAGAGATGACTGGAAGCACATAGCATTGTTCCTTCAGATGGCCTTTGGACCAGAGCTATGCAAATAACTGATATTTCAGTGGCTGAATAGAAAAATTTGAAAAACATTTCATTTCATTTGGGGAGGATTTAACCTTTTATCAATACAACTGAAGAAAAAAATGAAATAAAAGTAATTTCAAATCAAAACATTTAATTTTGAAAATGTTTAAAAAGGTTAGGGTTCTCTTTATGGGAGGGATTGGGGCTCAAATAAAATAATTCAGAGACTCTGACACAAATTTGTAAAATGTTTCAGTCAAGCCTAATCTGAATTTTTCTGGGGAAAAAATGTTTTGTCCAAAATATTTCACCAAAAATGTCGCTCTGCATCAGGCTCCAAGGCTAGGTATACCCAAATAGAGAGAGAAAGTTTGATGAGTACATTTAAGATTTTCACAAGATATTTTCTGGGTCATTTATATTCTGTCATTAATATCAAGTTAATGACAGAATATAAATCATTCATACTAATGTAGAGTTACCATACGTCCGGTTTTTCCCGGACATGACCGGCTTTTCGGCACTCAACCCCCCGTCCGGGGGGAATTGCCAAAAACCGAACATGTCCGGGAAAATGCCGGCCAGGCACTTCCCCTCCCGTGGCGGCTCTGCTCCTCCCCTGACTCTTCGGCTCTGTTTAAGAGCCGAGCTGCCCGAGCACTATGGGCTTCAGGCAGCCCCCTTGCCTCCAGACCCCAGCCGCTGGCCGGGCACTTCCCCTCCCGGGCTCCGGCGGCGCAGGGTCCGGAGGCACGGGGGCTGCCTGAAGCCGGCCGCGGCGGCTCTGCTCCTCCCCGACTCTTCGGCTCTGTTTAAGAGCTGAGCGCTACGGGCTTTGGGCAGCCCCCATGCCTCCGGACCCTGCGCCGCCAGAGCCCGGGAGGGGAAGTGCCCGGCCAGGGGCGCAGGGTCCGGAGGCAAGGGAGCTGCCCTAAGCCCAAGCGCTACCGGCTTCACGATTTGCTGGGCAGCCTCCAGACCCTGCACCCCCGGCTGGGCGCTTCCCCTCCCGGGCTCCAGCTGCGCTGGGGAAGCGCCGGCCGTGGGCGCAGGGTCTGGGGGCTGCCCGGCAAACCGTGAAGCCGGTAGCACTCGGGCAGCCCTTTCAGCATGGCTGGGAGTGAAAGGGAGGAGGGGCGGAGTTAGGGCGGGGCTGGGGCGGGGTTGGGGCGGGAAGGGGTGGAGTTGGGGCGGGGCTGGGGTGGGAAATGGGCGGGGCCAGGACCCCGTGGAGGGTCCTCTTTTTTTATTTGTTAAGTATGGTAACCCTATACTAATGATGAGTAAAGACAAGGTGCCCCACAGATACTAGAGGTTTACACCTATTGCAAAATGTACATCCAGGAAGTCTCTTCACTTATTGAGGAGACTTTTGATCACCCATATTCTCCAGAGGTGCAGAATGATATAGCAGTACATGTGGGTGACATTTTGGGTGGCCTGCCAGAAATTAGAATTGATTAAAATTCTCACTAGGGCTCATACAACTGCAAACTACAGGTGCAATTTCTTACTAGAGTCCCATTTTAGCCAGTAACCTCTTGGCAATGAGAAGGGAACCCTCCAGCCTGGTGGTCTCATTACCTTTAGCAACCATTGTGGTCCCACAGTCCTCACAGGATGACCAGCGAGTACGGGGGACAGGGAGAGGTTACATTCAGAGAAAAAGAAATAAAAAGAAAAACAGTTCTAATGAATCTGTAGCTTTGCTACTATCTGGAGTAAGTGTTCTGATGGAGGGAAAAATCCTTAAAACTAATTCTGATGTTCCTTCAGGCCACAGAAGATCTCTGCAAGCACATCATCTGTGAAAACTGAGTCAGAAGTGCTGAACTAATATAATTCACTCTGTGAAAATCATGCACATTCAAATTGGAATTCTAGTCTGAGGCTATCTAGCTTTTTCAAGGCAAATATTTTGTAAAAAATAGTATAAACATTTTCAGAAACAATGATAAAATACATGTTAGCCTGATATAATGTTACTGACCATTTTATGCAATGCTTTTTTAAACTTCTCGTCATGTCTCTTCAACAGGACTTTGAGAATGCTATCATTTTAGAGTTCATTATTTAAGATAAATATTTCTGCAGAAATCTTACCAATAAAGGGACATGAACTAGGAATAGAACTTCTTTGGATGCACTGAAAGTTCCCAATATACAGGAGGTACAAGACTTTGGCTACCAAACAAAAACGTGCAGGAGCAAAAACATAGAACAAAAAAGCAGCAATTAGTGCAGAAGTAGATTCTATCCGGTTAAAAATTCCCCATCAGAGGAATCCAGCACTTTGGTATTTCCCCTGGGATCCCCTAAATCAAATGATCCTGTATGAAATACAGAAGTAGATATATAATTTTTGGCCCAGACTAGGAAACCTCACCAAAAAAAGTGCAGTTGTGTTCAATTCCAGTGCTTGGTAATGGTTCAGGTTAGTTCTTATTTTCTCTGAATTAATTTGCCTGCATATTTTACAGGCATTTTATATGTCTGAGTAACAGCCACTGTGCTACTCACCATTCCTTCTAAAAGAAGACAGGAAATTTCTTCCTGGCTAAATGCAGCGACTCCTTAAAATGTTGCAGATTCATGCACACCACCTGCAGGTGGAGAACCTAGGCTGACAACTGCAGTGGACTTCTGGCTTGCAGTGATTGTCATTAAGTCATCACTTAGTTATACTTACCACACCAGTTCTCTCCTATCCTAGGTCTGCATAAATACTATAGTATCTCAGACGACACTGTGTGTTAACTGCAAATAAATATCATGACAACCCACTGGTCTTCAGCCAATACAGCTTTCCTTTCTATGGCTTTCCTATCCGCATCCCACTCAGGGAAGTCTGCTCATCACAAAAGCACCTCAGTCAAGAGATCCCATAGGAAATAAGTGCTATGTATACTAAAGAGGGTGTGACATTTTTGTGGTAGGCAGGTCTTAGAACCCTCACTTATTGTTATGGTTTAAAGTGATGAGATACCCAGTAATAGAAACAAGTGTGTCATCATTCCGCTCAAACAAACATAATTACCTGAATTACTAAAATCAAATGTAATCTGTATAGTAGTATAAATTTTGAGATATATTCTATTTAGAGAAACAATGCATCATTGTAAGGCAATAGAATCCTTACTGACCATGAATTAGTCTCCCTGCAAAGTCATAACATAGCTTGCTGCTGTCAAAATTATGACATTACAACAATATTATGACTTCAAATGAGGAACAATCAATAGGAGCTAAAGAAGTCTTAAGAAATAAAGGGCTGGTTTTCAGGCATATAATAAACAATACTATCCATTCCTTACTAATGCAATTGAGAGAAACAGAAACTCAAAGGATAAGATCTAGGAAGCATATTTTCTAACCAGAATCATTTTTGTTCAGTGCTTTCTTGAATATATTTAAAGTTCAAAATATTAAAAAATGACTGAGCTGCTGGATAGTATAATTGTTTAAAAGTATAAAATTGTAAATTGTAAGTTCATGCACTATGAGCATTAAATCTGATATTTACTTAAGTGTCTGGTAATTTATATTCTTTGGTTCTTCATTTTGTTTAGTGCTACATTTTGACAATTTTACAATTTTTTGTTTTTGTTTTTGTTTTTTAAGTCTGGGCAACGTTTTGGTCTTTAACACCAAGACGTGCTGTGTTAAGCTGGCTGTTAAAATCTAGTTTAGTAAGCTCCTTAGAGTTCTGTAGCATGATCTTCTGACAAACTGATATAAGATTATCTAGAAGCTGTTTCAGTGATCTCTCTACATTCAAAGGAAGAGCTGAAGATCTAAATATATTAAGCAACAAGTCAGGTCATGATTCCTGCTGGTTATTTCTTGTATAAATGATCATGGAAATAAGACCCATATGATTTTTATCTTTGTATTGATCATAAATAATTTTCCTTTCAGTTCGGTTTGGATGTCTTACCAAGTGTGTAGAAACACTTATCAAAAATAAAAAGTAATTGGATAATTGCTCTTCACTTTGCTGATTTTGGACTTTTCATTAATATTATTTTCGAAAACTCTGTTTTACATAAGTTTTTTATATAGACAGTGACTTTTCTATTGCTGTCTAAAACTTACCATGTCATGTATTTAAAAAAACTTATAAAATGATTGCATGTTCAGAAAAGTTAGACATATCGGAGCAGGTATCAATAACAAATTCCCTTTCGATCAGTTTTCTCTTTTATAAATAGAAACTACTCAGAGAAAGATAGGTAAAATATTATTCAATATAAATACTGCCATTGATCTGACTGGGTAGGCTTTCTGTACATATGCTTTTGTATATATTTTTAACAGGCTAATTGTGAAAGCTTTATTCATGGAGGAGAAGGAGCAGGAATTGAACAATTGGGCCATAAATGTTTGTTAGCAGTGAGAAAATAACAGCTCTGATACTGCAAACACTTATGCACATTTTGGCCTTTAATGGGAATTGGATCAGGCCCCTAGTAAATTCTTGCCTCGTCTGTCTGCTTAGACCATATGTCTAGCCAGGGATTCGTCTTCCTTTATATCTCATTGCAACCAGGCAACAGAATGGAGACAAAAGATATCTACTCAGATACCTATTGCCTTCTATGTAGACCCAGTGTTTAAGGAAGAGAAACACTAAGATAGGGTTACCATACGTCCGGATTTTCCCGGACATGTCCGGCTTTTTGGGCTCCAAATCCCCGTCCGGGGGAAATCCCAAAAAGCCGGACATGTCCGGGAAAATCGGACATGCGGTGTCGGGCCGGCGGAGCGGGGCCGGGCCGGCTCGGGGGCCAGGCCGGCGGTGCCGGGCCGGGGGCTCGGGGGCCGGGACGGGGGCTCAGGGGCCGGGACGGCGGTGCCGGGCCGGGAGCTCGGGGGACGGGACGGCGGTGCTGGGGGCCGGGCTGGGGACCGGGGGTGGGCCGCGCCTCCTCCCCCCACACCCCTCCTTACCTGCTTCAGGCTTCCCGCGACTCAAATGTTCGCGGGAAGCAGGGGAGGGGGCGGAGACTTTGGGGAGGGGGCGGAGTTGGGGCGGGGACAAGGGCGGGGCCGGGGCCCCGTGGAGTGTCCTCCTTTCAGAGGCACTAAATATGGTAACCCTACACTAAGATCTGCAAGGAGGTGAACCGTGCTACCCTACCCCATTCCTGATGAGTGAGGTTAAGATTCTGTCATGGGTATTTTTAGTAAATGTCAGGGACAGGTTGAGGGCAATAAACAAAAATTCACAGAAGCCCGTGACCTGTCCCTAACTTTTACTAAAAATACCCTGCAGGGGGGAGGACTAATGGTGGGAGCACTACTGGAGGGGTCATTGGGAACCACTGCTTTGGCCCCAGGGTTGGCCATGGGCCACTGCTCCAGCAGCCCCAAGGACCGCTGCTCTGGCAGTTGCAGGGCTGGCCACTGGCTGCTGCTCCAGCCCTGCCACTGTTCCTGAAGCAGGGGCTGATCCAGATGCCTCCCCCACACACACTGCTTCAGCACTGGGGCTGTTCCAGCCCTGTCACTGCAGAAGTCACAGAGGTCCCAGAAAGTCTCGGAATCCATGATCTCCGTGACAGAATCATACCCTTACTGTTGAGATATGAGTAAGAGGCTCTATAGGCTATTCACACTTGGAGGATAATAGGGCCCTTAGTGTCCCAGGAAGCACAGGGGATACAGATGCATGCTTTTGTGGAAAAGCCTCTGCTGGCTGCCTTAAAATTCAATATGAAAATATGGATATGACCATGAGGAAAATCAGCAACAACACTCAGGTGGTGGACAGCATCATTGTAGCTCTACTAATCAGAGGCATGAGGACAGGATATTGTACACAGCTGCACTTATTAAGATCAGAGATTTCAAAAGTGTTAAAAATTGATTTGCTTTCTGGATCTCAGCCTCTCCATGCAGGCAGGACAAGCAGATTTTTCTGTGCTCATATAGACGAGTTGCTGACCCTGCTAAAATGCAAGATTTTTGTCATTCAGCTTCCCCTCCTTAAGGGATACAGGGAGAGAGAATTTTAAACTCCCCTCTGCTCCCTTGGCTGCTAGGTAGCCATGTCAGTGGTTTAGCTGTACTTTTAGCATTTTGTCCGTTTTTATAGGGACAGTCCCGATTTTGGGGTCTTTTTCTTATATAGGCTCCTATTACCACCACCCCCCACGCCCTGTCCCGATTTTTCACATTTGCTGTCTGGTCACCCTAAATGTAACTGACGTTTTTCCTTTTAACTCAATACTATTTTTGAGGGAATGTGTCATTCTCTCAAGTGCTTTTCCCCTCACCCCCTTCATGAGATCTCAAAGGGAAAAGCTAAAAGAACAAAGAGACAATGTGGGGGGAGGGAAATGTAGCAATAAGCTCTCCCAGCCACACCTAGAGAGGAAGCCGTGAGAAGAGGATTTCTTCTCTTTCCTTCCCATTTCACAGTCACCAGTGGCCTCCACAACAACATGACAGGCAGTGTGTTCAACAAAACCACCTCTTCTTCTAGGGTGACCAGATGTCCCGATTTTATAGGGACAGTCCCAATTTTGGGGTCTTTTTCTAATATAGGCTCCTATTACTCCCCACCCCCGGTCCCGATTTTTCACACTTGCTGTCTGGTCACCCTGTCTTTCCCAATCTAATGTTAAAATGACTGGAATCTGAAGCTAAAGAAATTCAGACTATAAAAAAAGTGTAAATGCTTAACACAGAGAGTAATTAACCATTGGAACAGCTTGCCTACGGATGAGATGGATTTGCCATCACTTGAAATCTTTAAGTCGAGATTGGATGGCGTTCTAAATGATGTGCTGTAGCCCAACCAGAAGGTTACATGCTTGATGCTGAGTGAAATACTATTGCCTGTGTCACACAGGAAGTCAGACAAGATGATCATAATGGTCCCTTCTAGCATTACATTCCACTGATGTTTTTTAATCAACAATTACCTCTTTCAGTAAAATATATAATTGGCTTCAACCACATTGAAGTTTGTTTACAAATTAAGGGCCAAAGCCTACCCTCACCAAGTACCCTTTACATTACTCTGGCACTGCAAAGAGAACATAACATTGTCCTAAAGGGATAGGTTGGAATTCCTTTTCCATAAAGGAATCCCAAGCTGGCAAAAAAAACAGATGTAGCCAGCTCTATGAGACTCACTCTTGGTCCCCTCTAGCACAGAGGTTTGTTTACTCTGGTGATCCTTGCAAATGTTAACACTCCCAAGGGGTCCATTAAAGTCGGCACAAATCAGAGCAGCCCTGAAACTATTGCAGCTTACATCCCCAGTATCACAAGGAAGGCCAGAAAAGTGGTGTCTGCTGCAAAGTGTATAGAAGAGAGCCACAAGTCGCTAATCTAGGGGGAACAGTTAAAAATAGTAGCATATCCTTTAAAAACAGCAGAAGAAAATAGAGTATTGAGTATAAAAAGTTATTGGGAAGAGGTTCTCAAGAACAACAAACTGAGTCATGGAAAGACTGAGGTTTCACAAATTCTTTCCAAAGCAAATATTGGAATCCTTGGGTTTCCAAAATCTAGAAATTATATGTGGATAAAGGAGCCAAAGCCTCCACTCCTCATCCATCAAAACTCAGAGTAACTTATGTTGAGGAATCCTGTTTGCTGAGATCATTCATCAGCAAACAGATGGTAGATGAGCATAAAGATTCTGACCCTGTAGAAAATACCAAGGCCTGAAATGAATGTCACTTAACTTTCTGTCAGTGCAGTATTTACTGTGTAACCTATTTTCTGAAGTACTGTACTTTCCTTGAAAGCTCCATTATATGTAACATAATTTGTCCCTAGGAGCATTAATTGTTCAACTTCAGATTTCCATAAGCTTTCCCCCAACAGGGGCGGGGGGGGAGGGGAACAAAACTTCTGCCACTAGCAAGAATGATTTCCTGTTTACAGGACATGAATACTGCCAGAAGAGAGAACTTCAGACCAAAATCATATTTCATTAATTACGATAATGCCTAAATGGAAGTGGAGGGAACTCTTATAATGCAATGCACTGGAGGTAATTTTTGCTTGTCTGAGCATGTGTGCACATTACCAAAGCAATTACAGCCTCTATCCAAATAGACACAATCTCAGCTATTATGGGCCTGCTCTTGTAAACTCTTCATGCACAGAACTCCTATTGTCTTCAGTGGAAGTTCTTTGCAAGGAGACTGCACCAAACTTAAGCAGGGCCCCATGGGGGCACAGGATTCCACTCACAGGGGTTCATATGCAATATCAGGAGCTATACTTTTTCAGTGCAAGCAGATGTTATTGGGCAACATTGGGCGAAGGAACTTAACTGCCACCTTCCAATATATTGAAATCCCAAATGAAAATGTACACAAGATTAACTAACACAAGCA
Source organism: Chrysemys picta bellii (assembly GCF_011386835.1). Taxonomy (NCBI): domain Eukaryota; kingdom Metazoa; phylum Chordata; order Testudines; family Emydidae; genus Chrysemys; species Chrysemys picta. Next base: position 103,575,466 of record NC_088797.1, read on the forward strand.
ATATAGCAAAGGGTCTGTCTAGTATTCCTATTGTCAGTAGGGGAGTTTTTGCTTTATTTGCTGCTAATAATTTCATATTTTTGTTAATGGAAGGAATTTAGTAATGGAAGCATAACTGAGTATGTCATGTGTAACTATCAAGGCTGTTTGTTTGTGTGTCATGGATATGGCTTCCATAGCATAAATAATGAGCTTTATGGATTTTGAATAAAACTCATGATTTATGTCACCCTGGTCAGCCTGCTACTAAGCAATAGTCCTCCCTTAATTTTTACTAATTTAACTGTAGCTGTTCAGGAAAAACACCTGGGACCAGATTCTGCCAACCTCTCTGGCAGTCAAAAAACTGGCATAAGTGGCTACCTGTCAATTCCCCCTGTGCTTAGTGAATCACTGGGTGGGATAGAAACAGCATAAAACCCAATTGCTCCCACAGTCTCGTCACTTCCTCTGCTGCCTATCCTCCCTGGACAAAAACTCTCCTTTCTGCTTTCTCACTGTGAGCACTGAGACACAACACACACACACGCACACACACACCCCGGAGTTGGTTACATAGTAAAACACTGCATAGCTCTGCTCAGAGCTGCCCTCCCGAATCTCATTCCTGAGTTTGGGGGGTTTCAATTCCCCTTTGCACTGTGTGAAAAGAGGGAAGTATATGGCACCAAGACTATTGTTATGCTGAAAACAAAAATAAGCTCACCATAGTCCCCGGGCTCTATGCTAACCAAATTGTTAAATACACATTGGGCAGACAGAATAACATGAGAGCGTCAGAAGAAACAGAAAGGGAATAAAGGCAGCAAGCAGCAGTGATTTGCTTATGCTCACACTGTATGTTTCTCTTCTTTGGTTTTCTTTCCTCACATTATAAGACCTATTGTGTTTTATTTCTGTGTTACAAGATAAAGTGGCTTAATAATGAGAAATGCAAAGGTATTTCTCCGCACTGCCTCTGCTTGGTTATTTTCTTTTCCCCATATGTTTTTCCAACTGTGCATGCTGCACAGCTCATAATAATGTATTCACAGCCAAGAAGAGACTGGAGTTTACTGATTAAGGGCTGTTTTAAAACTTCACACATTCTTTGCAAACCTCCATTCAATAGTTCATAATAATTGTAAGCAGTTGAAAATAAAGCAGATAGGAAATGCTTGAGATGCCACATCATAGACTTATTTAACCATTACAGGCCTAGAATAGCCTCTTAGCCCTTTTTCCCTTTCAAGCTGAAAATAATAATAATAAAAAAATACATCCTCTGTGCATGAATGTTAAAGGTTTCCTTGGTACTGCTACCTTGGAAACACTATGCTAAATGGGGACCGATGAAAATACATTATGTAGTTCATTCTCTCACCATAATCTGTCTAGAAAGGTCTGACTTGGAAAACAGCACTGCTGAACTGAGGCATTGATATTCAGGCTTTTATTTTTAGATGAGTACTTTAGAATGCAGATATTTCCACTCTGTTGTCACTGAACACACAGTAAGTCTCTACAGTTCTTTAAGATTACTTTTCCAGAGATAACAAATGTGCTTTGTATGCATCACAGACCACTATGCGCTACCTCCACCACCTTACCCCCGTTGCCATTTTTTCTGTCTGCCAGAGGTCTCTAGGGAATCATTCTAGAAGTGTTGTCATTTTCTAATCTAAACTACATTCCCTGCTGAATAGCATAGAATCTTCCAAGACAACTGGACCCTTAAAACATAACTTAGTCTGTGCTAATGACCACTTTATTTATAGAATCAAGAGACTTTTTGACCATCTTTCATTAGGCATAAATGAAAGGCATAAACCTTTTCAGACATGTGACAATTGTTTTGAGTTTCTAAGGGACAAGATCGCAAAGAAATTGTAATAATAAAATAATACTACAAATGAAGATACTGTATTTGAAATGAATTGACACATTGGTTTGTAATCTGTAATGATTTTAGCAGGTGTTTGGTCAACTGCAATGTAATTAAAGTAACTTCAGGAGTTTCATTATACCCTTATATATAATTTTGTTTCCCATATTTAAATTCCCATGTGTAGTCCTCCCTCCATTCTCCTCCAGTCCTTATGGAGCTGCCAGGCATTGTTTCTCCATACCCTATGGAAGTCTACTAGCAAGGGTCATTTGTATAGATACTCCTTGCTTCTGCATTTCTCCCCTACTCAACCTTCTTGGGCTCACCCTATGCTGCCAGGATCATCCTCATTTGCTCTTGCCACCCCCATCACCAAACAGTAACCCCTTTACAATGAGAGACTTGGGTTTTATTTGTAATCAGGGGAAATGTGAACCGGTTGATGCATGTGATTGACATAAAACTCAGATTTGTGAAATTGGGGAACGACTGACGGGTTGGATCACAGAAACCCCCTTGGGAGCTGCCACCCGATGTGCAAAGACTACCCCTGCTTCTGTTTTCCCTGCCAGCTCAGGACTACAGCACCCTGTCTTGCTGAGCCAGCCACTCCTGTCTGGCTCTAACACAGATCCAGGGTCTGAATCACTTGTCCCAAAGCTGCAGGTTTACCTGAAGACAGCTCACGGTAGTGTGCTTGTCTTTAGCACTCAGATGCCCAACTCCCAATGGGGTCTAAACCCAGATAAATCCGTTTTACCCTGCATAAAGCTTATGCAGGGCAAACTCAAATTGTTCGCCCTCTATAACACTGATAGAGAGATATGCACAGTTGTTTGCTCCCTCAGGTATTAATACATACTCTGAGTAAATTACTAAATAAAAAGTGATTTTATTAAATACAGACAGTAGGATTTAAGTGGTTCAAAGTAGTAACAGACAGAACAAAGTAAGTCACCAAGCAAAATAAAATAAAATGCGCAAACCTATGCCTAATCAAACTGAATACAGATAATTTCCTCACCAGTTCCAGAATGCTCCCTTTTACAGGCTAATCTCCTTTTAGCCTGGGTCCAGCAGTCACTCACACCCCCTGTAGTTACTGTCCTTTGTTTCAGTCTCCTTCAAGTATCCTGGGGGGGGGGTGGAGAGGCTCCTTCTTTAGCCAGCTGAAGACCACAGGTTTAAATAGACTCTCTCTTGTGGGTGGAGACCCCCCTCCTCCCTCCTATGCAAAGTCCAGCTTCAAGATGGAGTTTTGGAGTCACCTGGGCAAGTCACATGCCCCTGCATGACTCGGTCTTTGCAGGCCGACGCCATTGTCCACATGGCATCTTGCATGTCTCCAGGAAGACTTCTCATGTGGATTGGAGCATTCCAAGATGCATTGTTCCCCAAGTGTCTCCTGATCAGGTACTTAACCTGGCGCATTCCTTCCTAAAGAAGCTGACCAAATGCCTCACAAAGCTTACTTAGAAATCAAGCAAGCATACAGCCTGTATTCTTAACCTCGAGTAGAAAATGCTATATATGTACAAATTGGATGAATAGATATAGTAGACCATAACCTTTACGGAGATATGTTACATGGCACAGGCAGCACAAAACATATTCCAGCTATGTCATCCATACATTTATAAGCACCCCCTCCCCATAAAGCCTTATGGGGTACACTGTCACAGGGGAACGACACGTCTCCTTTTTAAAAGAAAGTGTATGACCCACAAACCTTAATGAGGTGCAAACCTTAACCTGCCCTAACAGACCAAATTAAAAAAAACAAACTTTTTAATAGGGAAAAGCTGAAAATAAAAGGAAAGTGGGGAGGAACCTATAGACGGGGTTAATTGAAATTCTGTGGTTATAATTGAAAAAGTCCAATAAAATAAAATATGGATATGCACTGATCCATTTGATTTAATTTAATCCATAAAACAATTATCCAATGGAAACTATTGAAGAGGTGGCAGCTAAAGGCTCAGATGCAAAAATTTTCTTGCAATGCCTTTGTCCCCTTATGATTGTATTACTACAGTGCACTCTACAATGAAGCTACATATGGAAACCATTTGGAAACTGAAGTGAGTGCAGAATGCAGCTGATTTCTCATTAAGTGGGGTTTTGTGCCATGAGCACTCAACATTGGGCCCCTGGAATATACACTAGTTACCAACTGGCTGCTGGATGGAATTTTAAGTGTTATTTTTAACCCATGAGCCCTAATACTAGATTCTTATTTGTGAGTCTAGTGAAATAGCATAACGGACACCACTCTTTGGGGTGAGGACTCTTTGTTTTATGTCTGTACAGCACCAACTGGTCTACGAGTGGGGCTCATAGGTGTTTCCACAATATAAATAAGAATTAAAATGTAGGATAAATTTGATTATTAAGGATTTCCAGAATATAGAAATTCAGAATGAACATGGGGCTAAACTTTTCAGGAGTATACAGCACTCATTCAGGCAAAATACCTCAGAGAAGCCGTAGTCGTGTCGTGGTCATCCCTCCCCTTCAGAGTCGGAGCGAGGCCACTCCACCTCACTATGTCATTGGGATTGCTGCCTAGTATCAGGGGGAATTGGCAGACCAGTTGCTAGCGTCCTAACCAGTCTAATGGAGCTGAGCCCCAAATAGTCTACAGGCTCTGGCCCTTCAGCAGGAGCAGGGTCACCAAGGAGTCTGTAGGCCCTGGCCCTTCGGCAGGGGCAGAGCAAACACAGCAGTCTACAGGTTCTGGACCCAAACACAGCATTCTATCAGCTATGGGGTCTGTTTTCCTGGCTTGGGTGGACGGCAAACAAATGCAGACCTCTTGGGCCTCAGGTGAGGAGGCTGCCAGCCCAAGGGTGGGGTGGCAGGGGGACGCTGGACCACCCAACTCCACTGCATCCCAGCCCAAGACCCTAACAGTGGCAGAGCGTTCTGCCACTAGGTCAGCGGGGAATCCAGCCACAATACGCTGACCATGCTTCAGGCAGCACTACAGCCAGACTGGAGTCGGCTGTCCCTGGGCCACTTCCTCCCCTCCCCTCAGGGTGTACCTGGATCCATGGGGTGTCCTCCATTTCCCCAAGGCAAGTGGCAGGTGGCAGTCTGGGCAGCTCCCCTGCAGAGACACATTCCCCAGTGAGCTGGGCATCTCTGGACTTGACAGCAGGGTCAGCAGCTTGGAGCAAGCAGGATGCATCTGTCTCCTTTGCTGTCTCTGCCCCAACCAAGTTAGAGGCCCCACCTTTTATACTTCTTGTCCCACCTATCTACTTCTGGAGGGAGGGGCGAGGCAGGTCTGGCTCTGCCCACCTGGGGACAGAGAATTCCTCCCCTTTAGGGTCAGATGGAGGCCACTCCACCTCACTACAGAAGCCCTTTGAAAGCATCCTGTATATAGTAACTTCCCAGCATTTCCATAATACAAAAGCTTCAAATAATACTCATGAACCATAGTAATGGCAAACTGGCCTTCTCTCATCTGTTAGAGTTCTTGCAAAGAGTTAACAAAACAGTAGATCAAGAAGAACCAGTGGCTATGATTCATTCAGACTCTCAAAAGACTTTTGATAAAGCTCCTCACTAAAAGCTGTTAAGGAAACTAGGTAACCACAGGGTGAAAGGTAAAGTCCTGTCTTGGATTAAAAACAAGTTAAGAGATAGAAAACGTAGTAGAAATAAATGGCCAATTCTCAGTGTGAAAAAAGGTTAATAGAGGAGTGCCCCAGGGATAAGTCTTAGGTCTGGTGTTTTTCAATACATTCATTAACAACCTGAAAGAGGTGGTGAATAGTAAGCTGGCAACACTTCCTGACAAAATTATTTAGGCCAGTCAAAACTAGAGAAAGCTGTGTGGAAACTCAGAAGGAACTAATGCTAGCAGAGAAATTCATCATAGATAAATTCAAGCCAGCACATCTGAGAAGGAACAATTTAAAACTACCTGTAAACACTGATGGATTCTGAATTTCTTGTAACCATATAAGAAAAAATATTTAAGAATGACTGTGGGCAGTTCAATTAATACTGCATGGCTGCTCAAGGTACAGCAGTGGTCAAAATAGACTGCCTTAAGGGAGAGAGTGAGTAATATGGAAAATACAAATACTATAATATAAATAAATTTTACATTCTCATCTTTAATACTTCCATTTAGTTTTTTGTCACCTCATCACAAAAAAGACATCAGAAACAAAAACATTACAGAGGACAGTGATATATGTTTAGAGCAGTTCATCTGTTGCACATGAAAAGTTGACCCTCTTTGTCTACTTAACATAATGCTCTTCTGTGCCACAGGCTTCAAAATCATACAGTACATCCAAGTGGTATCTTCTGGAGCACACCCTGCCTCATTTGCTTCTGACAGCTACCACTCATGGCATTTTCTCCTTTATCACTTGCCTCTATTTAGCTATATCACCAAAGCTATATAAAGGCATCACATTCTGCAGAGATGAAGAAAGTTCAAGAAATGTCTGATGATGAAAGGACGACTGTGGTTCAACAAGAGATTTTTCACTATTCCTACTGAGTCCTATTGAGTTGATAAGCTGACACACTGTTAGCCTGAAACATTCAAAGAAAACAGCTCCACAGAGTACAAGAGCAGTTAGTACAATTGAATGGGTACACGCCCACTGGGATAATTTATAGTAAGAACCTGTTTAATGCTAAAGAGAGTTCAGCTAGCCCTCTATAAATGAAGTTCTAGTCATGAAGAGCATATTCTAAGAATGGGCTGGCAACACGCATACACACTAAATACCGTCAAAATAATAAATAATCATTGTATAAGGTGTCTAATCTGTCTATAAGGTATTTATATGCCCCCATAACTGTAATATCTGAGCACCTCACAATCTTTAATATATTTATTGTCAGGAGATGCTATTATCCCATTTGACAGATGGAGAACTGAGGCACAAAGAAATTAAGTGACTTGCCCAATCAGGAAATCTATGGTGGAGACACTCGAACCTAGATCTCCCAAATCCCAGGCTAACCCTCTAACCACCAAACTACCAGACTAAAAGGTAGCCTAAAGCATAAGCCAAACTCTCCAGTAAAGAGGGGTTTCAGCCAAGATTCTAGAAATAACAAATCAAGATGCATTAAGGTACTTACAATATATAGTTTGTATAGGGCTTACAGTCATCTTTAATTTGATCAGAAGTAAGAATTTTCAGATATTAGCTGTGTGCTTATTTTATGTATAAAACTAGAAGCTCCCCTGTAGTTGTTTCTAATGTTGCAATGTACAGGGCAATATTTTTCATTACTAGTAAAAGAAAATAAATTTCAGATCACTGATAACAGAATCATGAGTAACTGTGGTTTTAATAGGAAGGTAAAGTAAATATTATGAAATGACACTACTCATGATTTACCTCCCTAACTCCAAAAAAGCAAACAGTAGTACAGTGCTGCAATAGCACTCTGTAGGAGTTGTGTCAACAGCTTAGCTTTACTCCCTTCTTAACAATTTTTGATTGATTGATCCAGTTAGAATGTTATTACATTCATTGACAAGCTCTGACCAGCATATTGAAGTCATGCTGACCTTTACATTTATTGAAAGGTACTTAGTAATATTGCCGTGCACATCTGACCCGATATACTGTATTATGAGAACCTGGTGATGAGCAATAGTTTGTTTTAAAAATGGATATGGACAGAAAACCTTAATTTTGGCATTTCCTACATTTTCAGTGCTTGACTTTTCAATGCTAACTTTCTTCTAACATGGTGTGTGTGTGTGTGTGTGTGCATGCCTGCGCATACTAGTATATATGTTGCTGCATTTTTTATTTATAATGGGAGCAGAAGAAACAGGGATTAATCATTTAGGCTGCAATCCTGCAAAACCTTTATGTAATGAGAGTGATTCCATTGAAGTCATTGGGACTGTTCATAGTGCATAAAGTTAAACACATGCATAATAAGTCTTTGCAAGATTTGGGCCTTAGTTTGTTAGAAACTGTTTTTTGAGCGAGGTCTACACTACCACCGATGTTAGTGTAACTTATGTCACTCATAGGGTGTGAACATAGGTGCCGACTCCGTGGGTGCTCTGGGGCTGCTTCCCTCCCCCCCCCCGCCACCTAACAGCTGTTTGGCAGTGCTTAGGACTTTCTGGGAGGGAGGGGGAAGAGCGGGGACGCAGCATGCTCAGAGGAGGAAGAGAAGAGGCAGGGCAGAGATGGGAATTTAGGAGAAGGAAGTGGAATGAGGGCGGGAAGGGGGTGGAGCTGGGTGGGAAAAGGCAGGGTGGGGCGTGGACTTTGGGGGAGGGGTGGAATGGGGGTGGGGCGAGGGCAGTGAAGGGGTGGAAAGAGGCGGGGCAGGGGCAGGGCCGGGGTGGGGGGGTCAAGCACCCACCGGGCAGAGGGGAAGTCAGCGCCTATGGGTGTGAATATTCCATCCCCTGAGCGACATAAGTTACACTGACATAAGCACTAGTGTGCACAGCGCTATGTTGGTGGAAGAGCTTCTCCTGCCGGCATAGCTTAAGCCGTTCGCAGGGGTGGGTTTTTTATGCCAACAAGGTTTTTTATGTCTCTCCCGTCGGCATAGACCATCTTCACCGCACGCTGCAGCAGCACAGCTATATCGGTACCGCCTTAGTGAGATTTGTCAGTTGTTTACAATCACTTACTCCAGAGGCTTTATATTTTGTGTAGTTTTCCTCATGTATCTGTGAGGCAGTTTGTGCCAAGAATGCTAATTAAGAGAGAAAGCTTTCTTGTAATTTATGTAATTTGCTTGAAATATTTTTTATTTTTGCATTTTGTCAGTATCCTGTATTCATTCAGTTAGCACTGGGTGTCCATTGTTCACATGCAATCTAAAATTCATTAAAAATAATTAAAGATAAAAATGGTTGATTTCATACTGAAGTTATAATCTAGTGCTTTTGAATGTGGTTCCTTGCAGAAGGTATGTATGTGCAAGTAATGTTGAAGCATGTCCTATTCTTTTTGGGCTTGAATAGGGACTAGGAGTGGCTGGCTCACTACAAAAGCAACTTTCCCTCTCTTGGTATTGACACTTCCTCATCAATTATTGGGAGTGGACCACATCCAATCTGATTGAATTGGCCTTGTCAGCTTGTAAGGTAACTCCCTTCTCTTCATGTGTCAATATAATAATGCCTGCATCTGTAATTTTCACTCCATGCATCTGAAGAAGTGGGTTTTTTACCCACAAAAGCTTATGTGTTAGTCTTTAAGGTGCCACCGGACTCCTCGTTGTTTTTGTGGATACAGACTAACACAGTTACCTCTCTGATTTTTAAAGAGAGGTTCTCAATTCCCTAAACACGATATTGTACTATTTGGAAGACACAGTTTATACACTTCAGATAACACAGAATAATAATCAGCCTATTAAAAGAAGCACCAGGCCAAAAAAGATGTTGAATAGATTTGCTAAGAAGAATATTTACAAATGCGGCAACTGCTACATTAAAGTACCTTTTCATTGTTTCTTGGTTTCGGGCCAAACCACAAACATTTGTGGGGAAGAGACAATTCCACCCACCTCCAGATGCATGTACACATATTCCAAAAAGACTAGAAAACATGCTGTGTTTTTAAAAGTATTTCCACTTTGGGGCCATATTTGGAATAAGTGTATATTTTATACAATGCACTAAATACAGCTATCAAATTGTCTAGTATGAAGACCACTAAACTCAATCTTTTTCTAAAATTGGATTTCTGTTACCAAAAAAGAAAAGATAGTATATGCAGATGTGCATCGTAAGAAAATAAAAAATATATATATTTTGCTGTATTTGAAAATAAAATCTGTGAATGTAAAAGTAATAATCATTTTAATATTTGTATTTAGAATTATAGATAGTTCTTATGCATAGGAAGTCCTACAACGTACTTCTTCCTTTATATAACAGTTTGTGGAAGAAGTAGTTATATCATTATCCTTCTCTCACTAGAGTCATCCCTTATGTCAAGGACAACAACATTATGAAAAAAAAGTCTACTGTTCTCCTATCTAATGAAAGAAATATTCACTCCAACAGTTCAAAGCAACAATCTCATATCTTTCCATGGCACAGAAAGCTCCATCTGGTGTTACTCATATACTTATCTAGGAAAAAGCAATATAGTCAAATAAACAAGTTAAGAATAATTGCTAAAAATGTCAGTTACATTTTAAAGTAATTCTGGTACAATAATCACATTTTCTACCCACAATTTCTCATATGACAGCTTTCAATCAACCCCCTTGTGGCACAGTGTCCAAAATCAAAAGCAATGAAACCAGGCAAAAAAAAAAAAGGCACTGGGCCTTTTTTTAAATTAAAAAAGCTACTACTATGGATTTTTCACCCAAATGGGAGCTATCACATTCTATAATGCAAAAAGCACCAACTCCTATGACTTCCTGAAACTGGATAGGAAAAAGCAGTCTCGGAGGATACTTCAGCAGGGTTTCAGCTCATACCAAATGCTGATATTGTAGTGGGTGGTTACGATGCAATACTTTAGACCACATGTTACAGGTTCACATTTACCTGTCTCTTATGTCTGGCTACATAGAGGTTGAAGATCACAATACCTTTTGTGACAAGGGTGAGGTAGTACCATAGACAATATTTTCTTCCTTTAAACAACAACAACAAAAACTATGCCTGTCACTCAGTGACTACTCAGACTACATGTCACACTTACATAGAGAGTAACTGAAGCACAAGCATTGTGGTTTCTAAATTAATTATGTACCTGATCTTGCAATCCATACTCACATGTAGTGCCATTAATTTAGGTGGGAGTACTTGCATGAATACTTATGTAACCCTTCTGCCCATCTAAGTTGGCAGCAACAAGGGCCGGGTTCTGTATCTAGGGGTTCCGTTTCAATAACGCAATGCAAAACCGGCTCGAGCCCCCACCCAGTGACCTGGGACAATTACATACCACCCCCTGGGTGCCTCTAAGAGGCAATACTTCCCCTCTCGCAAGCACGGAGTCTGAGTGTGACAGAAAATGTTTAATAACATGAGGTAAACGACATCAGCATTAAATTGGAAAACCACCACAAACAGGATTCATAACACAAACCATGAGCAAAAAACCCACCCCAGCAAATTGGGCTGTGTCCTTTCCCTTTGGTTCTTGAATCCAGCAACCCAAAAATCACCCAGAGTCCCCAAAGTCCAACACCCCCAAAGTCTCTTGGGTCCAGCAACCACTCAAAGTCCCAAAAGTCCAACAGACCCCAAAGTTTCTGTCCCTGGTCAGTGCAGCCCCAGAGTAAAAGGGGGGGGCACGCAGGGTGTTAAGGGGCACCTTATGTGATCCGGCCGTCTCTCCGTGGGGTTCCGCCACAGCCTTCACCACGAGCCAGTCCACTTCCTGCCGTCCCACAAACTGCTCCGCTCTACAAGCTGCTCCGCACCGCTCACCGACCTGTGAGCCACTCCAGCCGTCCCCGCAAACAGCTCCGCATGCCGTTCCTTGGGCCGCTCCAACCGGCCCCACAAGGCTCCGCACCGCTCCTCCAGTCGTCCCCACAAATTGCTCCACCAGCTGCTTAGCAATATAGCTTCAGGGTCCCCCACTAGTTAACACAGCACTCAGTGATAACTTTAGCTCTTTTGTGATTTCAGCTCTTAGCAATTTCAGCTCATAGTAGGGGAGCCCCAGTGCTAGTGCACCATTGGCCCAAAGTGAATTCAGTTCAGCAGGCTGTAACTAAACTCCTAATAGAATCAAAGTTAGCTCTGACATTCAACAGTGGAGAGAGGAGGTAGTGCAATTGGTGTGTCGAACCCTCAGAGGGGGCCCATACCATCAGGTACAAATACCTGTCCCCATCCTCTCTCCCTTCACTGGGTTTTGTAACCCATGCCCCTTGTCAAGCAAGTGCTACTTAGGTAATGATGAAGGACTCACTCAGTCCTTCTGTCATACAACAATTCCACTGGCCTTGATTCACAGAATCAGGGTAACAAAACTTTATTCTTCCTGCCCCAATAACAGAGAAGACTGGGGATCCCACACCAGCCAAAGTAACCACTTTGAGTTGCTGTTGTTTCATGCCAGGTGCGTGGGTGTGCCTATGCAAACAAGATCAGCCCCTGGAGTTCTTTTCCACACTCGCCATAATTCACCACCAGATGTCAGGGTAGAGCTCATCCTGACTCTGCTTACACTTAGGGTTACAGTATTAGCTTTGGTTGAACACTAAGGCAACTTAAAGCATTTTGAGTATGGAAAATGTTATAAAAACAAGTTCTGTTAGAGCATACTTTTGTACTCTGGCACCAAGATTTTCAAAAACAAGTGCCAAAAGACAGGCTAGCTCAGTGGGCTGATTTTTAAAAGTGATGAGCAGCTGGGAGGTGCCAGTTGACTTCCTTGAGAGCTTTCAGCCCACTGATTTAGGAACCTAAGTCAGGATAGAGTTACAAACCTAATTTAAGGCTCTTATTTTTTAAAATCTTGGCCTGATTGTCCAAAGCTATGTTCTGAAGGTCTTGGTAATTCGACTTTCACATGTCAATCTAATTTTCTTCCCTCACTCCCACCTCTGTTTTTCTCTCTCTCAATCCCTTGGAACACCATCTAATCTAATGTCCTTCAGTTTCACAAGACCTTTTCCTCATTTTCCAAGGCTGGATTAAAGCATAGGCACTCCAGGGCCCTGGCTACTGCTGTCACTTGATTGCTTTTGAAAAGAGGAGGGGGAAATATCCCTAAAGTTCTAGCTATCATGGTTGTAAGGAAAAGCTTGAAAATCTGCCTTGAACATGACCAGTACAGAGATCTCAGTCTGAGTCTGGAGACTGCCTGAAAGGTGTGAACAGCCCCATTCATCTAAAGTTAACACTGCCAACATTACCCCAACAAAGGACTTTGTGAAAGGAATGGGGGGGAGGGTAGCCCACCCACACAAACACCCTGTTACCTTCCACCTGCTGGAGTTAGTACTGAGGATTCACTGCATACATACCCTCTGCTGCCACCCCTGCCTTTGTGAGAGGAGGGAGATGGGATTCCTTCTGCTCTTGAGAGGAGGCAGCAGTCACTGCTGCCACTTTTGGGGTAGTCAAAGGGCGCCTCATTCTGCTGTCCCCACCACCACCTTTTCATGGTATGCTTAGGGTCCCAGACTGCCTCTTCTCATCTTTGATTTACCTAGGTAACAGACACAATAGGGAGTTAATTACCTAGAAAAAGAAAATATACAGTCTCCAAAGTGCTTTCCTGCTGAATGACTGCTGATGGCTTTATATCTTTGACTCGGTAAGGTAAATGCTTCCTCCGTGCCCTCCACCCCCACCCAAACACTGGGCTATCTGCAAATACAAGAAAGAGATAAAAGGTTTTGTATTAGATAATCAGATGAAGAAAAAAATAGGTGTATTTCCTTAGTTAACATCTATGCATCCATTAGATACATAATCTGTTTTCTCATTAGCTGTTACCTTGGCAAAGCAATACTATTGATAGTAACTCAAGTGATCAAGCTGAAAAGTCATCTATCTATCTTCTTTAGGGCATAAATCAGACCTGTGTTTGTAATATAGTCTTTTGGAGATATAAATGTTCCTATTCTGACACCTAGTGTTGAAGAACATTTTTACATGTAAGTGTTTAGTTTTGGCCTGGCTCAGTTACTGTGGTATGCAGTACCCTCCTGTGGACATCCTGCAGCACTGCGCACTAATGAACAAATACCCAGGCTTTACAAATGGAGAAAAGAAAGGATAGTTAGAACTTTCTTTCTCTCATAGGCCCATATGTTACAAACCACCAAGAAGGCTGTTTACCATTTGATATGTATGCACAATTTCTATTAGATTTAATGAGCACAATGGGAGCATAGATACCAATATTCCTATCTTTCTGTAAACAACTAATTTTTCTTTCAGAGCAGTGAATTTAAAATACTGATAATCCTGAAGCATATTCTTAATCTTTCAACACACACATACACACCATGAGGTAACAGTAGACACACCCATCAAAGGATGTAACCAGTAGTTACTTCTAAAGCCTTAATATTTCCTGTGCATGGACATTATTGCTACATTTACATTATTGTCATAAATCTGCAACTACTCCCAGCAATTAGACATTGGTCAAACTACTTTTTGGAACCTAGCAATGAAACACTTTAAAAAAAAAAAAAAAGACAACCATGAAGTTTGTTGTCAACTCTGAATTGTTGCTAAAAGTACTAAACTTAGTTAATCCTAACCTAGAAATACTTCATGATAGTGGAAAGCCACTACTGGCTATAGTTCAAAACAATGCCACACTCTTAAAAAGAGAAGGCAGAGGTTGAAAAAAATGTTCATCTCAAGAAACCATCTAGTTTCTTTGCAAATTACCTATTTTCTAGTCTCTCTTTCCTAGAAAAGCAGTGAAAAGTGTGAAAGCAGTAGTGAGCCAATGCCACCAACATTTTTATTCTCCAATGCATTAGATATCAATCAATGAGGCTCCAAGACTGGCAAAGCAAGGAGAAAGCTTTAGTCCTGGTGGTCTCTCTTCAGTTGACCGAGGTCAGATATCCTGCTATTCTGCTAAAGCAGTTAGCTCTTTCTGCAGTCTGAGGCTTGGTCTACCTGACCAATTTATGGCGGGATAACTACAACACTCAGAGGTGTGAAAAATCCACACCCCTGAGCAAAGCAGTTATACCAGTCTAGCTCCCCATGTAGACAGGAGGGCTTCTCCCTTCAACACAGCTATTGCCTCTCAGCGAGGTCGATTACCTACCTCCACTATCTATGCCAATGGAAGCTCTCCTGTCAGCATAGATAGCGTCTTCACTAAGCGCAACAGTGGCACAGATGTACCATTGCAGCTGCATTTCTTCAGCGCTTGTAAGTGTTGACAAGCTGTCAGATGCTAACATACATGGCAGGAGTGGCAAATTCTGTTTTAAATAGTTCATCTCCTTCCTGCTGGAGTGTCCAAATCTTGTGCCCACAATTCAAGAAGGACGTTGATATATTGGAGAGGGTTCAGAGAAGAACCACTAGAATGAATGAAGAATTAGAAAACATTCTTCATAGTGATAGATTCAAAGAGCTCAATCTACTTAGCTTAACTAAGAGAAGGTTAAGGGATGATGATTACAGTGTATAAGTATCTACAGGGGGAAGAAATATTTAATAATGGGGTCTTCAATCTAGCAGAGGAAGATATAACAGGATCCAATGGGTGGAAGCCAAAGCTAGACAAATTCAGACTGGAAATACAGTGTACATTTTTAAGTGAGAAAGTAATTAACCTTCGAGCTAAGAGTCATAGAAGATTCTCCATCACTGATGATTTTTAAATTACAATTGGATTTTTCCTAAAAGATATGCTCTAAACATAATTTTAGGAAAGTTTGTGGTCAGACTAGATGATCACAATGGTCACCCTTCTGGCCTTTGAATCTATGAACTGCAGAGGGTAGTGATGGGCTCAATGTTTACATGAAGTTTCTGGAGGAGATGCTATGAGGATATGTTGCTGGTACTCAGCTCTGTGTCTTCTCTTCATCATTCCAAGAATTGGGCACCTCCATCCACTCCCCGTCTGTAGAAGAGATTGGGACCTGGATAAAAGCCAGTTGGTTTAAGGTCTGGAATAAGATGGGAGTGCTGCTCAATGACTTGAAGAAGCATTTTGAGGAAGTGGAGAAACCTTTTAACAATTCCCTAAAGCAAGGGCATCTGTCTACCCACTGTCAAGGATCACCAGCTCAGAACCTGCTAGACTCCTTTGCTATTCATGGATTTCTACGTAACAGTTTCCAGAAGTGCCTTTACTCATTTAACTCCAACCGTGCCTGGTACCATAGCTATTGAAAGTAGACTCTACCTGAAACGAAGAGTTTAAAGACAGAAGACTCATACCACTCAGGGTATGTCTACACTACGAGAATAGTTCGATTGTACTTAAATCGAATATGTGGAATCGATATTACAAAGTCGAACGTGTGTATCCACACTAAGGACAGTAATTCGACTTTGTGAGTCCACACTAATGGGGCAAGCGTCGACATTGGAAGCGGTGCACTGTGGGCAGCTATCCCACAGTTCCCGCTGCCCATTGGAATTCTGGGTCGAGCCCCCAATGCCTGCTGGGGAAAAAAATGTGTCGAGGGTGGTTTTGGGTAACTGTCGTCATCCAACCATCACTCCCGCCCTCCCTCCCTGAAAGCGCCGGCAGGCAATCAGTTCGCGCACTTTTCTGGTGAGTGACAGCGCGGACGCCACAGCACTGCAAGCATGGAGCCCGCTGCGACCATCGCTGCAGTTATGGCCGTTGTCAACACCTCGCACCTTATCATCCACCTTTTCCAGAGGCAGATGCTGAGAAATCGGGCGAGGAGGCTACAGCAGCGCGGTGAGGACATGAAGTCAGAGTGGCACAGACCTCTTACAAACCATGGGACTCCGCGCCGTGAACATCATGGTGGCAATGGGTCATGTTGATGCTGTGGAACGGCGATTCTGGGCCCGGGAAACAAGCACGGACTGGTGGGACCGCATAGTGCTGCAGGTCTGGGATGAATCACAGTGGCTGCGAAACTTTCGTATGTGGAAGGGAACTTTCCTGGAACTTTGTGAGTTGCTGTCCCCTGCCCTGAAGCGCAAGGACACCCAGATGCAAGCAGCCCTGACTGTCCAGAAGCGAGTGGCCATAGCCCTCTGGAAGCTTGCAATGCCAGACAGCTACAGGTCAGTCGCGAATCACTTTGGCGTCGGCAAAGCTACCATGGGGGTTGCTGTGATGCAAGTAGCCAACGCAATCGTTGAGCTACTGCTGTCAAAGGTAGTGATCCTTGGAAACGTCCAGGTCATCATAGATGGCTTCGCTGCGATGGGATTCCCAAACTGCGGTGGGGCTATAGATGGAACTCACATCCCTATCCTGGGACCGGACCACCAGGCCAGCCAGTACATTAACCAAAAGGGCTACTTTTCAATGGTGCTGCAAGCACTGGTGGACCATAGGGGACGTTTTACAAACCTCAATGTATGATGGCCGGGCAAGGTTCATGATGCTCATGTTTTCAGGAACTCTGGTCTGTTTAGACGGCTGCAGGAAGGTATTTACTTCCCGGACCAGAAAATAACTGTTGGGGATGTGGAGATGCCTATAGTGATCCTCGAGGACCCAGCCTACCCGTTAATGCCCTGGCTCATGAAGCCCTATACAGGCGCCCTGGACACTGAAAAAGAACTCTTCAACTACCGTCTGAGCAAATGCAGAATGGTGATGGAGTGTGCTTTTGGATGTCTCAAGGGGGGATGGAGAAGCTTACTGACTCGCCCTGATCTCAGCAAAACCAATATCCCCATTGTTATTGCAGCTTGCTGTGTGCTCCACAATCTCTGTGAGAGCAAGGGGGAGACTTTTATGGCGGGGTGGGAGGTTGAGGCGAATAGCCTGGCTGCTGATTACGCCCAGCCAGACAGTCGTGCGATTAGAAGAGCCCAGCGGGACGCGCTGTGCATCGGGGAGGCTTTGAAAGCTAGGTTCCTCAGTGAGCAGGGTAACCTCTGACTATTAAGTTTGTTTAAAGAGAAGCTGAACCTGCCCCTGTTTCTTTACCCACTTACTGTTGATTATCCTCTCCAGGTACATACCCCCCCCCTTCCAACACACGTTTAAAAATAAAATAAATGGAACTTTGTTAATGAACACAGTTTTCTTTATTACGGATTTCGCGGTAAAGTGTTGAAACTGGGACGCAGACTGTGGTGGGAGCGGGTGTAGTGATGGAAAGAACGCTTCTAAACTCGAGGAATGACAGGCTCCTGCTCCTAGAGTGGTCCGCAGTGGTGGACTGGTTGTTTCAACGGAGCCTTCCACCCCTCCTTTTCGGGACTCTGTGTGGGGGGGCTATGTGACTTTGTGGCGGGGGAGGACAGTTTAACACAGTACTGTACTATATTTGCTTTTTTGTCTCTGCTGTTGCCTGATTGCATTCTTCTGGTTCCAAATGAGACATGTGCTTGACTGGTCAGTTCGTAACTTCGGTTTTCATAACTCTGAAGTTCTACTGTATTACAATAAAGCACTGGTAGGCTGCACAGTTAAATACTTCCTGCCGCCACCTCTCCTCCCGTTCGCTGTGTGCTCGCTGGTATTGCGACATGTTCTCCCTCCACTGGGTCTGCTGGGCCGCATCGGCTCGGGAGCAGCCCATAAGTTCTGAGAACATGTCGTCGCGTGTCCTTTTCTTTCTCCGCCTAATCTGCGCCAGCCTCTGCGAGAGGGATGCCAGAGTAGGTCGGGAGACATTCGCAGCTGTGGGTTGGGAAAAAGGGAGTGAATTCCTCACAAAGATAATTTTTTGTGAACAATGAACATAGTCTTTCTCTTGAACAAGACCATGCACGGCACCTATCACATGCACACTCAGGACAAGGTCGAATTTTTGGCCTTCACATTCAGTGCCTGGGGTCTTGCAGTGGAGATCAGACAAGCGGGGCAGGACAGCGGAATTCGGGTAGCAGGCTGACATGGTAAGCCGTAGACTTTTGGCTGCTTAAAACTTAAATTATAGCAGTGCCCTCCTTTCACGTTCAAAGCAATGCTATTGTTGGTCAGTTCCTGCTGCCAGCAATCCGGCAAGCATGAACTCTGCCCCTGTCCCACCCCCTCACGGCTGTCCCCGGGAAAGATCCCTGTATGCTGCCCCTCTCCCGCCTCCACCGCGTGGCTGTAAACCGCCGGTGACAGTTCTGTAAAGGAACAGGCAAGCAGTCCCAATAATAACATTCCCCTAATTCTAAGCAGGTCACCATGAGCAACATCACTCTGCTGAGAATTTCTGAGACCGAGAAAGAACGCATGCTGCATGAAAGCCAACAAAAACCAGGGCCGTATGCCGCCATGCTCTGCAAGGCAACGATCCCAGAGTACTTGATGATAGCCTGGCGAGGAAAAGTTTCCTACCACAGAGGACACAATAAGGCCGCTCTCCCCAGGAACCTCATGCAAAGGCTTTCCAATTACCTCCAGGAGAGCTTCATGGAGATGTCCCATGAGGATTTCAACTCTATCCCCGGACATATAGACCTTCTTTTCCAGTAGCTGCACTGGCAAGGACTAAAAAGTAGAGCGCCTAGGGCAAACTAATCATGAAAAACCCATTGTTAATATTCCTGTTCTGTTCAAAATGAATGTTTACATGTTTAAAACACTTACCGACTGATCCTTCCCCTGATTCAGGGTCTGGGTTAACGCCTGGGGACGGTTGGTAGGGGATCTCTGTGAGGGTGATGAAGAGATCCTGGCTGTCTGTGTTGTAAGCGCTGTCGACTGCCTTGTCCTCCTCTTCACCACCTTCCTCATCTTCCCCGTCCGCTAACATCTCCGAGGAAGCAGCCATCGACAATATCCCATCCTCAGAGTCCATGGTCAGTGGTGGGGTAGTGGTGGCGGCCGCATCTAGAATGGAATGCAGTGCCTCGTAGAAACGGCATGTCTGGGGCTAGGGTCCGGAGTGTCCGTTTGACTCTTTGGTCTTCTGGTATGCTTGTCTCAGCTCCTTGATTTTCACGCGGCACTGCGTTGCATCCCGGCTGTATCCTCTCTCTGTCATGGCTTTTGAGATCTTCTCGTAGATCTTTTCATTCCGTGTTTTTGATCGCAGCTCCGAAAGCACGGACTCATCGCCCCACACGGCGATCAGATCCAAGACTTCCTGATCAGTCCATGCAAGGGCCCTCTTTCTATTCTGAGAATTCATGGTCACATCTGCTGGAGAACTCTGCATCGTTGCCAGTGCTGCTGAGCTCGCCACGATGTCCAAACAGGAAATGAGATTCAAACTGCCCAGACAGGAAAAGGAATTCAAATTTTCCCGGGGCTTTTCCTGTGTGGCTGGTCGGAGCATCCAAGCTCGGACTGCTGTCCAGAGCGTCAACAGAGTGGTGCACTGTGGGATAGCTCCCGGAGCTATTAGCATCGATTTCCATCCACACCTACCCTAATTCGACATGGCCATGTCGAATTTAGCGCTACTCCCCTCGTTGGGGAGGAGTACAGAAATCGAATTTAAGAGACCTCTCTGTCGAACTAAATAGCTTTGTTGTGTGGACGGGTGCAGGGTTAATTCGATTTAACGCTGCTAAATTCGACATAACCTCCTAGTGTAGACCAGGCCTCAGACTGCAGCTGTCCATCTTTTGAACAAGATGGGCCAATAAAAGCATATTATACTTGTTCTCTACCCCCAGCAATGACTGCTACTGAATTCCCAAATTAAATTCGGGTGCTGGGTACCATCCATAAAGCCCTAGTGATCCAGGAACCAGATACCCCTTTTGTTCTGACCTGACTACTTTAACTATCCAGAGCACATAGGCTAACTGTCCCAAATTGTGAAGCTCAAATGAGCATTTTTGGCAGTGATTCCTTACCTCTGGAATTTCTTCTAAATCCGAAATAGATATAAGTCTGAACCAAGCTGCAGTCATTAGCCAGTATAAGATGCACCCCTTAGTCCAGGATTTTCTGTAAGCAGCAGCTCTGTTACATTGTAGCATTCAGTCTAGTGATAAGGGTTTCCTCACTTCTGTCCTATAATCATTGTGGTGCTGCAGTAGGGAGGAAGAAGAGCATTTGCTTTCCATGGACCACATTGTGACCCCCTTACTCATAGTAGCATCAGTGAAGTCAATAGGATTACTTGTATGCTTATACAAATACTGCTCTCTAGTATAACTAGGGCAGTGTCACTAACTGCCTGATACAGAGGAACAAAGCGGGTGAGGTAATATCTTTTATTGGGCCAACTTCTGTTGGTGAGAGAGACAAACTTTTGAGGTTACACAGAGCTCTTATTCAGGTCTGGGGAATGTACTCAGAACGTTAGCACCGACTTCCCCTCTTTCCCCTGGGTGCTCGACCCCCACCTCTGCCCCTGGCCCCGCCCCCACTCCACCCCATCCATGAGGCCCTGCTCCAGCCCCACCTCTTCCAACCCCTTCCCCATAGTCCCCGCCCCAACTCTGCCCCATCCCTGACAATATTTCAACTCCTTCCCCAAATCCCCGCCCTAGCCCTGCCTCTTCCCTGTCTCCTCCCCCGAGCATGCCACATTCCCACTCCTACGCCCCCCCTGAGCGTGCTAACACTGCCAAACAGCGGTTTGGTGGCAGCCAGGCAGGAAACGCTGGGAGGTAGGCAGAGGAGCGGGTACGTGGCACGCTTGCGGGGGGAGAAGGAGGTGGGGAGGGGAACTTGGCTGCTGGTGGGTGCAGAGCACCCAATAATTTTTCCAGGACTGAGCACCCATGGAAAAAAATAAGTGATTTCTTAGCACCCAGCAGCAGCCAAGCTCCCCTTGTAGGAGCTGGATTTTATAATGTACTATGAGAATTAATGTATGATTTGATTTCATCCTGTCAGCCACACTTTCTGAATAGCAGAAAGGAATGACAGACCAGAACAATCCTTATGACTGATTATGGTCACTCTTTTGTTTTAGGATAAGTTATAATTTCTACTATGGTTTCCTATATGTATTACAATATAGGCACTCTAGTTAAATATACATTTCTTTGTTTTAAGGTTTTAGTAAGTAAGAGACAGGATTCTCTATTGTGTCTGTGTTAAGTAGATTAGAGGAACATTGAAGGCCTGGGTCTCAATGTAAATTGTCTTGGTTATTGATTGTAAACCTCAGCAAGGTTTAATTTGCAACGCCTTTTTGCTCAATATAAAATACTACTGTTTGTATTCTCAATCTGTTTGTGTGAATGAAGAATGTATGCATCCGGAAAAGATAAGGTGTGAAGGCCATTGTTATAGCCAGAGTCAAGGAAGAAGGAGTGAAGAGACTTAAAGGACATCAAAGAATCATCAACGCGCATCTATAATGAAGGGCAGATTGATGACCCTGAGGTGAAGGCTGGCACCCCTAAGGATAATTGATTAAATCGGAACAAAGGACAGGATGACCCTCTTGAGGTGTATTGGAATGTTTACACCAATTAAGAAGTAACCGGTCACAAACTGACACAGTAAAATCCATAGGCTTCAACAGAGAAAAAAACCTATAAGAACAGGGTGCTTGGCCATGGGACTTTGGGTTCGTCTTGCCACACTCCAGGAGCATCGGATCACGACCGATAGAGCCCTGCTCCCCTCTATGACCAATCTGGCTGGCCACTAGATTGATCCAGACTCTGGACTGGTAACTATAAACATCACTGCAGGACTATGTGTGTATGTGTGTCTAAAAAGCATACGCTAACTGTGGTATTCTCAATAAATGCTGTGTATTTACCTTCCTCTACAAAGATCCCGTATACTTTGTATGAGCATAACACCCTCTCTCCCCACACCACTCCCTGCAGCCCCCGCCAATCAACTCCTCCCCCTCTCTCCCAGCACCTCCTACATGCCACGGAACAGCTGTTCAATTGCGTGCAGGAGGCATTGGGAGGGAGGGGGAGGAGCGGGGATGGGGAACGCTCAGGGGAAGGGGCACAAAGAGGCGGGGTGGGGGTGAAGCGGGGGCAGGAAGAGGCGGGGCAGAAGGTGGGGCCTTGGGGGGAGGGGTAGAAGTGGAGGCAGGAAGGGGACAGGTGAGGGTGAGGCCTAGGGCAGCACCCATGGGGAAAATTAGAGGCCGGCCCCTGTGGATACTACCTCACCCACCTTGTCTCTCTAATACCCTGGAACTGACATGGCTACACCACTGCATACATTATACAGAGGAAGCATTTTCCCCTTTTATCTAAGACATGCAAACTGCACCAAAATACTATGGTGGTGAGCACCCTCTAAGTGCTTGTTAGAAAGAGTCAGCTTAAATCTTATTTGTTTTATAAGCTGACCAGAGCATGTGAATTCCTATTCCACCCTTAGTGACATCAAAAACTTCTGAAGAAGTGGGCTGTAGTCCACGAAAGCTTATGCTCTAATAAATTTGTTAGTCTCTAAGGTGCCACAAGTACTCCTGTTCTTTTTGTGGATACAGACTAACACAGCTGCTACTCTGAAACCTATCAAAAACTTGGATTGTCGTGTTATAGATCTCAGTGAAACAGTTTACTAGGTTTTACAAAATAAAGATTTTTTTGCTCCCTCTAAAATGCTGCATAGTCAGAAAACATTACATAGAGGTGGCATAATAAAAGGAGGGTTTTTTTTTTAAAAAAAATGGGTGAAATTGCTCCAAATTTAAAACATTTGTAGAAAAAATATATTGGGGGAGAAAGAGATAAGAGCTTTGCCATCTTTGCCCCCTCTCCATCCTAATGGTCTTTTAATTAGTCTGCTTTGCCTGCCAAAACTTTGTGTTTCCTGAATGACTGATTATAATGGCAGTACATTTGACATTCTGATAACCAGAGGAATGAAGACAAGAGATTCCAATTAACTAATCTCAACAGAAGTGTTTATACTATTTACTGTGTTTGCTAATGGTGCTAGCAAGTGAACTTTATGTGGGGGGACAGGACTGGAAAAGAGTAAGTTAAAAGAAAGGCTCTTTAAAATAGACTTGAATCCATCTTATAATGGCCCATTCAGTAACATAATAGCCTGTTTTCCTAAACTCACTGTTCAGAGAAACTTCCCTCTCTGATCTTGAAAACCATTTTATTTCTGAAACAAGCCATTTCCAACTGATATTGATCATGTAAGGGCATAAAATAGGAAAGGTTTCATTTCTTAACACAGGAACAGTCCTGCGAGAGGCCCTTTGTCCTCCTCCCAGATAGACACAGGAAAAGAGAGGAAAAGGAAAAGTCAAGGAGGAGCAAACATCATCGTTTGTGTAAAGTGATGATATTGGAGCCCATGGCTACTGTTCATGAGAGAGAATTCTCAGAATGGACCTTCTACAGAATTTTGCAGAAAAGGGGGGCAGTGTAAATGTCACTGGGATATTTTTTACACCCAGTATGCATGAAGTCAAAAGTGCTCCTTTGATTAAGAAACTGTTCCCTTTGCTACACATCTCCCGTCTGCTTGGATGAAGGTGAAAAGATGGCAAAATATAATCCAGAACCCACACAAAGACAGAATAAGAGAGTGTTCTCTATGGGGCTCTTGATAATTGAATTTGGGAGACAAATTAAGATAATTTAATTTAAGAAATATGTAAAAATGTATTTCAAAGTTAGAAGATTAATGTCAATTTAAGACTGATTTCTTTCACATCTTCTTGCAAGTACACAGATTTGTATATTCTTTTGGCCTTAACGAGTCATTCAGTATCCTAAACAAACAGTTCTAGTTAGGTGAAGTATTCTGCAACAATACAAATAATCTTTGTAGATTAAAGATTATGGGATAGCTCTGGCATTTATAGGCTTTAGCACGCAACATAACTAATTTGTTTAGGATTAATACCAACACTTCACTGAATGTATAGATATAAATGCCCTGCTCTACATTTAATGCTATTTGGTGCCTTCTAATGCTGAGCATCATTTACAATTGCTTGTCATAATATTGTAATTAGTTATAAAAGCCAATGTTTAGCATTAATATTAAGCACAAATACAGAGGTTTATAAAATCAATTGGATTTAGGAACTTGTAATGTGGATTTAATGTAATCTTAGTTTTCTCCATATGCACGTATCTGAGCATAATAAAGTCTGCCCATAAATTCTTAGCTATAACTGTACATTAACCAAATTCTTGCTGCTGAACAGTTTGGATCAATTTTCATTGAAACAACAGCATTTGAACAGTTTAACACCAATCATTTTAATCATTTTCATTTTTTAGTTCCCTCTAAAAATCCTCATCAGTAAAATTGTTATATTATCTGAAAATTACGTTAATGCCGATGTAACTTTTCAGCGCAGACCAGCACTCTGTGAATGAGACACTGAGCTACGTAAGTCAAAGGGCAGACTTCACCAACGGTTCACTGGAACGGAAGACATAACATCTTGCAAATAACCTACTACATGCAGAACACAAATAAGACTAACTGCATAATCGGATTTATCAACAGTGTAATGTTGGAAACTTTTAACTGACGTGCACTTCAACAGAAATTTATATTTGCCGATATATAAAACAATGAATTCAAAAGCTGTATCAAGTCTACACGATACAGTGGTGGCCCTTAAAAATTAATTACTTTATAGTTATTTCATGGTACCCAAGCATTTCCTATAGGAGAGTATAGAGAACGCCTAGGAAATATTGATATGTTGCTTAGTTATGTATAGCTGATGTGCACTGGCAAATTATCTATCAGTAATTCACCATTACCGCAGCAGGATCAACTGCGGTAGCAATGGTGGAGGCTAAGGCTACGTCTACACTACCCGCCGGATCGGCGGGTAGCGATCGATCTATCCGGGATCGATTTATCACGTGTAGTGTAGATACAATAAATCGATCCCCGATCGCTCTCCCGTTGACTGCTGAACTCCAGCTCAGCGAGAGGCGGAAGCAAAGTCGACGGGGTAGCCGCGGCAATCGACCCCGCGCCGTGAGGACGCGAGGTAAGTCGAACTAAGATATGTCAACTTCAGCTACACTATTCTCGTAGCTGAAGTTGCGTAGCTTAGGTCGATCCTTCCCCCCCCCCTCCCCAGTGTAGACCAGGCCTAAGAGTAGAGAGGGTTCAGATGTTTTTACTGCCCTCGCATATGGAACACAGTTACTGTTTAAAATAGCACTCCACCACTTTATAATAGTGCAGAAAGTGAAGGATGTAATTGAAACTGTTCAGGGAACAGTGGGAAATTCCAAGTTAACGGAATACAATTACCCAAGTTTGATTTGACCCAAACACCATAATCAAACTATTTGCTGCTTGTAAAAAAAATATTAGGACATTTTTAGTGACAAATGTTCAAGACTTCACTTTAGATCCCATCAAGAAGACTGCACCTCCAGCAACTTGGTGCTGCACAAAGGAAATAGACATTGAGGTTTTCTTTGTAGGTATGTCTACACAGCAATTAAAACACACACCGTTGGCCCAAGTCAGCTGACTTGGGTTCACAAGGCTTGGGTTGCAAGGCTGTAAAATTGCTGTGTAGACATTCAGGCTTGGGTTGGAGCCTGAGTTCTGGGCCTCTGTGAGGGAAGAGGGTCACAAAGCCCAGGCTCCTCCCTGATCCCAAATGTCTACACAACAATTTTTAGCCCCACAGCTAGAGTCCTGTGAGCCCAAGTCAGCTGATCTGGGCCAGCCACAGATCTTATATTCTAGTGTAGATGTACCTTAGGTGTCCCTCACTTCAATGTTGACAACCAGGTCTGACACTGATTAGCTTTGGAGATTTGACATGATTACCGCATAAGTTGATATTGCCAATCTTTTCCAGCAAATGAATGTTCTGCAGAAAGTCAGAACAACTTTGTCCATTATTTACCCTGAAAGGCTAATTTAAGCATCTGAAAACAACATGACAAAGGAAATACAGGTTGAACCTCTCTAGTCCGGCACCCTTGGGACCTGACTGGTGCCGAACCAGAGAATTTGCCAAACCACGGGAAAAATCAGTATTTTAGAGAGCTGGTCCCTTTTTATTTTTATTTTTATCTTGACGAGGCAAATAAATGGAACAACGCTTGCAACGCAGCCTAGCCTATGCTTACCGGCTCTAAATAACAAAATGTTAGTGCTGTTACACAATTTTACTGTATTAGCACAAGGAAATAAGTAGATAAAGCATAAAAAACATAAAATAAAATCATGCCAGACCATGGATGTTGCCACACCAGAGAGTGCCGGACTAGAGAGGTTCAACCTGTATGTGGTTGGTTGCTGACTTCTACAAGTATTTATATATGTAGGAATGTTTGGAGAATATCAAATAAGAACCTATGACTCTGACTAGGGAAACAAATGGCAGTTTTTTCAATATTTCCTACCTATTTCTTGCTGCTTCAGTGTCTGCTTTGCTGAAATATTTTTAAACACAAGTATTGTTTGTCCTTTTCATTCTGCATAAAACCTAAACTTGTAGTAAAAGCACTCTATTCCCACGACAGAATATTTTATTCCCACATGAAAGGCTCTATTTTAAATGTCAGGTATTGCTGCGAGGCAGAACCAGTGTGTGTGCTGCTCCCCTCTGCGGAAAGGAGTCCAGAAGAGATTTTTGCCATTTGGATGAGGTTGCTTTCATGCACATTTCAAACAGTTATGTGGATTTCACTTTTTTACCCACTTGGGATTTTAGGCCAACTACACTTGCACAGCATACAGTTTTCTACCACACAGAGATAGCATTGTTAGATTGATGGGAAATGTGTGTCCAACTTGATCATCACAGTTCACATCCATGCTGATACTTCTGATGCCAAAGAAGCTTCTACATCCTCTGACACCGTAGAATACACTAAACTCCATGATGGTTCAAGCACAGTGATTTTTCAGATAAGGTGAGTACTGTCAATTTTGCTCTTCTCATCCACACCAAAACACTACACTGAAATACAGTTGGAAGAGGGCAATAAACACTACCAGAATTAAATTCAAACCCTTAAGCTGCATAACTGCACTGACATTCCATAAGAGGCACAACTATATTTGTTGAAGATAAGTATACCCGTTTAAAGAAAATCCTTCAGCCTTCCATGTATGTTAGATTCCCTCAATGTTGTATCAACATCTAAGAAGGAAAAATACTTATTTCATAATTTAAATCAATATCCTTTCATTTTAATTATTCAAAACACTAAATGTTCAAATCTATGGTGACACCCGAAGTCCTTCATTTTGCCCTCCCATGCCTCATCCTCCAAATTACAAAATCCTCACTGTGGGAACCACCACATAGCTAGTCAACACTTTTCAATGCTTCCACTATAAATAAGATCAGACTACAGCCATATAGCTATAGCGGGCCCAATTTCATTGACTTCATGAGGATTTGGATTGAGCCATATACTAATTATATGGTTAGAAATAGAATGTTCATAAGTTCACTCCTGGTATTAACTATTTTTGAGATGTTTACCCATCAAACTCTATTTTGTCTGCAAAAGCCTGCTCTTTGGAATTTACCAAAATTCAGTGCAAACAGTTTTATTTCTAAACAATAAATACCAGAAACAGCAAAACTTGATTAAAATTTGAAATAGTGTTTGAGGCTAGGTCTATACTACCCGCCTGAATCGGCGGGTAGAAATCGACCTCTCGGGGATCGATTTATCGCGTCCCATCGGGACGCGACAATCGATCCCCAAATCGGCGCTCTTACTCCACCAGCGGAGGTGGTAGTAAGCGCCGCCGACAGAAAGAAGCAGAAGTCGATTTTGCCACCGTCCTCACAACGGGGTAAGTCGGCTGCGATACGTCGAATTCAGCTACGCTATTCACGTAGCTGAATTTGCGTATATTAAATCGACTCCCCCCTGTAGTGTAGATGTACCCTGAGAGACCCATTGAATTTTGTACATTAGCAATTAAGTGATCAGTAAGCAAGGAGAATGAGTCATGTGCTTTGTTCATGTATTTTGTCAATTGTCAGTTTTAGAATGTAAGAATGGCCATACTGGGTCAGACTAAAGGGCCTTCTAGCCCAGTATCCGGTCTTCTGACAATGGCCAATGCCATGTGCCCCAGAGGAACAGAACAGGTAGTCATCAAGTGATCCATCCTGTCGCCCATTCCCAGATTCTGGCAAACGGAAGTTAGGGACACCATCCCTGTCCATCCTCGTGAATAGCCATTGATGGACCTATCCTCCATGAACTTTAGTTCTTTTTTAAATCATGTTATAGTCTTGGCCTTCACAACATCTGGCAAAGAGTTTCACAGGTTGACGAAATACTTTGTTTTAAACCTGCTGCCTATTAATTTCATTTGGTGACACCTAGCTCTTGTGTTATGAGAAGCTCTTGTGTTATGACCAGCCATAATTTTACAGACCTCTATCATATCCCCCCTTAGTCATCTCTTTTCCAAGCTGAAAAGTCTCTTATTAATCTCTCCTCATATGGCAGCCGTTCCATACCCCTAATCATTTTTTTGCCCTCTTCTGAACCTTTTTCAATTCCAATATATCTTTTTCGAGATGGGGCAACCACATCTGCACACAGTATTCAAGATCTGGGCATACCATGGATTTATATAGAGGCAATATGATATTTTCTGTCTTATCTTCTATCCCTTTCTTAATGATTCCCAACACTGTTCGCTTTTTTGACTGCCACTGCACATTGAGTGGATGTTTTCAGAGAAGTATCCACAATGACTCAAGATCTCTTTCTTGAGTGGTAACAGCTAATTTAGACCCCATCATTTTATATGTATAGATGGGATTATCTTTTCCACTGTGCATTACTTTGCACTTAACATGGAATTTCATCTGCCATTTCATTGCCCAGGCACCCAGTTTTGAGAGATCCTTTTGTAGCTCTTTGCAGTCTGCCTGGGACTTAACTATCTTGAGTAGTTTTGTATCATCTGCAAATTTTGCCACCTCACTGTTTACCCCATTTTCCAGATTGTTTATGAATATGTTGAATAGGCCTGGGCCCAGTACCGATCCCTGGGGGACACCACTATTTACCTCTTTCCATTCTGAAAACTGACCATTTATCCTAACCTTTGTTTCCTATCTTTTAACCAGTTACCAATCCATGAAAGTACCTTCCCTGTTATCCCATGACAGCTTACTTTGCTTAAGAGCCTTTGGTGAGGTACCTTGGCAAAGGCTTTTTGAAAATCTAAGTACACTATATCCACTGGATTCCCCTTGTCCACATACTTGTTGACCCCCTCAAACAATTCTAGTAGATTGGTGAGGCATGATTTCCCTTACAAAAACTATGACGACTCTTTCCCAACAAATTATGTTCATCTCTGTGTCTGACAATTTTGTTCTAGTCAGGTTTATCGGCCTGTAATTGCCAGGATCACCTCTGGAGCCCTTTTTAAAAATTGGCATCACATTAGCTATCCTCCAGTCATTTGGTACAGAAGCTGATTTGAGTTTCTTCAAAACTCTTGGATGAATACCATCTGGTCCTGGTGACTTATTACTGTTTAGTTTATCAATTTCTTCCAAAACCTCCTCTAATGACACTTCAAACTGGGACAGTTCCTCAGATTTGTCACCCACAAAGAATGGCTCAGGTTTGGGAATCTCCCTCACATCCTCAATCATGAAGACCGATGCAAAGAATTCATTTAGTTTCTCCGCAATGGCCTTATCGTCCTTGAGCGCTCCTTTAGCATCTCGATCGACCACTGGCCCCACTGATTGTTTAGCAGGTTTCCTGCTTCTGATGTACTTTAAAAAGATTTTGCTATTACTTTGAGTCTTTATCTAGCTGTTCTTCAAATTCTTGTTTGGCCTTCCTAATTATATTTTTTACACATCATTTGCCAGAGTTTATGCTCCTTTCTATTTTCCTCACTAGGATTTAACTTCCACTTTTTAAAGGATGCCTTTTTGCCTCTCACTGCTTCTTTTACTTTGTTCTTTAGCCACAGTGGCACTTCTTTGGTTCTCTTATTACATTTTTTAATTTGGGCTATACATTTAAGTTGAACCTCTATTATGGTGCCTTTAAAAAGTTTCCATGCAGATTGCAGGGATTTCACTTTTTGTGCTGTACCTTTTAATTTCTGTTTCACTAACTTCCTTGTTTTCGTGTAATCCCCTTTTCTGAAATTAAATTCTACAGTATTGGGCTGCTGTGGTGTTTTCTCCACCACAGGGATGTTAAATTTAATTATATTATGGTCACTATTACCAAGCGGTCCAGCTATACTCACCTCTTGGACCGTACCCTGTGCTCCACTTAGGACTAAATCAAGAATTGCCTCTCCTCTTGTGGGTTCCAGGACTAGCTGCTCCAAGAACCAATCATTTAATGTGTCAAGAAACTTTATCTCTGCAAAACGTCCTGAGGTGACGTGTACCCAGTCAATATGGGGATAGCTGAAATTCCCATTATTGAGTTTTTTTTATTTTAAAAGCCTCTCTAATTGCCCTGAGCATTTCACAGTCGCCATCACCATCCTGGTCAGGTGGTGGTAATATATCCCTACTGCTATATTCTTATCATTAGAGCATGAAATTACTATCCATAGAGATTCTATGGTACAGTTTGGTCTATTTAAGATTTTTACTTCATTTGATTTTACGCTTTCTTTCACATATAGTGCCACTCCTCCAGCAGCACATCCTGTTCTGTCCTTCCAATATATTTTGTACCCTGGTATTACTGTCCCATTGATTATCTTCATTCCACCAAGTTTTTGTGATGCCTATTATATCAATACCCTCATTAATATGAGGCACTCTAGTTCACCCATCTTATTATTTAGACTCCTAGCATTGGTATATAAGCACTTTAAAAACTTGTCACTTTTTAGTTGTCTGCTATTAGCATGATATAACTGAATGGGACTTTTTTTCATTTGACTGTTTCTCATCAGATCCTACCTGTATTTTATCATCTTCCATCCTCTCCTCCTTACTAGGACATAGAGAATCTCCATTAATAAATCCCCCCCTAAGGGATATCTCTGTCCCAGCCACATGGTCCTCCGCATCTGTCATTTTAGTTTTAGTTCAATAATAATTCACTCTATACGAGTAAAAATAACATAGCATTTTGTAAAATGATGAAATCTTAATATGAAAATTCAATGCATCCCTTATTAAGTCTTTGCAGAAAAATGGGCAAAGACCACCAATATTTTGTGCAGATTATAAGGTACACAGTTTAGTTAAACTCTGCTGTATTGAATTTTGAAGGAAACACTAATTTTTAAAAGCACTGCAAAATAAATTGAATTTTGTATTTAATCTTGGTTTAAAGTTTCTAAAACCTAATTTGACCACAGGGATAGTACTTTTTGGTATAATTTTCTTTAATGAGGTAGGCAATGATTACTAGCAAGAAATACCTAAGAGATTAATTAAAGCTTGTTTTCATGACAGAGACATGATTTCCTGTTATGAGATTAAAACTGATTTTTCAATCATAAACAAACAATATTTTAAAATTGTCAAAATAATTCCCATACTATTCATATTTTGATAGAATTAAATAGCAATCATTTTTAAGGATTTAATAATGTAAATAAATACTACTTAGAAGCAGCAATAAAAATGTAAACCCATAAAATGCTGCCAAGTGGTTTAGACTCAAAATTTGCCCCACCTTATAGGTTATCAAATCAAATCCAGCCCAGGTTGATAGCGACTGAAAGTTGCTACCAGATACCATCTTATTACCATTAGGTGGCTTATGTGAAATGAGTTGGTGGTCTCACTTCAATTCCTAGATGCCATCACAAAATTCAAACTACCACAAGAGACAACCTTGTTAGTTTCAGCAAATCTGACAAGGATTGAACTGATCTGGATACTGAATACTTTTTCACTTACGGAAGGGGCCCTTTCAGGTCAGCACTGAGATACATCTGCCTCATCAATTTTAAGGATTCTTGCATTGCCGTTGCTGCATTTTTTTCAGTGGACAGAGGATTTTATTTTCCAAGATGATTTTTGAGCATTAAACGCTGTACTTCTGATTTAAATGGTAAAGCTGTGCTTAGGCACATAGGTTAGTTTCCTGGACTTTTTTCCCCTGTCCATTCAATTATGATTGAAGAAAGAAAGTCTTTTGCCATTGAGTGGAAGAATTGAGACCACAGGTCTCCAAACAAGGATTAAAACAAGAAAATAAAGAGTCCTCCAGGTACAGAGACTTAAGAGAGAAGAACAATATGAACTGTTGAGAAATCTCATAGGAAGGAAGTAGCTACTTTATTCCTTTCTAACAGCAGCAGCACCACCAAGGGTACACCAGAATAGCCTTAACTTCAAGTTTACTGGCTTAAATCTCCATCTTAATTTAAATATGTTTAAAGCAAAAACCAGGATTAACCAGGCTGAAGAACATCGGAAGTTAGCAAACAATTGCTGTAACTGCTTAGACAATGGAGATACTGTACAACTGAAGCTCATTAATAATGACTTAATAGTAGTACTCTGGATAAAGGTTTTCTTGCTCACTGGACATTAAAAATACAATTAGAGACACAGACAATAGGTATGCTGTCTGTCACAACATATGTTCTTCTAATGAGAGTTATATGCCCACAAACTAAGTACTGTAAAGGATTAAAATGTATAAGATAGGTGAATTGTGGGGGACAGTTTACACTAAACTAAACTGTCTAGGTAAAATGAATATACTTATATTTACAAAAAGTGCAATGAAAACAAAAATGTTTAACATTCCATTTTAATTGAA
The DNA here is from genome assembly GCF_011386835.1 of Chrysemys picta bellii. Lineage (NCBI taxonomy): Eukaryota > Metazoa > Chordata > Testudines > Emydidae > Chrysemys > Chrysemys picta. The sequence continues at coordinate 103,608,528 of NC_088797.1, forward strand.
GATGTCGATACAATTTTGTATTTTTGGTGAAAAATTACTTTAACATATAGATCTAGCATGACTTTGTGAAGTATAAGAGCAAGTCAGAAGCTTTTAATTACTCCCACTCCATTGCTGATTGCTCCAACGTAATCAATAAATGAATCATTTCTTGCAGTATTTCAGTTCCCATCATTAGCATTCATGTCCATTTGCATTAATTTTCTCCCTTCAGAATAGATAACAATTCACCATTTTCCTTTAGTTCCTGTAAAGAAATTATAGAATAGTAACTCGGGGCATGTATATTTTGTAATTACCGCTGACAAATTCAACAAGGATGATTTTCAGACAAAAAAGTGAAACTGTCCACTATTCAGGAGGAAATAGACTAAATAACCCACTAGAGGTCCCTCTCAACCACAAGTAATTAATTTTTGTAATTCTGTATTTAAAAAAAGTTTTACAGAACATAAGACACCCAACATGCTACACAAAGGAAAATAAAAAAAATCATGATCCATCAATAGAATTTGTTAAAGTTTCAAACCATGAACTGGCGTAAATTATAATTTACGTATTCCCTAGTCTGGTTAGTTAAATTTAGTTCAAATTATAAGTCATTCAATCTGGTTCAGTTAGTGTGAAATGTTCTGTTTTTCTTAGCTGTATATGGAAAATATCTACAAGCAGAATATTCGTGCATATTCACAGTCATTTTATAACATCTTCAAATTACTGTAACATGCATATGTCAGTAGAATGCATCACTAAAGTGAGCTCTCAATAACAGGTAGTCCAATACAGCTGTTTATTTTTCAAAAATTACTGGTGAGTATAACACATTCCAACTTCTTTGATGCTCAAAATTATACTTATTGATCAATGTATGAGTTAACCCAAAATTGTGGTAAGTAAATAAAATTTTAAAAAATCATCTATATAATTTAAGTAACATCACATTATTTTCAGAGCTAAATGGGATGTATCGATTATATCTTCCCAGGAGTTACAATCTGTACTGGCTATAAAACATTCAGACAAGAATAAACTCAGGAGTATTAGGGGTTTAGGAGACTTTGCCTGCTCTGTTACAAAAATCAAAAAACACAGTAACAAATGCAGATCTATTTTTGTTGCTTCGGGGTCTGTTCAAAATACTACAATAAACCTTACTTTTTTTCAGGAATGAGACAGTTTGCTAGGAAAAATGTCTCACCACCTTATTTGAGAAGAGCAATGTCAAAAGTAAAACTAAAAAGCAAATGAAACCTGTAACAATGCACCCACAGGGTAAAAATGGTCTTTACAGTAAAGGTAGCTGACTGCTGTCAAGAAAATACATTTCATTGCTATATCAGAGTATGTGAGCATGCTGGAGATTTAAAAGCTCCTTTCAACCATATGTTGAAATAATGGTAGTCATAGTAAAACCAACCAAGTCATTCCATTTTAAAATCTAAGGCCATTACATAGGAGCTTATGTATATGGCAGTTAGAAAATATTTTTTTAGAAGTTCACACTAGAAAAGTCAATTTACATTTTAAATAGGAGTCGCCACCTGCTTACCTTAACAATATCCAGCCCGCCAACAAGTTCACCTTTCACGTACAACTGAGGGTATGTTGGCCAGTTTGAATATGTTTTTAATCCTTGCCGCACCTAAGGAAAATAATCTTAACTTTAAGGCTCTTAACGGCAGCTTTAGTAGTGTAGTAGACATAACAGTGACATCTGTGGGGCGGAGGGGACGAGATAAAGACTCAGACTTACCTCTTCATCCTCTAATATGTCAAATGTCTCATAATCAACTCTATAAAGAAAGATGAAAATGAATTATAAATTTTTGCAACATAATACCCACAAAAACATAACACATTTATTTGTTTTCAAACTACCAGATAGCCACCATCCATAAGGAGACTCTCACAAGATCTCTATTTATAATCTACAAGCAAGAGACTGCAGAAAGTCAGCTACTTAAGCGGGACATCTGGTAATTACCCATTAAATACTCCGAGTGACACACTACTTATTTTACGGATACTACAACTTTTTTAGCATCTACATTAAAATCAAAAGTTAGTATAGACCAAAAAATACCCAATTTCATTGAATGGCTACTTACGCTGACTAGACAGAGTGACATGTTACACAAGAAAAACTGAGTATGTGCTTTAAGTGTGCAAAATATATGTGATATTAAAAATCATTCGGTTCATCAACACACTGCTTAAGAATAGAAAAAGTTTTAGACACCAAAATAAACTATTATACAGACATGAAATGGTCTCAGGCAAAGTTACTGATCCATAATGGTACACTTATTTTGTTGTTAATTCCTAGAGTTATTTCATAAACACCAGACAGTAGGCAAATTCTTATGCTCTGATTGGCTGATGGGCATTGAAACAGGCAGGGATTTGTATGAGGTGTTTCTGAACTCTACAAATCTCCATTCTGATTGGCTACTGCTCTCAGTTGATTCATAGGGCCATAAATATTGTTGATTACCCTTGCTAGTCACACATCTAACTAGAGAAATAAGACAATATAATTTTTTTTAAATGGAATTATTCAAGGGGCGAAGCTGTTAAGCAATTCTCAAGGGACAAGGAGCTGTAGGGGAAGACGGGAAATCAGACATTAGGCATGGCAAGACACTCAGAATTTGAGGCAGCCATGTTTATTGTGGGCAAAAGGGAATTCTAGAAGAATTGCAAGGATTTTTGTAGTCAACAATCAGATTGCAAAGAGGAGAGGATGAGAAGGACATTCACAGTGCTTGCTGTTAGTTAGCTGAGCTACCACCAAGCTAAGTAGTTACTTTTCATTATTTAAATTTGAAAGTATGTGGCATATAGTGTACTCACTGCATTTCTTTTAGTAGCCAAATAACTTTAAGTAGGGATACAAGTTCCATTTTTATTACAATTATCAAATGCCAGCTGCTTTTCCATCTCTCCAGTGATTATTGAACTAAATAGCCAGCAACAATTATGGATTTGAATTAACTAGCAACTATTTGCATTATGCAACGTCTCACGCAGAACAAGAGAGTTACATGTCCAGCAATAATCAGGAGGAGTAATTCACTAATATGATTAGACAGAGAACTTGTTCAACAGACCTTTGAGTGTGCTTAAACTGCCTCCCACATTCTGGCAATCACCAGTGGCAGATGTTAATCTTATACTAAATGTACTGTGAACTCAGTCACCATACCAGGCATCTCCCTCTATCCGTTTCTCTTTCCACTAAAGCCTTCTATTTTTAGGGCATTAATACGATACCTCTTTTAAATGTTTATAAATACATTTTTAGGTGAGAGAGAAAGCCATTCTCCATTAGAATGATTCAATTTACTATTGCTACCTGGTGTTTTTCCACCTTTTAAGTTTACTTATAAACACTGCACTTTTATTCATTACAAAGCTGTTATCTCTTAAATTATAGCTACATACCCAGTGCTGTTTAGGATTTCTATAATTTGCTTGCTGAATCCACATTTTGCCATCTAAAATGAGAGAAAGACTTATTAGACTACAACACTATCTTTCAAGTTTTATGAAGTTTTAAAGTTCTTAAGCCAAGAAAATTCCAGCTTCCAGATTCTCATATCACAACCCAATTAATCTGTTTTATTTCTAAGAAATAACCCTTCTTGATGTGCACTCTCTCTGCTGTCCTCCTTCCCCAATCACCTTTTAACAGCTACATTACATTTGCTCTGCCAAGTTTAACTTCATAGAGCAATTTTAGACTAAAACCAGAAGGGGGAGACAATTCAAATACAAACAGTATAAATAATGTAGATGAAGCTGATGAATGTAACTAAAGTTTTAGTGAGATGATTGCATCACCACAGCAATGTGCTCAGCTGAGGTACTGATAACTGTCAGATAAATTATAGATTGCTTTGCACGGTCTGTAGAAGCAAGTCAGACAGATAACTTCCTGATATCACTCCAATTTCAGTTGCCAAAAAGAAGAGAGGTTTAACGGTCCCTTCCCTGCAGATGTGAGCATCAAAAGAAATTACAATGAAACCATTTTGGAGATCTTTACCTGCTTGTTTCCTTTCATAAACAGCATCACTGAAGCTTTGTTTGTCAGGACTTTAAGTCTAAAATAGGGGAAAAAATTATATGAAATATCTCAGTTCAATTATTAACCATACTTTTGATCTACTTCTTCAGTAACATACATATAAGATAGGAAGATAATTTATAGGTTTAGTAGATACATTTAAAGCTGCATTATAAACAACTGAATTTATTTATATTCCATTCTATTTCATTCTCTCCCTAAGCCACTGTAAACCATATTACTTTTAAAGCAACAATTATTTTTTCCAGATTAAACTGAAAACACCTAGATGCAGCAAACTTAAGGGGAAAATTCCATATTGAATTGGAGATATTTTTAATACAATATCCAGATATCTGTGTATCTAATCACAGGTATCAGAAAGACAAGGTGGGTGAGGTAATACTTTTACTGGGCCAACTTCTGTTGGTGAGAGAGACAAGCTTTCGAATTTACACAATAATGCTCTCTTTGGAAGACCTGAAGAAGAGCTTTGTGTAAGCTCAAAAGCTTGTCTCTCACCAACAGAAGTTGGCCCAATAAAAGATATTACTGAACCTAGCTTGTCTCTATAGTAGCAGTGTTGGTCCCAGGACATAACACTGCACAGTTACAGATATGTAATCTATACACAATATTTCAAATGCAGAACCTAGCTATTAGTGATTCATCTTCTTCTCATACATCATTAGATAAAGTCTTTGCTAGTACTCTACGAAAAGTTATGACTGACATCCAATAGTCAAACCCATTTCAGTTGAGATGGTATTTTAATATTTTTGGTTGCTTGCTTGCTAAGAATTTACTGTTCCATAACATTTTTACAGGTTCATAACAACCTCTTTCCCCAAATTCTCCATCAGGAATTTTGACGGGTCATATACAGAACATTAAAGTCCCACAACATCTGATAAAATAGGGCATCAAATTTTATGAACTTCTAAAAGAGCTGCCAGGTTGTAGAAAATATGCTCCATTTTATTTTATTTTTAATTTCCCATTAGGTTTAATTCTTTGCTTGAATGAGTGGAGAGTAGGGGCCGTAGGGAGCCAGCTGCAGCTCTCTGATCCTCTAAAGGGGTAGAATTTCATTATAGTCACATTTAGCAAAGAGAAAGAGTAGCACGGTCAAACACCTAGGTTGCCACTGTTCTGTTGAGGGACTTTCCCTTCTGCGTTGACCACAGAAGTCAATTGGCCAGAGATTCACAAGTGCAAAATGTAAAAAGTTTAATTACAGTGCTGTAAAAATACGCTTTGGTTTTCAAAGGAAAACTGGGAAGCTGGAAGACAGCTATGGAAAGCTGAAAATTAAGCTGGGCAACAAACTCAACTGTTTCAAGATGAGTACAATAATGTAATGAGACAAAGATTGGAGTGGATCTAGAACTTCTAGCCTAGCTCTATGAATAGGAGTTCTATGACTGTCCTGCACAGTGAATGGACAATTGCCATTTTGCCAGAGTTAAAGTATCAGAATGAATGAAGATTTAAAATCCTTGTCTTACAGCTCTCGTTGCTTCTTTACTGAGGCATCCACCTGAACCAATCTTAAGTTGACTTCATTAAAACATATTTAGATCCTGTATAAGCATCCTTTTCAGAGATGGAAGAAGTGACATCTCATATTATGACTAATGGAGAAAAGAAACTAATTGTTTTTGCTTCAAAGGCTAAGCAAAGCAGAAAACAAAGCATGAATTGGACGGTACAAATTAGGAATTAATTTCAGAGCCTGCAAGTTGGCACGGGGGAAGGAGAAGACCAGCAAAAGCACCTCCTGCCAAAAAAATTCCATTTAAAAAGAAAGTGACTCAGAAGGTATAACTCATCACCCAATGGAACCAGTCAGTTTTGCTAGAGGGGATGGCTCGCTCAGTAGTCGAAACATTAGGTTTCAAATATTGAGTCTCCTTGGAGCTAATGGTTCAAATCCCAAAAATGCAGGTTAAGCTCTTTATCCTCAAGATAGTTTGAGTTCCATGTAGTTTGCTGTAAAGAGGTGTTTGGGTTTTTTTTTTGTTTTTTTTTTTGTTTTTTTTTTTTTAAGATTAAAAATAAAAGGTCTGTTAGCTCTGTGCAGACATTTAAGAGCTCATAAGCAAGGGTTTGTCCTGGTATTACTGAAATATTTCAGTGTTTATTACCCTTACCCATGACAAAACATAGTGCTGTTCATTATCACATTATTTTATTATTGTTTCTGTAGTCTACTGAAGTTTATGTTACTGTGTATTTTCCTACCAATATTTTCAAGTACTTCTACTTATATATATACACACACACACACACACACACACACACACACACACACACACACACACACAGAGTAGTACAAAATATAGCCCTTATCCTGTAATCAGATCTGGAGGGGTCAGACACTATAATACAGCATAATGCTATATCTGAATATATTTGACTGCAGAATCAAGGCCAAAATGAGTAACTAAAACTTGAAAAAAAAACATATTGCATTATCATATTATTCAAATAATATGAGTATTAAGCACAAAGAGTAAATTAAAGGGTATGCTCTCATCTAACTTTTGCATGTTCTGATTTGTAAGTATTTAACTGTGCAGCCTACCAGTGCTTTATTATAATACAGTAGAACTTCAGAGTTATGAAAACCGAAGTTACAAACTGACCAGTCAAGCACACGTCTCATTTGGAACCAGAAGTATGCAATCAGGCAACAGCAGAGACAAAAAAGCAAATACAGTACAGTACTGTGTTAAACTACTAAAAAAAATAAAAATAAAGGGAAAATTTAAAAAAGATTTTACAAGAAAGTGTTTCTGTGCTTCTTTCATTTAAATTAAGATAGTTAAAAGCAGCATTTTTCTTCTGCATAGTAAAGTTTCACAGCTGAATTAAGTCAATGTTCAGTTGTAAACTTTTGAAAGAACAACCATAACGGTTTGTTCAGCATTACAAACATTTCAGAGTTACGAACAACCTACATTCCTGAGATGTTCATAACTCTGAGGTTCTACTGTAGTTTGCATTATATGCTATTTCCCAAGCGTGGTTTACCAATGCTTCTTTGACAGTTGGGATCAGACACTTCCAGAGCTTTATAGATACCCAGTATCACCAACCTCAGACTATGAGTAGGTACGTGTGTGTCAATATTTGCCTTCAGAGAATAGATGTAACTTGATCATTTAGCTTCCTCTTTCCTGTCTAAATAAGATGAGAAACAAATTCCCACTACTTGCTAGCTATTGCTATAAAATAGGAAGATGCTTCACATATTTAGAGCTTATGATTGGTTTGGTTACCAGGCTTGGCTTAGTGGAGCAGCCAAATTTAAACAGAGCATGTGCTCAAATGGGAAGACTCAAGAGGCCAGACTGGCTTCTAGATATTAGGTCTGCCTTGGGAGATTAAAAACCCACAATGCATCACTAAAAAGCACATAATGTCAAAGGAGACAACAGTTGGAACTGAAGAGTGGGGAGCGAGGCTACATAATTATACTGTACTGACACCATAGTAATCAAATCTATACCCAATCAGATTCAAAATTTGTATGTGACAGTCTGGTTAAAAAAAGTTACTTGTAGAGATACATTTTCTATAAAAGGATTTACCTATGTTTCCTTTCTTAAAAAACTAGTTGTTATTCAAGAAAGGAGACGGGAGGAAATCTGTGTCCGATTTTAAATGTAATAAAACTTGTAGTCTAAGTAAATCCCTCCAAAACAGCATACCCAAATGTTTACTTCTATATACCATCACCCATGTTATCTACAATTGAAGAGATAACTAAAAGATTCAATTACTTCAAATGAAAGATTGCAGCATTACAGTAATTTACTTTTTAAGTGTTGATGTATTTCTGAGAGTCAGACTATGGATGTTGCCTCTAAACAGGCTGCTAAAATAAAGATATAATGCATCATACTTGTCTTCCAATTTGTGTGCCTTGGGACAGATTGTGTCCAGTTCTCCAGAAGCCTCCAGTTCCTGAAAAACAGGTGTTCAGATTTAGAAAGAGATGGTTTTATACATTATATTATATATATATACACACACACACAGACACACACACATATACACACACACACTTACTTTTAAAAACATGCAAAATATAAAAAAGATGCAGATTTCTCAATTTCTAACCTTAACAATATCCAGTCCACCTATAAGCTCTCCAGCTACATACAACTGTGGATAAGTAGGCCAATTAGAGTATGTTTTCAGTCCTTGACGTACTTCTTCATCAGAAAAAATATCAAAACTGCTAAACATAATGTTATGTTTGTTAAGAATCTCCACCATTTGTCTGCTGAAACCTGGATATAAAGAGGATATCAGTTAGGCGGTGATTAATTTAAATTATATCTATTTTTAAATAAAATGCTCTCATGGCTATATGAAAATTTATTTGGTTAAAAAATGTACTACAGATCATTCAGACAATAACCGCTCCCTACAAGGTTCTAGTGTGTTTCTTTTTCTTATTTGAGAGTATTAACATGATAAAACAAAAAAGACAATGAATAAAAATGGTTTTATTATTGCGATTATTAAGCCTAAGTATCTATACAGTACGTATGTCTGAAGTCTGCCTGCATAAACAATTACATTCAGTAACTTTAGTGTACTACATTTTGGTGGAACATCTTATGATTAAACCTCAAAGAAATCTATTTCCCTAGTCTCTGACTTGTCTAGTCCTCCTCCTTCCTTCTGCATCCAAAAGAAAAGATACTCTTTGCCCTCCTCCACATCTTCTGCTTCCCATTCTCTTCCCCTCACACACATACTTTACATTCCTGCAGCTCTTCTTGTTTTCTCCCTCCAGCTACTGCCTGTCTCCCCCAAACACCAATAGTTTGAATTAGTTGAAACTGACTGGCTAAAGAGCACGGGAACTATGCCTATTGGGTTGCAGTAGTTTGACTTTTAAAATGGCCTTTTTCTGGCTGCGTTTTTTAAGTATTTACATTCACAAGAGTACATATTTTATTGTACTTGTGACACTTTTTATTAGGTACTATGAAGTCTTGTACTTTTCTTCTGATAATGTGCTAATGAGAAAGTAAGTCCTGGACATTAGATTTATAAAATATGGGATTTAAAACACCCTATTATGTAGTCTGTTTTACAGAAAATGTTTCTTTTCATAATTTCTTTGTTCTAAGAAAATATACAATAATGAATGTATCCCAGTCTTCACACACGCATTAACTTTTTACAATACTGTACACAAAACTTAACGTTCCGTATGCATAATAAACCATGTTTTACACTAAAAAAGGGACTAGCTAGAGATCATTTTGAAAAATCTTCTGTCATAACCACCATCATCATTCTAAGATTACTAAAACTGAAAAGTAGATTTTGAACATTTTCACTATTTGGACTTTTTTTTTTTTTACATTTCTTTAATAAACGGAACAAAAGGAATTCTTAAATAAAAATAACCAGACTGTCACATACAAATAACTATTATTTGATTTCAACTTGCAAGATCACTTAATTTTTTAAATATGGATTTGCACTACAGTTTTCTGCAGTTTGCATGATCTGCAATTTGTTGAGATGAGGTACTGATATGTATATGTATGACATCTAAGTGTTAAGTTCATGTACAGCCTGAAGTAAAAACATGGACTCTGAAATTTCTCATTCATCTGGGAGTTCATTAGTAAACAGCTAACGGTGATTGCTGATGGTTATTCTGTTGTCAATATATTAACTCATTTCTATTGAACAAGGCTGAGAAAAAGCTTCATTTTAGCTATAGGCAATTATGCAGACTAGAAAGATAGACTGGTTGTGTTTCATTTTTAAGGGTTAAAGTAGCAGAATGGAAATGTTATGCTTAGGGGAAAAGTACCAATACAGCTTTACTTTCATAACAAAAGATTTAGGTTGAATGTCTGAAAAAACGCCATATATGTAAACAAAGAATTAAAGTGTGAACAAAATGTAAGTATATCCAGACAGCCATAAATGCCACTATATACTTTATACTGTTAATGAGAATAAATAAAATTGTAATACCAATGAAACAAGCAAACCAATGCAGTCGCAGTCCAAAAATCTCCTGAAACAAGATTTACACGTGTAGCAACACGATACAACAGCCAGTGAACACATGGCCAAGGGAACAGACTTCACTCAACACCATACTGAAGTAGACTCTCTCAATGAAGTAATGATTAACTACAAAAAAAGATTCCATATCCCACCACAGGAGAGGGTTCCACACCAGTCGCCAAGGGCACTCATCTATCATTTCAAATCTGTTGTCTCTCTCAAAATAGAGTTTGTTCACAACTATATTCATCCTTGGATAACCACATGGAGCATCTTGTAATTATTTTACATTCTTTTTACTTATCTAATGCCATTGTCATAACAAACCAGTTTGATCTTTGACAATTTAGCCTTTTTAATATGGTAAGCTCTCTTCTCATTAAAAGGTATGCCTATTTTAATAACTCTGCCAGCACCAGAATACTATAGATTTTTATCACCAACCAACACCACATTCTATCTTAAGTATCTTATCTGCTGAATTGGACTAACTACTAAATTAACTTCTCTTCAATCTTAGTTACAAACCCAGGCAATCCTATATACAACTGCAAATTTTCACTGATAATCTTGATTTTAATACATAATTCTGTACTATGTAAGTAAAAAGAGCTCACTGTGTATTTTTCATAGAATGTGTGACAGTAGTATATAGTACAAAATCTGTGCAAGTTTGAAAAAATATTGTACAATATTACAGTGCATGGTTGTATAATTAGAGATTCTTTTATGCAAATGCACCAAAGAGCCAAAACTCTGTGTGTAATCTTGATTTCGGCTTTTCCTGCTTTTCTGAGCACTTAACCATGCACTCTCAATGCTCACTTAATCTCTTATGTTTAAACTTGGTTGAGTCCCCTCTGTGAAATAATGTATTTCCGCTGAACCTCCGCCTCAGCCCACATACACATTCAGTACACTTCATTACGCACGAGCAGGGGAGCGCAAGAGGGGAGGACTCCTGTCTCATACTGAGAAAGCGGGACGATCAGCAAGTTATCTTACGTGCCTATACACAAATGCAAGAAGCTTTGGAAACAAGCAGGGAGAACTGGAAGTCCTGGCACGGGTCAAGGAACTATAATGTGATTGGAATAACAGAGACTTGGTGGGATAACTCACATGACTGGAGTACTGTCATGGATGGATATAAACTGTTCAGGAAGGACAGGCCGGGGAGAAAAGGTGGGGGGAGTTGCACTGTATGTAAGAGAGCAGTATGACTACTCAGAGCTCCGGTATGAAACTGCAGAAAAACCTGAGAGTCTCTAGATTAAGTTTAGAAGTGTGAGCAACAAAGGTGATGTCGTGGTGGGAGTCTGCTATCGACCACTAGACCAGGGGGATGAGGTGGACAAGGCTTTCTTCCAGCAACTAACAAGTTACTAGATCGCAGGCCCTGATTCTCATGGGAGACTTCAATCACCCTGATATCTGCTGGGAGAGCAATACAGCAGTGCACACACAATCCAGGAAGTTTTTGGAAAGTGTAGGGGACAATTTTCTGGTGCAAGTGCTGGAGGAACCAACTAGGGGCAGAGCTCTTCTTGACCTGCTGCTCGCAAACAGGGAAGAATTAGTAGGGGAAGCAAAAGTGGATGGGAACCTGGAAGGCAGTGACCATGAGATGGTTGAGTTCAGGATCCCGACACAAGGAAGAAAGGACAGCAGCAGAATACGGACCCTGGACTTCAGAAAAGCAGACTTTGACTCCCTCAGGGAACTGATGGGCAGGATCCCCTGGGAGAATAACATGAGGGGGAAAGGAGTCCAGGAGAGCTGGTTGTATTTTAAAGAATCCTTATTGAGGTTGCAGGAACAAACCATCCCGCTGTGTAGAAAGAATAGTAAATATGGCAGGCGACCAGCTTGGCTTAACAGTGAAATCCTTGCTGATCTTAAAACACAAAAAAGAAGTTTACAAGAAGTGGAAGATTGGACAAATGACCAGGGAGGAGTATAAAAATATTGCTCAGGCATGCAGGAGTGAAATCAGGAAGGCCAAATCACACTCAGAGTTGCAGCTAGCAAGGGATGTTAAGAGTAACAAGAAGGGTTTCTTCAGGTATGTTAGCAACAAGAAGAAAGTCAAGAAAACTGTGGGCCCCTTACTGAATGAGGGAGCTAAGAAGGCTAATGGAATTTTGGGCTGTATAAGTAGGGGCATTGCCAGCAGATTGAGGGACGTGATCATTCCCCTCTATTCGACATTGGTGAGGCCTCATCTGGAGTACTGTGTCCAGTTTTGGGCCCCACACTTCAAGAAGGATTTGGAAAAATTGGAAAAAGTCCAGCGGAGGGCAACAAAAATGATTGGGGGACTGGAGCACATGACTTATGAGGAGAGGCTGAGGGAACTGGGATTGTTTAGTCTGCAGAAGAGAAGAATAAGAGGGGATTTGATAGCTGCTTTCAACTACCTGAAAGGAGGTTCCAAAGAGGATGGAATCTAAACTGTTCTCAGTGGTACCAGATGACAGAACAAGGAGTAATGGTCTCAAGTTGCAGTGGGGGAGGATTAGGTTGGATATTAGGAAAAACTTTTTCACTAGGAGGGTGGTGAAGCACTGGAATGGATTACCTAGAGAGGTGGTGGAATCTCCTTCCATAGAGGTTTTTAAGGTCAGGCTTGACGAAACCCTGGCTGGGATGATTTAGTTGGGGATTGGTCCTGCTTTGAGCAGGGGGTTGGACTAGATGACCTCCTGAGGTCTCTTCCAACCCTGATGTTCTATGATTACGTTGTTAAAATTAGCCTCATATACATGTAAAGAAATAACCTTTTAAAAGCTCAGTGTGCGATTTGCAAAAGCTCATGCCTACCTTCAAGCTGTTTTGATACAAGGGGTGTTCTTATAAAGGTTTCAAAGTTGTTGTCAAAGCAGAAGGGTCAAAGTGAAAACTTTTACTTAACCTACACTATAGTAGTAACTGTCTCCGACACTATAATTATGAAAACTAAGACATTTCACTGGCATACCGAGTATATGCAAATGAAATACAAACACTAAAAAATGGAGATTGTGATTTTAAAATAAACAAAACAGTTCTAATCTATATTCTCCCATCAGAGTGAATTTAAAAAATGTATTTAAATTAAATACATTTTTCTCTATAAAAAAGACTATTTAAAGTTAAATTTGAAATTATGACAACCTATGTTAAGACCTAAACTAGGGTTGCCACCCATCCAAGTTTTCCTCGGACAATCCAGTTTTTGGCGTCTGTGTGCCAGTGTTTTAAAGGAAGTTTAAAATAATGTTTTAAAAGAAGTCAAACCACAGAACTGGTGGAAGTCAGTGCCTAAGCACCTGGAACCAAGAGTTCATTGAAGTGCTATACTAGCTTCTGACAGCAGTAGCTTCCTCTGCAGGTAAAAGAGAATATTTTTTTCATTTCAATTTATTCAACTAGTTCAGTCCAATGACTAGTTCATACGAAGTTGGGAAACAGATTGGGAGCCGAGAAAGCAGGAAAGCTTGATTTCCTCTTTCAAGCTATGAATAAAAAAGGAGGTGTAAGCAGAGGACACTTTCTAGTCCTAAATTTGGAACAACATGGTGATCAGAAACAATCAAGTTCAATACACTAAGATAATAGTTTCTTTGATTAAGAAATGTATGGATAAACTTATTTTGTTTTTCTGCATCCAGCACATTTAAGGTACTTTTATATAAAACTCCACTGGGATGGAATTTGGAATGTAATTAAATATACAAACAGCACTTTTAAGTAGTTTATTAGTTAACTAAATGACATAAGAAATGTGTCATTCGCCATTTTCTAACATAATGAAAAATGTAAAAACTAAGAATCTGAATACATATGTTAAGCTATATAGTTGCTTAAATAAATGTCAACAGATATAGTAGATGCTCTGGTTAGCAAAAAAGGACCAAATTTACTGTAAAGGCTACAGTTGGTTGCGGATCAACGTTTTAATGGTTACTAACAGATGAGAATAAACTTTTCTTGTAGAAAATAACAAGTACAAATTCAAAACAAAATTAAAATCATTTATTTAAATCAAGGTTTTTTTCTTGCTGATTTAAATCATGTTTAAAATCTATGATATAAATCACTGATTTAAATCAATCCACTCCATCTCCCATTCACTGTAACATACTGGGGGAAACCAAACTGTATTACAAATATTTTGCAAAGCAAAAACCACATATTATAGCCAAGGCAAGAAATTTATGAGTGATAGAAATAAGATTATTAAGAAATAAAATGCTATTTGGGATAAAGACACAGGTGCTTACAACCATCTCAATTTTTTATTGCATATGAAATATGTATGAGGAGTGTGCAAATATTTATGAATGGGCTTGTTTTGTTCACATAAGATTTTAAGGTGCACACATAGTTGTACAGTTAACGTGTGTGTGTGGGGAGGGGAGGGGTGAATGTTTAGTTTTAGTTTGTTACCTGTTAAACCATTTCTACCTTAACCCATAGGTGCTGGAACTAGAGATGCTGGCTTGAAGTGGTTTCCATTATATACTGGGTTTACAGTTTTGTTCAATGGCTCAGCACCCGCACTATAAAAATTGTTCCAGCATCCCTGCCATAATGATCTTGTGGGACTTATTAATCTAATTAAAATGTAGCAGCATTATAGGAGTTAATAAGGAAAACGACATCAGATCAGATATTCCTATTGCATGAACCATCTCTCCCCCCATTTACAGGATCCTGCAGACCACTTCATCTCCCATTCATAATCCTGTAACACTCCCAGAGCACTCACAACAGTTGTTTATATGTAAAAGTGACTTTTTAATTATTTTCTTTTAATACAATTAGCTGTTGGAGGTGGAGCCAATGGCATGTGATCAACCAGCTCTCCACATACAACCAAGTGATCCACAGACACAATCTGAAAACAGCTTTATTAAACCATGGAGTCTCTCCCTGCCAATGCAGGACTGTTCCTTATAGTACATTATGTAGTGTTTTGTCTGGTCTTTTTAAAATCCCAAACAATGGTACTTTCACCATTACTTTCCTTTTAAGATTGTTTCACAGCCCAATACATTTCATTGGCAAAAAGTTCTTCCTCCTCTTCAGATTAAATTATTTTAATTCCATCTCATCACTCCCATTTACTGCACTCAACTCCTCGGGTTAATCTTCAGAATACATGTAGACTTCCTTCCTTCCCCCATCCACAAGTCATTGCTTAGGCAAGATATACATATTTAGCTCTTTAAAATCATTCTTCAAAAGGCTCTTGGTCAGTTGTGTTGCTCTTTTCCTAAATCCCTCCAATCTGTCAACATCAGGCCTGTTCCAAAGTTCACTGAAGTCGGTGGAAAGCTTTCCACTGACTTTAACAGGCTTTGGATCAAACCCATGGTGACCAGAAATGAAAGTACTATTCCAGCTATTATACCACAACTATAGCAAGAAGTCCTAATACCTTCTTGTCCCAGGACATGACGCCTGTGTTTGCAGCCCAAAATACCCTTTTTTGTAGTCATACATATTGCAAACTCAAATCACGACCACCCCTCACTTCATCATTTGCACTCTTGCTTCCTCCCACTGAACTTGTGTGTTTTGAATAGCTTTCACCTTCCTCGCCCTCTCTTTTACCCCAGTGTAGTACTGAAGCTTGCGCCTATTTAATTTTTTTTTTTTTTAATGTTCTTGCCATTTTCAGTTTCTCTAGGTCCTTTCGTACTTTTTCCTCCATTTTTACTATTTACTCAACTCTTCTCAGTTTGGCTTCTTTCGTGAATCTCATGAATACACTCTTATCCTGGTCACTAAAGAATATAGCAAATAAGTATGGTCATCACTTTGGTACCTCATTAGAAACCTCTCTCAAACACTGACTCTTCCCTGTTGCATTGTTACTTATTGCCCTTTGTTTCCAGTCAGTTACCCAGTTTTAAATCCACATGCGTTCTTAACCAAACCAATTTAATTTTTAAATTATAATTTTGAGGAATTGTATCAAAGTCAGGCTGTATAAAAAGTGATTTTTAAATTCATGATATATTTATACATGATTTTATTTAAATTAGAGATGAGTTAAATTAAAAAAACTATTGAAAATTAAATTTATATTTTACGATAACCTAGGTTAAGGCCTGAATTTACTATAATCTATTAATATTATTTTATTTTAATTAAAATGATTTTAACACTACGTTTGCTGCCACTTTTTGAAGAAAGTCAAATCACTGCACTGGTGGAAGTCACTGCCTAATCACCTGGAACCAAAGTGTGTTGAAGTGCTAAACTGGTTTTTGACAGCGGTAACCTCTTCTGCAGGTACCGAGAATTTATTCCCCCGCCCCCCCCCCCAAGTTTATTCAACTACTTCAGTTCAATGACTAGCTCATTCAAAGTTTAGGAATCAACCGGGTTTGGGGGGGGGGAAAAAAACGGGAGGAGAAGGTGGGGCAGAACAGCTTGTTTTCTTCCTCTGATCTACAGGCGAAAAGTGAGGTCGGAGAGGATGAGACCTACTAGTTCTAAAACCTTGAAAAGCATAGTGATCAGAAACAAACAGTTCAATATACTAACTACAGATACTTCCTTTGTTTAATGAATCAGTCAGTTTTAAATGCAAAATGTGTTTTGGTAAGCTTTTTAATTGTATGCTGATACTTTGTTTTTAACTAAAAAAAACTTGAAAATGCTATTTGTGCATTTTTAATTGATCCTGAATGTCTCTCCAAACAGAGCAAGCAAAATCACTAGTAAAACCTTTACCATCCAGTAAATAATAAATACATCATTCACCATTTCCTACCATACTAAAACTGTAAAAATTAAGAATCTGAATAAATGTAAGTTACACTATATAACTGTTTAAATAAATACGTATAAATTAGTGTATCCTCTTATCAGCAAAAAGAAGCACCAAATTTAGCATAAAGGATATATTTAGCTGTAAATCAACATGTTTTAAATGGTTACCAAACAATGAGTCTCAAACTTGCATTAGGACAAGAACTAAAAAATACAAATGCAAATCAAAATTAAAATAAATTATTTCAATCACAGTTTCCTGCTTGCTGATTTAAATCGTAATTAAAATCAATTACTTAAATCATTTTGATTTAAATAAATCCCCTCTAAACAAAGTGTTTTACCATGAGCAGCGGGTAGAGCCTCCTCAGGGGAGGCTATTCCACAGCTCTGCCCCTTCCCCCATGCCCTCCCCACAGCCGGCCAGAGCCCTGAGACCCCTCCCAACCCGCAGTCAAAGCCACAAGCCCTTCTCCCCGCCCAGAGGAGCCCCGGATGGGCTGACTGAAGCCCTGAGCCAAGCCTCCCTTGGCCCAGAGGAGCCTGGGGCTGGCCACAGCCGCGCCTCCGCTCCCCAGACCCAACCCAAACAGAGGAAAAGCATCTGTAAAAGACGCTTTTATTTTGTCCCATGCAGGTTCCAGGGCGGCTGAGGAGGCAATACTGTAACTTCATGGGGGGATTGTGAAAATAAATTAGTGTTTTGATGCGGTCAGATACTTTAATGCAGTGGTCCCTGTATTAAACTGTGGGGGTGTGCCCTCCAGGGGGGCAGAGGGGGGCAGAGGACAGTTGGAGGAGGCATGGCGGGACCGAGGACAGTTCCCGTGGGGGATGGGGAGGGAGCGCAACCCAGACCTGCTCCACCCCCAGCTCTGCTCCAGCCCCACCTCCAGTTGGGGCTCCACTCCCAGCCCCGCTCCCAGCCTCAGCCCGCAACTGCAGCCCCAACCTTACTCCCTTCCACATCCCCCACCCTCACCGGAGCCACTGTCCGGGGTTGGGGGAGGGTGTCACGGACAAGGGTAAAGGGGCCATGACCCCAAAAAAACCTGGGGACCTCTGCTTTAATGATACATACCACAAACAAGCCTATAAATAAATCCTGCAACCAATCCCTACATAAACAAGCCCTGTTACATTAAATAAAATTTCAAGAAGTCCTTACCACAACAAGGCTCCTGGGGAGATCCTTTTATAAACACCATGCAGGGTGCAGCATTGGTCAATTTCTTTAGACGCACGTTGAGGTCCTCTTTTGCATTATCATTAGGGCCAGCTGAAATAGTGCTGCTAGATGCATGGCGCTGGACTTTTTTGGTCAGCTCTGGGGCATGGGCACCATCTAATCTGTCAATTTTCTGAGAATTCTAAATAAGCCAAGAGAGTAGCTCAGTTAAGAAGCATTAACTAAAAGCAGTCTTTTAAACTACTAAAAATTGGAAGTTTTAATGTATTCCATCACTACATACTATAGGTTTTCAGATAAGCAGGCAGAATGGGTTAGAATACTGACCCTTTTTGTCTGTACCGAATAGACTTCTTAAAACTAGTTATAAATAAACAAAAATGATTAACAAACAGAACCAAATGCGCTATTTCTACTGCATAATCACCTGTTAATTCTTCACAAGCATTACACTGAATAATTCAAACAGAAAAGTGAATGAATCATGAAACCTCACTAGACCATGCCTAACACAATACAAGAGAAAAGTCTTATGTATCTCAGGTATTGTAAAGCCATCTATGAATTCAAGGAGGTTCTGAAATATTAAAACTGGATTCCATAATCAATTCTGTGAACTGGCTATTCTTGTGCCCTCGGTAAAAAAAAAAACCGAAAACAAAAAAACCACATATGGAGACACACAGACTGTTAGCAGCTTCTACATTAAGAAAAGGGAGTTCTGCTCTTTTTTTAGTACTAAAAAAAGAGTAGAATGAACATTTACTAGTACTGAACTGCTGAACACAGACATTCATGTGAGTGATATGCAATCCATTTTCTCTTACCTTAAAAAACAAGAATGTTGGAACAGAGCTAATTTCGTATTTTTCAGATACTTCAGGCACAGCTTCAGCTTCCAGCTTAAAAGTCAGAGAAAACATGGTTTTATTTTCATAATTTTCTTTGAAGTTTTGATTGTGCATGTCAATCCTTTTTATAATGTTCTTCTCAGCATTTTATATGTTTAAAAAGGAGTTTGATGCAAAAGTTTGAGAGACATTTGCATTTAAATGAGACTCAGTGGGCTGGCATGTCATCCACTGAGCCTGCACAGTGTCAAAACAGGTTCAGGGGTTTTTATTTTGTTGCACATTTCAAAAGATGCCTAGAGGCTGTGAATAAAATTTTTGGTGCACTAGTGACCTAGTAAATTTTCAATCATATGCAGCTACTACTATATTGAAATCCATAAATCATTGACCCCAGTTATGTCATGATTACAGTGCTTATTTTCTGCCCACAGCAATTCTTGCTGTTTGCTCTATTGACTAATTTCAAGAGGCAGTACATCATGACTGACATTTGCAGCCTTCTGCAAATTATGAAGCAAAAAGGAGTATTTCTTCAATAAACTATTGATGTCTGCTAAATTTTACTTTTAACTCTTGCAAGGCTCCTGGATACTAAGTAGAAAGCTTGTTAGACTATTGGTCCAGAAGCTTGGTCATCATTAAAATGCATATTTTGGAATTCTAGAAGATAATTTTTTACCAGACAAATATAAATCTTTTTATTAACCATGTCCAATGTTTGTATTCTGTCTCAGCTGCTGACTTCAGTGACAAAAGTTGTTTTTTGTTTGTTTATTGTAATAAATGTTGATTTCCTGTTAGCGCTGCAGACATTCAGTGGAAAAACAAAGGTATAAATAAGGTGGTAAAATAGTGAATATAAATGCATTTCAAGGAATAGTAAATAGAAACCTGTGATCCCATTTACAGATGCACAAAGCCTTGCCAACTTCTCTTTCTGCAAACTATACTGGGGCTTTATCAACAGCAATTGGAAAACCATTCAGGGTTGCCGATTTCTTGTTCAGAAAATTAACATTTTTAGAAAAAGTCATCATTGGCTATTCAGTTTCTGGCTATATATAGCGCTTTGAACTTTGTAGTGTTATTTGTAAAAATAGGTTTTAGTTTGTTACACCCATAAGGCTTTTAATCTTGTTACAATTTTGGATGCAAGGGAAATAATTTTACATCTGCTCAACATCCTGTAGGCCAGGGGTGGGGAACCTCTGGCCCACTGCCTAATTTCATTCAGCCCCCGGCAAGTCTCTGTGCCGCGGGCCGGAAGCCTTGAGCCTCGGCATCCCTCCACGGGGCTGCAGCCGCAAGCACTGGATCGCCCCACTGCGGGGCAAAGCTAGGGTTGCCAGGCCGTTAAAAGCCTGGTCAGCTCTGCACAGCTCCCGGAAGCAGCCGGCATGTCCCTGCGGCCCCTAGGCGCAGGTGTGATCAGGGAAGCTCTGTGCGCCGCCTCCGCAGCTCCCATTAGCTGGGAGCTGCAGCCAGTGGGAGCTGTAGGTGCAGGCAACGCGCAACCATGCAGACCCGCCTGGCTGCGCCTCCACTTAGGGGCCGGATCAGACAGTCATGCCAACCGCTTCCAGGAACGGCATGGAGCCAGGGCAGGCAGGGAGACTGCCTTAGCTCCAGTGCGTCGCCAACTGGGAACCGCCTGAGGTAAGCACCGCCTGGCCGGAGCCCACATCCCGAACCCCCTCCCAAACCCTAACTCCCTCCCAGACCCTGCACCCACATCCATACCCCAACCTCCTCCCACACCCTAACGCCCTCCCATACTCCAACCCCTTACCCCAGTCCTGAGCCCGCTCCCACACTCCAAACCCCTTGGCCCCAGCCAGGAGCGCCCTCCTGCAACCCATACGCCTCATCCCCAGCCAGAGCCCTCACCCCCTCCTGCACCTAAACCCCCTACCTCAGCTTAGAGCCCCCTCCTGCACCCTGAACCCCTCATTTCCCAATCTGGTGCCTAGGGGAAGCCCCGAGCCTCCCCACCAACACGGGGCTGTGTGTGGCCCATGACTGATTTTTTTTTTGTGGGTCAATGGCCTGATAGAAAAAAGTTTTCCCTCCCCTGCTGTAGGCAATCAAAGAAATGAAGATCACAGAGAATGATCATGGATTTTCTCTCTCAACATGGGCCTAATCCAAAGCCCATTGAAATCAATGGGAGTCTTCAGTGGACTTTGGATCAGGCCCCTTAACTTTCTCTTGCTCTCAAGTTAATTCTTGTCAGGTTTGATCCTTCACCGAAACAAGCAGTCATTATGCACTCAGCGATGTGAGCATCGTCATCAAGTAGACATTCAAAATTTCCCTCTCTCAAACATATTTCTAAAGATTTCGGAAAAATGTGTGAAGGGAATGGAACTACAGCTTAACTTTATGAACCATAGCCTAAAGAATAAGCCATGACTGGCATTCTGCCAGGCTATCACACAGAGATTTTTGAGACTGGTCTTTAAATAAGCTCCTTTAGGTTCTACCTGCAGTTTTTGATTGAATCATAAGATTGTTTGATGCACACAACAGATCTTTACAGTATCTCCCTCACCTGGTTTATCTTGTATTTGGCCAAGCAGCACCAGACTGTGACCTTTAATTTTGAGTCTTCTATCCCTACTCCAACCACATAGACAAATCTGTACAAGAATTAACTGAGAAACAAAATCTGTCAATATATTTTTATTTTCTGATCTCCTGCAAATGGCTGAATCATTGTTACATGGTACTGAACTTTTATTCCTTTTTCTTTTGGTGGCTCATTTCTTAGCTACTTTGATGCTTTTGTTGCACTTTAATGAAGTTAATTCACACAACTTATTTTATAAAACTGAATTTGTTATTGGTCCATCCACCAAATTTCAGGCTGTTTTAAGATACAGAGAACACAAGTCACATTTTAAACCTCGCGACTTGGTTAAAATTAAGATCTATTCTGTGGTCATCTTTAAAAAATTAATATAAACTTGTGTTTAAATACTGCAGTCAATTTTTAATCACATTTAAAAAGGCTGCTCAAGATTTTGAAGAAGTTAGACTTGTTATAAACAATGGATTTTAAAACTGATGATGTGACTTACAAGGCAGTCCACAATTAGGAACCCACATTCCTGATTAGGTACTTAAAATTAACTTGGTAGGTTAGTTAAATTGTTATTGAATGATCTGAAGTTCGATTGCTTGGCTGTTCCAGAACATGTGACAAAGTTCTATGCTTTTAATTCTAAACCCAAAATATTAAATTAGTACAGTCAGAGTCCAAACTACTGAGTCAATAGACTTATTCAAATCTGCTTATAGCTTGTTTTCTTTAACAGACTCATCTTGCGTATTGTAGTCGGGATGTATTTACAAGACAGGTGTTGTAATTTTATTTTGCGATGTACTGTCCAATGAACCGTGCCCCACATGGCAAAATAAATATTCATTAAAGGTGCACAATCAAGTGACAGCTGAGACTTCAAAAAAAATTTGGCCTACCATAAACTTCAGCAGCATTAGTAAAACAACAAAAACAACGTATAATATTTTGAAAATTGACGTTTTAGGATACTCTAATTAAAATAGCTTTGTAAATTAATACAATTAAAAACAGATCTATCTTTCTGCTTTACAAAAGGAAATGCCAAACTGTGAGATGAGTCATTAAAAACACACAAAACATAAAGGCTGTAAGAAATCAAATTAAAACACACACACACGCAGCTGGTTGTTCCATTACTCCCTGCCCTCATAATCACAAAAATGTCTCATTAACAAGAGAAAGTTGTTTTAAAATGAATGGCATGCAGATCTAGTGCATTAATTTTTTTTTCCACAGTGATTCTATTCCTGGGATATGCAGATGAACTCACAAAAATACTGTGTCTCATTTACTTACTGCTGTTCAACATGCCATACTTAGAATGACAACATCACACAGACTTAAATTTATCTTTCTGCAAACCCTTAATAATGGTTGGAAGAGCAACTAGAGTATCTAAATGAATCCAGAGGAAAATCTACTTGCCTAACCAGCAGTGTCACTGAAACAAATCAAAGCTCTAGCAAATCTTAAAAGAGCAGTATTGCTACCTTAATCCCAGATCCCTGGGATTAAAGAGATCAGGCTATTACACAACTAATTACGGTACTTGCTTGGTGTGTCACTGCAAGTCACATCAAGTACACAGACAAACTTAAAAACCTATTTACTAGGTGAAGTAACATCCTATTAAAGTGCCAATATACTGCATTTTTAAATGCAAGAAGATGCAACTAACTTGTTATTTAAACCAGCAATACACCATGAACTTCACCCACAGTTCAATTTATGCACTTTCTGACACTGACTTTTGAAGTTGAACTCATTAGGATTCAAATCAGCATGAAAGCTTCGGCTTCCACCCCACAGAAGTCACCAGAGAAAAAAAAATCTATTTCTGAAGTTCGTTTTATGTAGAAATGGTCCCCTAGTGTTTGACTGTAGTTTGCATTACTATCTTTAAAATGGCCTTTACTATCTGGACATGAAGACTTACCTTCACAAATGTAACTTGTGAGTGCTCCTTAGCTAACTCAGCCATGACATCATTCATCTGAATGCACTGAGGAGCCCATGGTGCCCAAAAATGGACAACTACAAGAGACCTATGACAAAACAAAACACAGATATAGGTTAATAGAAAGAGATGATTTTTTAAAAATAATGCTATTTTGAAGAATAACTGACTACAAAAAGCATGGTTAGCTATAACGGAACAATGAAATATTACATGAATTAATATACATTGTAAGATAGAAAGAGTAGTACTTCTTTGGATACAGAAAAAAGGAAAATAACTCATATAAGATGAACTCATAGTAAATAACTAAGTTATCCTCTCTAAGGTTATCACAACTCACAAAAAAAACCCACACTAAGAGCACAGAAAGCATAGAGATGGGAAAAAAGCATTAAAATTAGAAAACCTTGCCCAATTTTTAATGTTTTTAGAAGAATGGTGGTTAGAGATGTTTGCTGAAAAACAAATACCACTGATAAGATATGCAACATAAAAAGAAGAAAGAATAAAATCACAACCGAGTTACAAGGAGCTTGACATTTTGCTACCAAACCTGATTCTAGCAGAATGCAGCATCACATACAAAGAATGAGCAACAACTGAAGCAGGCAGAAAGACCTCAATTACTCACTAGGGGGTCACACACTTTGTTGCCTCTGTTGGCTGAGCTTATTGCACACACCAGGGGCTCCTTGCATCCCTTCATTATCCCCTACAAGCTCTGTGTGCCACCCGCCGATCCCCCTCTATTTCAGGGACTCGTTGCAGCCCCCCTCCCCCCGCTCTTCCCATGCCAGGGGCTCTGTGTGCCCTTGCATTCTCCCATATCTCAGCATTCCTCCCCACCATTCTTATTCTCCTTTTCTCTTTCTTTTAGGATGTCAACAATTTAAAACTGTATTACAAGGATAAGCAGAGCTAAGGGCTTGTCTACAGATGGACTCTTATTCCAGAATGAGCATGTCTATACATGGAGTTAAAAGTTATCGTGTTACATCCAAAAGAGAGAAAATACCATCAAGTGGATGGATTGTCAAGCCTCGCAAGCTCAGCCAAAAAGGCACTGAAGGCACTAACGATTAGTGACAAAACATTTGGGTTTAACAAATAATCTGGAAAACACACAACACACTTTGTTGCTTCCGTAAACCAAGTTCATTGCATCCCTCCCGTTCTCCTCCACAAACTCCCTGTGTGCCACCTTCCGACTCTCCTGCAATGCCCCCACACATCCCTTCATTCCAGAGGCTCTATGTATATCCCCTCCCTTTCCCATAACAGAGTCCCCTACATTTCCCCCATGCAAAGGGTCCTGTGTGCTCTCCATTCCGTCCTCTCACCAAAGCAGGCTCTCACACTCTTTCTGCATATGCCAGGGGCTCTGTATGTACCCCCATTCCACCCTGCCAAGGAATCTCTATGGCTCCCATTTCCCCCACCCCCATACCAGGGCCCCATTCTCCCCCATACCTATTCCTCCCACAGCAAGGGCCCCCAACTGGCCTTCCTCACCAGTTCTGTGTGCTCCCATATCAGAATCCCCCATTCTTCATCTCACCCATTATAGGAATTCTGATTGCCCTCATACAAGGGGCTCTATGTACTCCCTTCCCCATGCCAAGGTCCCCAGTTCTCCACCCACATATGTCAAGGGCTCTACATGACCCACTTCCCTCATTAATATTTCTCTTCTTTCTGTCTGGGAGGACAGGTCTACTCTAGGAGCCCTTTATCAGTATAGGTATATCACATCAGCAAAGAATTCCTACTGCAAATGCACCTTTTATTGGCTAAACTGTGCTTTTCCCAGCATAGATTATTCCTGCCCCCCTTCAATTCTCCCTGGGGTGTAATAACCCAAGGTAAAAGAATTAAGTTTAGAGGGGACAACAAATAAGAAGGGAGATGAGGCGTATACAAGATAACGAAAGATGCAAAACTGAACCCCGCACCCTCCCCAACACAAAGCTACCCTTTGGACTCAAAGCCACCAGACATTGGGCCCAAGAACTGTAGGTTTAAAAAAAGTGGGCATTTACATGGATAATGAAAACATTCAGAGTTATCTCAGCCAGGAAATTTTTAAAAAAGGGATATAAACCCTCATGTTTCAGGGCATAAACTAACTTCTAACTAATGAGAACTAGGAAGAAACTTTGTCTGTGGGCCAGTTATTCAATAGTTGTCCACAACAAGGTTTCTTACACCTTCCCCAAAAACATCCAGTGCAGATCACTGTCAGAGACAGTATCGTTATTCCTATGCTTTACTGTTAGCTTTCTTAAACTATTTTCAGCAGAATAAGTGAATAGTTAAGGAAGATTAATATAGCTGGACAGGACAACTAATCAGGAATATAAATTCCAACTTCTTTAGTGAAGGCTGTGTAATTCTACCCAAGATAAAGGACTTCTCCCATAATATGGATTTCTGAGAAATACTACTGACATCAAAGCTGAAAAACATTAAGATGTCTGTGATATATCTGAAATGACAATAAGTTCTTAATAATACTCTAAATGTATAAAAATCACAAGACATACCAAACATTATGCCATTGAAAGCTGTACAACAATTTATAATTTTATTTTGAAATAGACAAAATACTAACTCGTTAAGGAATTTAATATAAAACATCACATTGCAAATCCCATACATTATACTCAAAGCTGTTCAATCCCCCAGCACTATACTGACAATTATTATTTATATTACCATAGCGCCTATGAGCTCTAGTCATAGACCAGGACTTCTATGAGCTAGGAAAAAAAAGACACAATGATGTGGAATGACCCGAGCCCACACAAGACTCTACTGGAGTCAATGCAGCTCATGCAGTTTCAGCACAGGATCAGGGCCCAAATAATGAGTATAAGTACTAACGCTTAAAGCCAAGGAAAGGTAGGTTTCCTTTCCAACACCTGCTACTCTCAGGTGTATACAAACACTAAGAAGATGAGAAAGCCATAATCACTACTTCCATGACTTTACACCAAAAGCATTACCAAAAAAAGATTAAATATAGGAGTAACTTGACTTCAAGTTTCTATGCTACCACTATATTAGTTATGGAGCAGCATAAAGTGTTCTGATCAATTAAATTATTAGAATTTGGTTTCCAGAAATTCAATTTATAATGCAGTTGTTCCAGTCTGTATTTGCAACGACAATCCTATGCTTGATTGGACACCGTAAGAAATCCCTGAAACACATGTGGTGGATCTTGATCTGCAGAACTGTAAGGGGAAAATGAAGTCCTTAAATTCAGTGTGAAAAAAATAAATAAAAATCAAAGGGGAAAAAAGATGTATATAGCAATACAGCTAGATACTAAACAATGTATTAAGCCCAAAATGCTATTTAATAATTTGATATACTTTCTTTCCCACTACTGAAGCACAGCAGAGAATTCTCTCATTCCTGAGCTGCCAAGCAGAATTTCCCACATGTCCAATTTAAATTAATCAGTATGGTAGGGGTACATCTTATCAGATGAGTGTCACCTTGTGAGCCGTACAGGAAAAAGAACCACATGGCTGAGTAATTCTAGCCCCTTTGAATGGAACAGTAATTATTTAACAAGATTATCCTCGACCATGTTATTAATATTGCAATTGGTTTTAATTTAATGTGCACTTAATGAAAATATTGTGAAAACAGAATGCTTACCCCCCTCATATTTTATTTTTGTTTTAAACAGAGTTGCAATTAATCTGCCTTTCAGTTACTAAACTTTTTAGACAAGCCTGAGAGAATAGCAAGATAGAGTAACTCAAAACATTGGGGAAATCAAGAGGGTCAACTGCCTGAAAGTGCATCAGGACTCCAGATACAAAGTGCACACTGGACTCAAGACGGTACATATTTGACTCTACTGTCATCCAGAGATAACCAGGAAACTTTTTTTTTTTATATACAACATGTGTGTCCTTCATAACTTCCTTTCCCTTGCTATGGAAAAAAAAAGCCTGCAACGAGGGATGCTTTATGGGGATGACCTCCAGTACTGTTTTAATATTCTTGGTCTTGGTTTTGTCTATTTTATATCACAGCTGTTACTTTAATTGAGTCCAGAGAAAAATATAGATATCTACACCATGTATTGTCTACAAAACTTTTCGGGTATTCACTTAAGGCCAAATACTGCAGTTACAGCTCCCTCTTAAGTAAAGGAGGGGATTCGAGGGAGTTATGCTTGCAAAAGAACTGCAGAACATAAAATATTTGGATTTTGTTCCATATATTCCAGAACCAGTAAAGAAAGTGATGACACAACGTTCTCCAAATAGGCAGTTCTAAAGGTGATGGCTCCATCTTCCATTATGATGCTATTTACATTTGTGTTTATCATTGTACTGTGCTACAGTGTAAACAATCTTTAAATTATAAATATTCAAAGTCACTTTCTAACATAGCACAATTTTTTTTCAGCACACAGTGTCACCATTTTAACATATCATTTAGTCAAAACTAGAATTAAGAAGGAGATTTATAGGACTGCTTAATTCTTGTTATATCATCCTACAAATCCACTCTGAAAACAAAGTTTAATTAAAACTTTTCCATAAATATATTATGAAGTTTGTGGTTATTCCAGAATATAACTTGCCAGTAAATATAAATATTTATAATCAAATAACCATTTAATCAGTTTCATTAGAATATTTATCTTTTCAACCTTTTGTGAAATCAACATTTTCCAAAATGTGTTGTTTTGTTCAATCAGTAACTGTTCAAAAAGTAACTGAATTAGCGGTACAAGGCTATGTCTACACTAGAGACCTTACAGTGGCACAGATGTACCGACACAGCTGCGCCACTGTAAGATCTCCTGTATAGTTATTCTATAACAGTAGTTCTCAAACTTTTGAACTGGTGACCCCTTTCATACAGCAAGCCTTTGAGTGAGACCCCCCCCCTTATAAATTAAAAACCCTTTTTTTATATTTAACACTATTATAAATGCTGGAGGTGAAGTGGGGTTTGGGGTGGAGGTTGACAGCTCGCAACCCCCATGTAATTACCTCGTAACCCCCTGAGGGATCATGATGCCCAGTTTGAGAACCCCTGCTCTGTAAGAACTGACAGGTATTTGTTTTATAAAAACATTTTTTTTAGGCTAGGGAAATATTTCTATTAATCCTTAAGTTTTGTCAGAATTCTGCTGTAAACTTCTCTAGCAAATTGCCTGTTTGTTTAAGCTATAAGCTCCACAGAGAGGGGATCACTGGGTAAACACAAAGGAGATGTATGCTCAGTCCTGCTACGCCTAAAGCCTAAGGGGGAGAAACATCCATTACCCCAGTGCCTAGAGCACAGACCAAATGTAGGAAACAAGTTTAATTTCCCACACCGCCTGATTTGGAGCAAGGATTTGAACTTGGGTCTCCCACGTGAATGCACTAACTACTCAGCTATTGGATCGAAGGTGGACACTGCTTCTTCCTTGGCTGTCTTATAAATTATAAAATAAATAAATACATTAATGGAGATATCCCATCTCCTAGAACTGGAAGGGACCTTCACTAGCAGGACCAAGTACTGATTTTGCCCCAGATCCCTAAGTGGCCCCCTCAAAGATTGAACTCACAACCCTGGGTTTAGCAGGCCAATGTTCAAACCACTGAGCTATCCCTCCCCCCATGAAAATCAACCATGCTCTGAGCACGTGTCCCAGATTGTGCTCCGGTGGTGGTGGTGGGGGGGGGGGGGGGGGGACCTAGTTTTGAATCATACCAAGGCTTTGGCAAAAGTTAGATGGCATCAAGATTTAGACAGCTTTGCACATTTGCACCAGTAAAAATTTAGATGCCTAGGGAATTTAAGCACTTACAGGGCTAGACAACAGCTGAGCAGGGGCCTAAGGATCTAAATGATGGATTCTGGCGCCTAACGTGGCAGTTAGGCACATAAGTCCTTTTATGGATCCAGTTCCATGTTTTCTTCTATTTTGTACAGTTCCAGACACACTGCTAGGCATCAATCCTGCAAGCTTATTCACACAGGCTGACTTTTTCTTCACACAGAGACAGAGGTCTGCTCATAAAAGTCATCTTCCAGGTTTGTGCTCTTGAAAAAAATCTGTTAATATACATGTAAATATGCTGCCAGTATTGAGTTTAAAGTGTTCATTGAAAACTTAAGTTTTAAAGTTTTCACATAGCGTTGAGATGTAGAAAAAACCTATTTGGGGCTGTGAAACACCAACGCAGTTGTATCATTCCTGTTCACTGTGTGAAAGTATACATCCCTATTTTAAGATTAATTTTAAAGATCCATTAACATAACATAGAACAGCACTTTCACATTTCTCATGTCTTCAATCTAAAAATCTCATACAACTGTACAAAAATTAGCACAGCACTAGAAAAATTTTATTTGCCCCAAAGTTTAGATTCTTTAATTTTTTTTTTTTTTTTTTTACAGAAACAAAAAGATAGAAATGCTTCCATTAGAAAAAAAAAAGCAAACTTGAAATCGGTTGTTTTTAAACACAAGATCATTCCCTTGCAATGTCAGCAGTCCAAACATTTAGAGCCCTGCCTGGATACAAAATCTGTATCCGCATCCGATCTGCAAAATGATCCACAGATGTGGATGTCTACGGATATAAAGCAGATATCCGCCGATTTGCAGGACTCTACAAACATTGCAGCACTGGGAACATAAAAGTGAAACTGACTTCACTGATTTTCCTTGTCCAATCTAAGAAAGTTAGAAAAAAACCTTCAAAAATAAAAGTGTAAACTGGATTTCTAAATTATTTCAATGTAGTAATCAAAAAGTATTATTAATGTAAGGAAATAAGGTTGAAATTTGACTGAGTTGACACTGTCCTTTAAATAGAATGCAAGCATTATGACCCTTTTACAGATGTGCAAACTAAGGGCTTGTCTACACTTAAAACGCTGAAGCAGCACAACTACACCACTCAAGTATCAGAGGGGTAGCCGTGTTAGTCTGGATCTGTAAAAAGCGACAAAGAGTCCTGTGGCACCTTATAGACTAACAGAAGTATTGGAGCATAAGCTTTCGTGGGTGAATACAGTATTTCAGTGAAGATGCTACCTACACTGATGGGAGGGATTATCCTGGTGGCGTAGATAATCCAGCTCTCTGAGAGCGGTCTTCACAGAGGGTTAGGTAAATTTAACTGCATAGCTCAGGGGTGTGGATTTTTCACATCCCTGAGCGACACATTTATACCAACCTAATTTCCTAGAGTAGGCCAAGCCTTAGGATATGTCTACTCTTAAAACAGTGCAGCCGCGGTTCCGTTCCCGGCCAATGGGACCTGCTGGGGGCGGTGCCTGAAGCAACAGCCACACACATCCCTCCTTCCCCAGGTTCCGTCGGCTTCCCAGAGCGGCGCCGGGGCAGAGCAGGCAGGGAGCCTGCCCTGCCCCCAACACGTGTCGGGCCAGAGCCTGCCTCCCAAACCCCTCCTGCAGCCGAACCCTCTGCCGCACTCCACACCCCTTCTGCACCCCAATCCCCTGCTGCACCCCGACCCACTTCCCCGAGCCCCCGCTGCACCCCGACCCCCTGCCCCGAGACCCCTGCTGCACCCCGACCCCCTGCCCCGAGACCCCTGCCCTGAACCCCGCCACATCCAGCACCCCTCCTGCCCTGAGCCCCCACCACACCCCTCCTGCACCCCCTGGGGGCAGGGAGGGGGCAGAGTTGGGCTCGGGATTTCAAGGAAGGGGTTGGAATGGGGGCATAGAAGGGGTGGTAAGAGGCGGGGCAGGGGCGGAGCAGAGGGCAGCAGGGGGGAGGTGTCAGTAAATGCAGCCCTCAGGCCAGTGTACTAGTCCTCATGTGGCCCTCGTGGTCATTTGAGTTTGAGACCCCTGACCTACACCAACAGGAGAGGTTCTGACATCAGCATAGGTAATCCACCTCTCTGAGAGGCAGTAGCTAAGGCTATGTCTACACTAGCACTTTTGTCAGTATAATTTCTGTTGCTCAGGAGTGTGAAAAAGCCACCCCTCTCAGCAACATAAATTACACCAGCAGACACGCCGGTTTGCACAGCACTGTCAGTGGGAGATGCTTTGCTGTCAGCATAGAGCTGCTACACAGGAGATCTTACAGCAGCACAGCTGTATCAGTACAGCTGTGCTACTGTAAGGTCTAATGCAGACAGAAGGCGGCCTAGGTCAACAGAAGAATTTTTCTGTCGATCTAGTGCTGTCTACACCAGGGATTAGGACGGTGTTGATTTTTTTCAAACCTCTGAGAGATGTAGCTATACCAGTGTAAACTACTAGTGTAGACCAGGCCTAAAAAGCAGAGTGGGATTAAGTGTTTTGCCCAAATTCACAAGCAGAGCCAGGAAGGGCAAACCAAGTATCCCAATGCCCAGGCCAATGCATTAGGCTGGGGTGGATGTCCCACGGGGGCAGGGCAAGGAAATGGAGGGGGGGGTTAGTAATGGGCGGGGATTAATGACGCCCCCAGGGGAGAAGGCGGCAACAGCGGGCGGTTAGTGGACCCCCCCTCCGGGGGGAGTCAGTGACCCCGTGGGCCCGGGCAGGCCTCACCCGCACAAAGAACGCGCCTCCCCCAGGGAACAACACCCGCCCCCTCCTTCCCCACAGCCTGGCTCCGACTCCCCGATGACAAAGCCGCTGCCTCCCCAAGACGGGCCGGGCCCCTGGGGCCTGACGCTACCGCTCGGAGCCGGCGCCAGCCGCACGTACTTGCCCTTCTGCTGCAGCAGCTCCCGGAAGTGCCCGGCGGAGCCCACCTCGGCCAGCGCAGCCATGGCTGGAACTAGTCTGTCGCCGGCGCTGCGGCCAGGCGGGGCACGTGCAACCGGTCAGCAGAGCGATCCGCCCTCCCTCAGAGCGAACCCTCTCTGCCTCCGCGCATGCTCCACTAGGCGACCCCACTTCCTCTGCGCATGCGCGGAACGTGCCCCCGTTCCCGATGGGGAGGGAGGCCCGGAGCGCGGCTGTCCCGGGACGGGGCGGGGCGATCGGCCGCGGCGCGGGGCTGGGCCGGGCCGGGCCCGGCTGGCGGCGCGGGTGGGGGGAGGCGCAGGTCAGCAGTTTTCTCGCGGGAACGGTGACGCTGTTGATTTTTACAAAGCGAAAGCGGAGCGCGCACAGGGTTTGCCCAGCAGGAAACGTGCCATCACCCAGCCTGGGTCAGAGCTGGCCAGGGGAGCGGGACTATTGTGTCCAGGTCTGGTCGCCGCGGTTCAGGCAGGATGTGGACAAATTGGGGAAAGTCCGGAGGAGAGGAACCGAAATGATTGAAGGGCTAGACAACATGACCTATGAGGGAAGATTAAAAAATAGGGTTTCTTTAGTTTGGAGAAGAGAAGACTGAGAGGGGACACGATGACAGTTTTCAAATACGTAAAAGGGTCTTACAAAGAGGAGGGTGAAAAATTATTCTCTGTAACATTTGAGGATAGAACAAGAAGCAATGGGCATAAATTTCAAGGAAGTTTTAGGTTCATTATCATAGAATATCAGGGTTGGAAGGGACCTCAGGAGGTCATCTAGTCCAACCCCCTGCTCAAAGTAGGCCCAATCCCAGACAGATTTTTGCCCCAGATCCCTAAATGGCCCCCTCAAGGATTGAACTCACAACCCTGGGTTTAGCAGGCCAATGCTGTTGGACATTAGAAAAAAACTTCTTAACGGTCAGGGTAATTAAACACTGGAACAAATTGCTGAGGAAGGTTGTGGAATCTCCATCACTGGAGGTTTTCTTTAAGAACAGGTTAGCTAAACACCAGTCAGGAATGGTCTAGGGCAGGGGACTGGACTAAATTACCTATTGAGGTCCCTTTCTGTCCTACTCTTCTATGATCCAGCACTATTCCCTGCCCCTCATTGTCATCATCTCTCCCGCTCTCTCCAAAACATACATCTCAATCTACCATCCGAAGAAGTAAGACTCTGTCATGTACGGTACATACGGGATCCTTCTATACAGGGAAATATTCACCTCTCAGATTCCAGATGTTGGGGAAAGATTCCCGTTTGTCCTGCTTGAGGTCATAAGATCTCTCAAATATATGTTAAGAATGAATTGATCCACTGGTCTACATGAAGTTGTGTAGGATATTTCCAATAATGACATTATTTTAATGCCTCAGGTTTCACAGCCACATTTCTGGAGCTGTGTGCAAACCTGCAGCACAGAGGCACCAAAATGAGAACTGTATGGACAGTGGAGAAGCAAATGGCAATCACTCTGGAAGCTTGCAATGGCAGATTGTTATTGGCCACTGGACTATCAGTTTGGAGTTGGAAAATCCATAGATTGTCATCCAAGTGCGTAAGGCCATGACAAATCTCCTGCTATGCAGGACTGTGACTCTTGGCAATGTGCAAGAAATAGTGGCTAGATTTGCAGCAAGGGGCTCCTTGACTGCAGTGCAGTGATAGATGGCACACATACCCCTATTCTGGCACCAGCCCACCTTGCCACTGAGTACATCAGCAGAAAGGGATACTTTCCAAGGTTATGCAAGTGTATTGTTCACTGGGGACACTTCACTCATATGGAGGTGGGCCACTCAGGGAAGGTGAATGATGCTTGCATCTTTAAGAAACACAGGACTTTTCAAAAAGCTGCAAGCAGGAACATTCTTCCACAGCCAGCAGATTACCATTGGTGATGTTGAAATGCCAATAGTGATTCTGGGGGATGCAGCCTACTCCTTGCTCCCTTGGCTCATGCAGCTGTACACTGGTCACCTTGATGGTGCCAAGGAAAGATTCAACTACTGGCTCATCAGGTGCAGAACGACTACTCAATGTGCTTTTGGTAGACTGAAGGGATGCTGGCAGTGTTACTCACTAGATTGGCTCTCAGTGAGAAAAATATCCCCAAGGTTATAGCTGCTTGTTGTGTACTGGATCATATACATGAAACAAAGGGGAAAAGCTGTTTCCAGGGCAGAGGGGCAAGGTGGACCAGCTGTCTGATGAAATTGAACAGCCACACGCAAGGGCTATTGAACAGCCATGCACGAGGGCTGTGGAGCTTTGCTGCTGAGGTAGGTCTTAAATGACCATTGTAAGAGTCAGCCACAGGAGTATGGTCGATTAAGTATGCGTGGGTTTTTGCCTCCCACTACGAATTCTGTAATGCTTGGTGTAAAGTCATAAATATGTGTGGATCTTTACTTCCACCTATGAATTCGGTAATGCTTGCTGAAAACTAATATAGATGCTCAGCGTATCCAAAAACAGAACTTTATTATGTGCAAAGAAACAGGAAATAAAATGAAAGTGCAAACAAACATATACAAGGTTAAAAAACTTTTACCAACACTATACAGAGTAAATTATAAAATCCTAACTGAAAATGGAAGTAAATAGTGAACATTTATGACCATGTATATAAAAGCTACAACAGTTTAGTAGATTACATATACACCAACCTGTGTTTTTTTTCAAATCGGTACACGTGTAGGTATTATTCTCTGTTGTTCAGCATGGAAAGGTAGGGGTAAGGAGGTACATCATGGTGCCTCATGTGGAATGTTGGGGGATATAGGGAGAGCAACCATGGAATTCTCCAAGGACTGGAAAGTTTGCTGAGTTTGGGCATGTATGTCAATAATACTCTGCAACATTTGAGTTTATTCCCTGAGCAAAGCCATTATGTCCTGGCATATTTCCTGATGCATCTCGGTCCTTATGCCTCTCCTGCAGCAACCATTCTCTCCATTCTTGGTCCTTCTCCATGGTCATGTTCAGATGGGCTCTCCAAGCACTGCACTTATAGTCTGAAGCTGTAAAGAATTGGAGGATCTTGCAGAACATATCCTCCCTAAACCTCTTATTTCTCCTCCTGATCAGGGTCAGATGTTGAGCAGGCATGGAGAGGGCACCTGACAAGACCATCATGCCAGAAGCTGTTGATTAAAATATACAGATGCACCATTAGCTTTACAATCACAACAATCAAGGAAAGATAAGTCTCAAAACTCCCGTACATTATTCCCATAAATAGGAAATGCTTATTGACACTTTAGCTTTGGAGCACCTCACTACAGCACCACTCTGCAGCTCAAATCATGGTGAGTATGGCCTAGTGGGGAGGAATGGGGGCGTTCTGTTCCATGAAAGCTATAAACGTTGGGTGCCACTCCCTGGGTATGGGCATAAAACAAGTGTAATGAATACTGGCATTGTTTTCACAGGCAATGGTGATTTTGGATGATATCTCACTCCTGGGGGTGACAAAGTCATAAAGGACCCAGCTGCTACTGGTGTCCAAGCCACCTGTGGCCATATACTGCTAACTTGTTTACTGACATGGTGCCAGGCAAACTCATCGTAGAGTGGTATGGGAAATCTCCAATTGCCGTGAAAGAAACAAGGCTGCCATCCCTAGAAATCTTCAGGAGAGGATTGCACAGTATCTCTATGAAAGTTTCATTGAGATCTCTCAAGAGGATAAAATGGACCTCTCTGTTCAGATAAATAAAGTACTCCACATGCCCTTGCCGAGCCCAGCAAGCCGAGTAAGTGAATAACAGATGCTGATTCTACCACTGTTTGTTCTACCTCTGACCAACCACAGGACACTAGGCTGATGTGGATTGTGTAATCAGACCACCACTCTGTTTTAATTTATTCCCTAATATTTTATTTTGTAGCATTAGATCTGTAGAGCAACGAAAACTCAATATGTTTGTTTTCTAAAATTATAGGTGGGGTGTGTGCTATTTTTAAATGGGGAGGAAAGATGGTGGGAGGGAGGGAGATGTGGTTTCATGAAAATGGGAAAAAACACATTATAAGGAATATTGCATGTACACACTTACTCAAGTGCCTTTCCCCTACATCAGCGGGCTCATCACCACTCTCCTGTCAGGATTTCAGCTCTTTTATGGATTTTTTTTAAAGGGGAAAAAAGGGCATTCGACTGTGTAGAGTGGCCTGGGACACAATTAAGACCTTTATAAGACCAAAATACACCATCCAACAAACAAATCTGTTTATTAATGGTAAAATATGTCTTTCCCTTTTAATCAAATGGAACCTGACAAAGAGACTCTCTGTCCCCACAACTATTTTATCTAGTAATTGGGCCATTTGTGGAAACTATGACATGTTTCAAATTACTGGAAATGAATATGAGTTAGCAGTGAGATTATAAAATGGCATTGTAGTCCAATGAACTCTTGGTGTTTACTATACAATCAAGTCCCTCATTCCCCAGTACAACTATCATTTGGCTAGTGTTCAGTTTACATACTGAATTTAAACAAATCTGTGGAAGATTTCAACCTGAAATAGTGGCCCAATTTAAATCCCCCCAAGATGGAATAAATATTTGAGGGCTAAAGTGATCTTAAACCTAATTCAAAAACTGGAAATTAATCCCATGCTGTTAAATTTTAGGAATGAATCTCCCCATAACAGTTATAGGAAGGCTGTTGCTTCTCAAAATAAATATCCTCCCTAATCTCCTATGTCAACCACAACTGTTTCAGAGAATTTAAAACCTCATTCTTTAATAAGCTTCACAAGACCTTTTCAAGGTTCATTTGGTAGGCAAAAAACAAGAATTGCTGTTAAAAATGTATAGGCCCATTGAGACATGGGAGAACTAAATCTCCCTAACTTAGGCTATATTTCTGGGCATCCCATATGGAGTGTTTGGCAGCATGATCCCAGGGAAACCCAGGACTTCAATGGCTCCAGATTGAACAACAGGCAGCAGGCCAAATTAATCTGGCAAACCTCCCATCGTTCCCAGCTGATCTACTACTCCCCTCAAGTCACACAGAACCCAATTACAGAGTCAGTATCAAACTCAGAGATAAAAAAATTAAAGATGCAAAATCTCTTAAAATAGGTAGTTACTCTGGACTGTGTTACTAATTTTTCTCTGAGCATGAATAACTAAGTCTACAAAGAATTGTATATTGCAAACATTTACTAATAATGATATTATAGTGCCCTTTGAAGCACTGAAACATATTCCTGACAGACACAGGTTTTATTTTATTATATTCAAGCTAGGAATTCCCATTAAAAATGAACACAATTGGACAGAATCCTAGTTTTATACACAGCAAGGAATCATGATTTTTATGTGGATCAGGTAAATACAATGTATTTCTTTGGCTATTAGGTCTTGAAACCACTTCCCTGACACAACCCCAGACAAAGACATAACAATGGACAGAGGTACATGTAATTCCAGTTCACTGAGGAGAAGAAATAAAAATCCTGGGAGAAATTCATAATGTTATGGTTAACAATAACTCAAGGCAGATACAATGTTATATTGTACACAGAAATATTATTTCTCAGTACTTGTATGATAAAATATGTAAAATTAAACTATATAGATGTAAGAAGGGCTCCTACGTAACTCCACTTTTTTTTTAACTCTATCATGTTACTTCCTGTTCCAATTCTGGTAAATTATATGCAGCACTAATAGGAACATATTCATGGTCTTACTCCAAAACAGTGCTTATTAAGCATTAATCTGGGAACTCATTTATACAAACCTATTAAAAACACTATTTTTGTTAACGTTTTCACACACACACAAAAGACATCTTGATTTTCTGAACTAGTGAGACTACCTAACTGTACAAACCTGGATCACTCTCATTACAAAATAGTAATCAGCTATCACAGGGCGAAAAGAGTACACACTTTCAAAGACAAACGAGTACTTCTTTATAAAAAATGCTGACTTTTATTGGCAACTTTATTTCCTTGACTTAGGGTCTTGACCTTATAGGATACACAATGAGGAGGTGATGAGCATGTAAGGAGCCTTCCCCTCTTGCAAGATCCTCCAGGCAGAATTGTAGTCAGGGGAGTCCATGGGCTGTTCCCTCATTACTTCCCAAAGGAAACCTGATACCCCAAAAGAGGCAGAGATGGGTAGAAACGGGGGTGAGACCATGGTCCTGCCCCCTCTCCACAGCGACCCCAGGATCAGGAACAGTACACAGAATGCTACACAGAGGTTGGTAGCAGGGAGCACTCCCCCAATGTGCTGGGGAATGAACTTGAGGAGGAGGAAAAGGAGAGATGGTGCTGATGGGAGAGGTTAGTGACATGATGGGGATGATGGGCAAAGAGGGTAATCCTAGAAAGCACACTATAAATGGACTGGGGGCGGGGTCCATGTGGATGTCAGAGGGGCCAGGGAGAAGACAATGGCAACAGTCAAAATGGAGAAGACAACAGAGTGAAGAAATCTTTGTTGACAGAGGCTATGGAGGAAGAAAGCCATATTTTGACACAGCCTGGAAGTTCAAGGTGAGAGAAAGGGAAGTATCAAAGAGAATATTTGGGTGTGGGTAGAAGCATGGGTTTTGGTGACTGGGAAATGGTTTTGCAGTGCACATTGACAGAAAAAGAGAAGAGCAGGAAGATTCTGGAAGGGAAAGCAGGATTTCAGCTTTAGACATACCAGATGAAATCCTGACCCTATTAATGTCAATGGGAATGGGGAGTCAATTCCCACTGACTTCATTGAGGTCAGGATTTCACCCATTAAGTTGAAGTTCCTGACAACGCATACAGATGAGATGTCAGAGAGACAAGTGAAGAGGCAGGGTTGGGTGGAAGGAGACAAACCAGAAGCAGAGAAGTAGTTTTGTAAGGGCATGGCTACACTTGCAAATGTAGAGTGCTTTGAGTTAAACCAGCCTTCGTAGAGCGCAGTAGGGAAAGCGCTGCAATCTGTCCCCACTGACAGCTGCAAGCGCACTGGTGCGGCCACATTTGCAGCACTTGCAACGGCATTGGGAGCAGTGCATTATGGGCAGCTATCCCACAGAGCACCTCTTCCCATTCTGGTGCTGTGGCTTGTGGGAAGGGGACAGGAAGGGCGGGGCATTCTAGGTCCTGTCCCAACACCCTGTGATGCATCGGTTCACATCCCAGGAATCCCTGTGCTTCCGTCCACATTTGGCTCCATCTTTCAATGTTTTTTGTACTGCGCGTTCTGTCTTCCCTTTCAGTCTGCGGGAATGGAGCCTGAACTGCTGAGGAATATGCTGACAAGTCTCGCCAGCACGTCACGTCTGGCAGTCAAGTTACTCCTTAAGATCCAAACTGACAGTGAGGACTCCAATGATGATATCTACTCATCGTCCTGCAAGTCTGGGATGACGAGCAGTGGCTGCAGGACTTTCGGATGAGAAAAGCCACTTTCATGGGACTGTGTGAGGAGCTTGCCCCCATCCTGCGACACAAGGACATGAGATTGAGAGCTGCCCTGCCGGTGGAGAAGTGCGTGGCTATTGCAATCTAGAAGCTGGCAACTCCAGACAGCTACCGATCGGTCGCTAACTAGTTTGGAGTGGGAAAGTCGACCGTTGGAATCGTGTTGATGCAAGTTTGCAGGGCCATCAATCGCATCCTGCTCAGAAGAACCGTGACTCTGGGTAACGTGCATGACATTGTGGCTGGCTTTGCACAAATGGGTTTCCCTAACTGCGGAGGGGCGATAGATGGGATGCATATTCCAATTCTGGCACTAGCCCACCTAGCCTTTGAGTACATTAATCGGAAGGGGTATTTCTCTATGGT
The DNA here is from genome assembly GCF_011386835.1 of Chrysemys picta bellii. NCBI lineage: Eukaryota > Metazoa > Chordata > Testudines > Emydidae > Chrysemys > Chrysemys picta. Next base: position 103,648,553 of record NC_088797.1, read on the forward strand.
TCTCCAGGCGCTTGTGGATCACCATGGGCGTTTCATTGACATTAACGCAGGCTGGCCCAGAAAGGTGCATGACGCACACATCTTTCGGAACACTGGCCTGTTGAGGAAGCTGCAAGCTGGGACATTTTCCCCAGATGAGATGATCACCATAGGGGAAGTCAAAATGCCCATTGTGATCCTTAGAGACCCCACTTACCCTTTAATGCCCTGGCTCATGAAACCCTACACAGGGAGCCTTGACAGCAGCAAGGAGTGGTTCAACAACTGGCCGAGCCAGTACAGAATGACTGTGGACTGTGCTTTTGGCTGTTTAAAGGGATGCTGGCGCTCTCTGTATGGGAAGCTGGATCTGGCCGATGACAACATCCCCACGGTTATATCCGTGTGCTGTACCCTCCATAACATTTGTGAAGGGAAGGGTGAAAGATTCATTCAGGCATGGAACTCGGAGGTTCAACACCTGGAGGCTGAATTTGAACAGCCAGAGAGCAGGGCTATTAGAGGGGCCCAGCACAGGGCTGAAAGGATTAGGGATGCCTTGAGGGAGCAATCTGTGGCTGAAAGCCACCAGTAATGTCTGGTGCCCGGCACGGGAGTGAAGTGCAGTGGTTCCAATGTTAGTAGGAATCTATGTTTGCTACGCTGACTTGCAGTGCCCATTGCTTTCCTGGGCTAAGGTATCTTTTACTTTATGAATAATAAAGAATGTTTTCAAAGCCAAAAAATCCATTTATTGAAAAGAAACACAACTGCTGGGAAACAGAAAGGGCAAGGCGGAGGGGTGGGGAACAGTACAATCACAGATTTGCGTATGTCCTATTCTCATACTCAGCCTTCCTCTCTGGAGTGCTGTGCAATGAGTGCTGCACTTCAGGATGGCTATAATGAATGATGATGCGGGTTGAGTGCAGTGGGTAAGGGTTGTAGTTTTCAGGGCTGGGTGGTGAAGCTACAGGTGTTGGAGGCAGCTGGTGGCGATAAGAACCTGGATGTTGAGGAAAGTGGGTTGGAGGTGACATGGGGGTACAAGGGAAAGAGTTTGGGGACAAGGGCTGCAGTGGGTGGCAGGCACACTAGTCCTCCGCCCGCATGGCTAGGAGCGCCTGGATCGAGTCCGCTTGGCGCTCCATGAAGCTTACCAGCTGATCCGGGCTTTGCTGCCGGAACCCCGCGCTTTTGTGCCGGCGCACCTCATTCTGCTGGCAAATCCTCCTTTCACTCTCCCTCCACTCCTTTTAGATTCTCGTTAAGTGACTGCTGCATTACTTCATGCAGCATGTCGTCTTTGCTTTACGTGGCCTCTTCCTAATTCTTTGCAGTCTTTCGGCTGGTGATAACACAGACGCCTGAGAGCTCAAGGTTGCATCTGTAAAGGCAAAATGCAACACTTAACAGAGGCAGCATTGTTCACACCAGACAGAGCAATGATTCCCCCATACTTAAGGGCAAGCACAGTCTACACAAAAGCATAATTTGCCCATCCCAAAGCGAGCCCACATAACCCACGGGAGCCCCAAAATGGTGAGTAAGCACAGGGTCAAGGGGGACTGATTGTTTCATGGCTGTACTGTCCTCTGGGTTTCTGTGCCTTGGGGAGAGCCAACAGCTGAAAAGGACCCCTATTCTGAACACTGTCCCCACATTTTCCACAGGAGTTCATCCTGGAAGATATCTCGCTGCTGAGGGTGACCTGGGAAGCAAGGGAGGATCTTCTACTACAATGCGGCTTCCACCCTGGCCCATATGCAGCTTGCCTGTGGGCAGCAATGGTCCCCCCACCCCTCACAGCACAGTGGCACAGACATGTTAGCCTGACTGGGACAAGGACCACAGTGGCTCTCCCAAGAAACCTGTGCAAGAGCATTGCCCAGCTTCTGGATGAGATCTTTGAAGAGAACACTGAGGCCAATTAACGCAATGTGAGAAAGCACATCAACGCCCTATTCCGCATCTAGGCATGCATGCAGCCCTAACCCTCCTCACCCCAAGAGCCCACACCGAATAACTTCCTTCCCAAAATAAAAGCCGCTTACCGGGAACCTCCTCTGGTGTTTGTCCTTCCCCAAGCACCAGCCGCCGCAACTGGCTACCTTCCTCCTGGCTTGAGAACAGCTCCTGGCTGCATGCATCTAGGTCTTCCTCCTTCTCAGCGCCCTCGCTCTCGCTTTCCTCCTCCTCCTCCTGCCTTGTTGAACTGGGCTCTTAAGTGTCCATGGTGGTCCTTGGAGTGGAGGTGGGGTCGCCCCCAAGTATTGCATGCAGCTCTTTGTAGAAATGGCAGGTTGCGGGGGCACCACCGGAGCAGCGGTTTGCCTCGCGGGCTTTGCGGAAGGCATTTTGCAGCTCCTTCACTTTAACCCTGCACTGCAGTGCGTCCCAGTCATGGCCCCTTTCCATCATGTCCCTTGATATCTGCCCAGAGGTATCGTAATTCCTACGACTGGACCGCAGCTGTGACTGGACAGTTCCGTCCCCCAAACACTGATGGGGTCCAGCACCTTGCCATTGCTCCATACTGGAGATCGCCTGGCGCGTGGAGGCATGGCCACCTGGAAAGATTCGCTGAGAGCACTCCATGTCTGGCAGAGCAAACAGGAAGGGGATTTTCAAAATTCCCAGAGAATTTAAAGGGCAGGTCTGACGGTTGGTCACCTGAGGGCAGGGCTGTAGAGTTCAAAGTGATGACCAAAGTGGCTAGAATAGGCATTGTGGGACACTTCTGGAGGCTAATCAGAGCGCATTAACAGACCAGGGTGTCCACACTGGCGCTGCGGCACTCCAGCAGGGGCGCATCAAACGTTATTCCACTCGCTGAGGTGGAGTACCAGGAGCGCTCTAGCCGTGGAGTCCGGACGCTCTACATGCCTTGCCAGTGTGGACACGTTGTGAGTTAGAGCGCACAGGGCTGCTTTAATGCATTCTAACTCACAAGTGTTGCCATGCCCTAAGTCAATGGCATAAAGTTGGCAACTGAAGCCAGGGGTGGATTAGGTAGATGAGTGGATAAGTTGGAAAGGATGTGGAGAGAGATAAGAGGAGTGGGCCAAGGATGGATCCCTATGAGATCACCCTGGAAAGTGGGAGGGCTGAGTGGAGAAATAAAGAAGGATGAGAATCAAGTAGAGGTTCTGAGGTTTAGCCATGCTGCAGTTGTTAGCAATCTTGAGGACAGCAGTTTTAGTGGAGTGGAGAGGGTAGAAGCCAGATTGGAGGGGATCAGAGATGTGAATAGAAAAGAAGAACTCAAAGAAACAGTTGAAGGTGGAGTATCTGACAAGGTTAGAGATGAGGGAAGTCAGTAACTGAAGTGGCTGAAAAGGCAAGACGGGTCATAGGTGGGTTTTGAGTTTGGGAGAGAACACAGCATGCTTGTATTGTGAGGGCAAAGAGCTAGAAGAGAGAGGTTAAGGAAAAGTTGAAGGAGGGAGTGAGAGTAAGTGCAAAGGAGATCATGAGACAACAGGAAACAGGGTAACTGAGACAGGTTGATAGATCAGAGGAGAGCAGGTGAGAAACCTCAAAATTGTTAAGTGAAGAGAAGGAAACGGTTGTTGCCCCTTTGGCTGAGTGGTAACCAAAATTCAGAGCTTTGCTGGATGGTTTCCATTTGTATGGGATATCAGTGAGATGTACTCAAGATATTTTCTTAGTGCAATTTATTTATTTTTTACAAAAATGTACACCAGTCCTGTTTCCTTGAACAGCATCAGGAACAAACTGCACACAGACAGTCCTCTTTTGCAGAAATCCTAGATAAGGCACTCCAACCCTCCTTCTAAGAAACATCTACCTTTTTGCCTTTTCTCTCCAGAGACCCACAGAGACTCCTTCTGTTTGCTCACTCCAACTGCATTCTTCCAGTCTCCAGCCTCTGTGTTTGGAACCTAGAATATCCCATTAGCTCCATGCTCCTCCATTTTGGCCATCTGCCTCCAAAAGTGAGACTGGGCCATTAACCTCACAATATCTCCTAACAACACTCTGGGTGGTTACCTGCATTGCATCCACTATTTCTATAGTTTCTCCTTGAGTGGCTACCTCAATGATTCTTAATAGGAAAGGCCTTATATAACAAAGTACAATGGAAGAGAAGGAGGATAGAGGTCATGACAGATCTTGTCAATTGTACTGAAAAGATCAGCAAGATGTTGCACATGCAGTGGAAAATATATTGCTAATTATAAGGATAGTTAAGCACTGGAATAGTCTTCCAAAGCAGGTTGTGGAATTCCCATCACTGGAGGTTTTTAAAAACAGGTTAGACAAACAACTGTCAGGGATGGTCTAGGTATATTGGATCCTGCCTCAGCACAGTGGGATGGACTAGATGACCTCTCAAAATCCATTGGTTCTGTGAAACACAGGAGGGAAGAGTTATAGGAAAATGTCGAAGGTGGCAAACAGGTCCTGAGATTGTGAGTATATGATTCATGAGGTTTTCAAAAGTAGTGCTGCTTGACCAAGAAAATGGCAGAACTAGGTCCTGATCCAAAGCCCACTCTTGTCAATGGGTTTAGTATCAGGCTCTAAATGAAGAGAGAACAAATTTGTAAATCGAGGAAGTCCACATGATCATGGAAGTTTCTCCACAAGCATTCAGCAATGCAGTAGAGGAAGCAGATGTAGATTATTGCAACAGATTTTGTGGTGGAAGGAGTTAAGGGTAGTGGAGAGATTAAAGAACAGGAATTCAATGACTGAACCAATGAAGGAGATGGAGAATAGTTTTAGGAAGAGGAGGCAGGGAAGTCATTAACATCGATGGATTGGAGGCCATGGAAAGGTTAGGTGGAGGGATGTGGACTAGGAAACAAGTGTGCAATGATGAAGAAAATGGTGTGGGTTGTCAGAGATAGGGAACATGGTGATACAAAGATCAGAGACAGAGCAGTGCTTAATAAAGACAGAGGTTAAACTTACATTAAAACATATGTCATGTGACAAATTCATCAGGCCATTTCTTTAACTCCAAAACTGTTGTAAATCCTTCAGTTCCTCAGAAGTGCACAAAACATCCCAATGTGAGAAAGCAAATGCTTTCTGGATACAGCGTATTTTGTTTAAAGGCAAAAAGAGCACAGTCCTCTGAGTCAGTGTCAGAATAATCCTCAGAGGCAAAGGTCTTTATATGAGTTTAGAAGCTGTAGCAATAGCTGATAGTCTGTAGGTGGCATCAGCAGCCTCTGAAGACTGATGTAAATCTATAGCCCTTCTGGAGTGTTACTTTATTAGAAGCATTATTTAGAATTAGTGCCTGCCTGAGACTCTGACCAAAATATCTGCCGTGTTCTTTTTCTACCAAAGGAAATTAACATCTGTTTAATGGATTAAAAAAGAAAAGTCTATACACAGATATGAAATAGCCATCCATACTAGTAAGGGCACTGATATAAAAATATAGAATATTTTTTTGTTATACACCGATATTGTTACTCTGAGCTTTACTGGTGCATTATTCCCTAATGGCACCTGAGCGGCTGGCTAGAACCATTATCACATGTCCTTGTTATTTCTGTCATTATGCAGCATAAGCTTTAACTACTGATTGGGGGGGAGAGTACTTGTTTTGGTTAAATACACATGTCCTCTGTTGAAAGGACTACATACTATACTTGCAGGGGTATGGCCTTAATGATTTAATGGATCTCTTCCATTTCTAACTTCTTTGTTCCTATGATGTACTGTACCATGTTCACATCTATCAATATTTAAATTGTTTATAAGTTATATATCCTCTACATGTGCTACTGAACACTTTAAATCTACAATTGCAGTGTTTCCATTTATATTTGAGGCAAACAGTCCTCTCAATACTAGGCAATTAATGTGTCAGCACTGACATCCTCTGTGGTTGATGCATAAAAACTGCAGGTAGTTTCTGAAATTTTCTACTGTACCGCAAAAAGATGCAATTCTTATCACAATCCTTTTGCAAAGCAAACTTTTTTTTGTCTAGTAGAATATCCACGCATGGCAAGAAATTACTATTGATTGAATATTTTCAAATAGTTATTGTTTAAGCCTCTCTGTACAATTTGTAAACCAGACTAGGCGCCTTTTTAATGCAGCTGACATTGACCAAATCTTGCACCCTCTAAAAAGGGATCCTCTGCTATGTGTTGACACATTTAGATGGGTAAGATATATCACAAAAATGTGTGTTTCTCATTGGATATCCAATTGTTATAAATATATGAATATAAATGGGGGAAATGTAAGTTAAGTTCTGGGGGCAGTAATGGAGAGTGATTTCAAAATAATTAAATAAAGCTGATGGATGGGAATGGATTTGGGTTTGATTCATACTCTGAAAGTAACTATGTTCAGATGTTCTGCAAACTGAATTGCCCAGATTTAGGATTATTTTTCTGTAATGCATGTCAAATACTAATTTTTTTTTAAAAGTCCTTGGATATTTTTGTGGTTTAGCCTCTGGTTCAAAGAACAGAATAGAACACACACTGTCTGTAGGCCCAACTAGATCCCTTGTAGAGAGAAAGCAAGCTCTTAAAAGGTAATTACTAAAGTAGGGTACACATGGATAACTTGACAGGCCAAATTTTCTCCTGCCACAGAGTTTAACTGAGCAGAGCAGAGACAGGCAGCTAGTTACACCTCCCTGACTCAGAGAACCAGAGTGTGTTGGCCCCAACAAGAAGAAAAAAACAGCCAATGGACTGCTCTAACTTACACAGAGAGTTGCTAATGGAGTCAGTGGATGATAGACATAACTGAGCTCCACTCTGCCACTCCCCGTTTCTGTTCCTATAATGTCCCTTTTCTCCCCAACACACTCCATATGGTGGGGAGAGGGATAGCTAGTGCAGGAGCCACCTCTGCAAGCTTTATGGCAGTGAGGAGTTCTACACCACTTGAGCCAGAATCAGACCATCTTGCACTGCCTGGGTGATTCAAAGGGTACAGCTCTCGGCTGAGAATCTGGACTTATGGGTTGGCAGGCATTCTGTGAAGACTCTTGGAGCTGCTGAAAGGCCAAAAGGGAGTATTCTGCTGTAGAATTGGTCATTGTTCATGCAGAACCTCAAGTATTTTTCAATGGCTTGGTGTGAAAGAAATGTGGAAATAAGCACCTTTGAACTGAGACCCACAAACCAATCTTGTGGACTTAGGGAAGAGATAAAACAAACTAAAGTTATCATACAGAACTTGAAGCTTTTCATGTACCTCTTCTGTTTTCTTAACTCCATTGTGGAACGATGTCTGGCTTATTTCTTTGGAATGATAAATAAGAAAATACATGCTTTGTGTTGTTGAGGGACTTCTTATGGAGTGTGTAATTGGAAGAAAGAAACTACTTCTTCCATTAGCAATTCCTCATGAGAAGAATCCCTGAAAAAGAGAGGGGAAATGGAATCAAGGAATGGAATTAAAGAACATATTCTTTGTGAATATTTTGTAGGTCTTACTTGTTAAAAAGCAGCTCTACTCCATGCCATAATGAAGGAGAGACTATTTCCATAAGGCAATATGGAGTAGTGGACATCCTCTCGATTTACAGGTAGTCTCACTGATATCACATCAAATTTACTACTCATTAGAAGATGCTCTGGATAAAGTGAAAGATGAGGGCTTTGACTTTTCCATGATTGCTATTCTGTTTGGAGAAAGGCTATTTCTTAAGAAGCTGTTGATACAGACCCTCTGCATTGCTGGGGAAAGGACTACCTCTATTACACCCGAATGGAGTGGATTTCCTCTTCAAGATGATATGCAAAAGGCTCAAGGACTGAAAGGAGGCGCACATGTCCATTATCTCAAGAGTGTCTTCTATTTTAACAATGAACAGGTTTGGGCTTTCAAATAGCATTTCCTCTGTTTTAACCTTGACCTCAAAAGACAGGGTGGAGTTCTTCTGTCAAAATTAAGAGTGCATTGTAACTGTTACAACTGAGTTGACTGCAGTGTCATGAGTGAAATACACCACTACGAAGTATTTTTTCCCATTCGGAAACTAAGGCTTTGATATTCTCTCTCTCTCCATCTCTAGAAGGTGCTACAATGGTAGGAGAATCTAGTCAACAAACAGAGGTAATATTTCCCAATCTTGATTTAAAACTTGTCAGTGGTGCAGAATTCACCATGACCCTGGGTAAATTGTTGCAATGATTAATTATCAATAGGCTATCAACTGATAGGTCTTTTCCTGAACTACCAAAATTTGGATATCCAGATTTTCCACCACCCTTCTTAGAAGGTCTTGAAAGCTTCTGAAGTCATAGAGTAGCAAGATCAAAGAAAATCTCATATTAGCATCAGTAAAAGAAGACCAACAACATTGTAGCGGTTCTTGTTCTCCATCCACCAAATGATCTGCATCCCCAGCAGACAATTCTGTTGTGTATAAATGGACCATGAAGCACAACATCTAAAGGGATGAGGTGGCTGCCCCACTGAATAATAATAGAAGTGGCTGCAAGGGGGGAAAAAAGGAAGAAGGAGCCTGGGGTCTAAGAAGAATTGGGGGGCAGGCATATCTCCTTATATAACTTCACAACAAATGGTCAGTCCATGATTTCCAGAAGTTCTAATATAGGTGCTTAGACCTTTGGCATGGCTCAGAGTAGGGATCTATGCTGTCAATACTTGAAGGAGACAATATTATTTTTAAAACTTAAACTTTCAGCAATCACATTTTTATTGTCATTATTTAATAGCTGTTGACCTTACTGCAACAGGAACCACATGTTGAACTTTTCACAATTCTTTTCACAGTCAAACCTTCCATTGACTTCAACACCAGTTTTGTCTGATGAGTCAGTCAGTATTTTGTCCTGTGAGCTCTCATTAATGGGAAATTAGACCAACATTTTCTAAAATGGATGCCTAAAGATAGGTACCTAAATAATTGGGCTGATTGTTTTCATAGGTGGTGAGTTCCCATAACCTTCATTAGAGTTTGAGTGCTCAGCACCTTTGAAAATCAGGACACTTATTTAGGAGCCTATTTTAAGCACCCAGGTTTGAAATTGTTCACCTCAGATTTCATTTAAAGATTTTTCTGTACCATAATATGAGAATATATGTGCTTAATCTCACAAGTCTATTGTGAGAGTAATATTATCCCCATTTTACAGATGAGGAAACTGAGGCACGGAGAGGTTAAAAGACTTGCTCGAAATCACACAGAATGTAAAATCAAACTCTGATCTCCTAATTCCCAGTCCAGTGCCTTAATCACAAAACCATCACTTCTTTCTATCAAGATTAGATACATATGACCTGGTAGTTTAGGCACAGGACTGGGAGTCAGACAGTCCTGGCTGTGATAACTGCTTCTTGTAGGGACTTGGACTTAACTTCTTTTTCCCATTTTCTCCATCTTTAAAGTGGGAATAATAATTGTCACTTACCTGTCTCATAAGGCTGTTGTGATTATTAACTGGAAGTTTGTCAAGTACCATATAATTACTAATCTTGTTATAGATAAGCTGCCCTGGCAGTCTATAGTGCTGCCAAATAAGGGTTATATGAGTTAAAATTTGTTATTAGGTCCGTTATTCTCAAGGCTGCCAGGATCTTGGAGAATTGCTGAGGAATAACACTCAGTCACTGGAGAAACTCATGTCTCACACTATTTTTGAGCAATTTCCTTTGGCCATTGTCAACATTGACATACTTTGAAAGTGGTTACAACCGTAACACTTCAGAGTAGGGAGAAGGTTACCACAATTCAAGGGCTTTTGAGGAGGGATCTTGGGTATTCCCACACACTAGTGCATTAAAAACAAATCTAAAACTGGTTGTACAGTTGGATGACTTTTTATTTTTTAATAAAAATTATATCGCTGCTTGTGGGTTATATGTGCTCCTTGTGCATCAAAAAGCATGGAAGAGGCTGAAATGCACAAAAATACTCAAAAACCAGTTATAGGAATAACTACTGCAGCATGCTCTCAGATTGTCAGTGAAATCCGTGTGTTGAAAACCACACAAGGACTTTAGCCACACACTACTATTGATCAGAGCCAGGCAGCTACATAGTACTTCATATCAAAATGACAGGTGACAGCACATATTTAACATGCAACAAAAAAAAGAGAAGTGATGTTGCTGGGAACTGTGGGTGTTAAAAACCTCTAAATGCCAAATGGTTCTATTTGTATGCCTAAATATGGGTTTAGATGCCTGGCTTGAGGCCCCCAGGTTTGAAAATTGTGGTCATTTCCTTTAGTGCTCAATTTTGTACCACCTGGGATACACTTCCTATTTAAATATGTCCCCACTGGAGATGGGCAAACTTGTTCTCAAAAAATAGGAAGCAGACTAAACATTTTCCTTCCTATTCAGTGATGCATTCTGTAATTACACAGAAGCACAATAGAAAGCTGGACTTTACTCCCTTGCTTTGCTGTTTTATCTCACCATTAACATGAATAATTTTACAATAATCTTTCCATTAACATTATGTGGAAGTTGGAGTTTACTCCTAGCTTTAGAAAATAGGTAATTATAGACTTAGTTTTGTTTAATGATTGAAACAACCTTGGTCTCATTGTAACTAGATAACTAAACATTTACTGCTAGTGATAAAAATAAGCCAATAAAATACACCTTACAAATAAAAACAAGGTGGATGGTCATATATCTTTTATGTGCCTTCTTTAGGCTGTGCATAAACAGAACAAACCTTTTTACTTTTTTCCCCCAATAAGTCTTCTTACCTTATTTTCTACACCTAGTGAATCATTTATAATCCTTTTTATTTTCAACCCACAGACTAATGCAGCATCAGTCATACTTCCACATGGATTTTGTTCTTTTATGTTACAGCATTACCAGAGCTTAAAGGCACAGAAATTAGACTACCATTTACATTAAACCACACACACAAAACCTTTTCAAATAACATTTCCAGCTTGACTTAATACCTTCAAAAGCAAGAAAATTCAAAGTGAAGCCTGAAACTCCATCCTTAATTCAATGTATTGTTCCAAGCTACTGCAGAATTTATGGTATAGTATATAAGATCACACAGTATTTGAAGACCCTGCAATGAAATTTCAGGTTCATCCTTTAATTCCCTTACTTGTACTGGGTTAAGGAAGGCTCTTAAAGTTAGGCTAAATTAAACCACATATATACTTATAGTTCTTTTTGTTACGAATAAAAAATGATCACACTAGGCCTGTCACAGGGTGGCTGGCCCCTGAAACTGAGGTAGATCCAACAACCTTTGCCAGAACAAGTGCTCCCAGTTGTGTCAGTTAAGGGGGCAGGCTGTACCTGGGGCTATAAAAGGTCAGAGAGAGACCCAGAGCTAGTCTACACCTGAAACTTAGGCCTTGGCTACACTGGCAATTCACAGCGCTGCACTTGCTGTGCTCAGGGGTGTGAAAAAACACCCCCCCCCCGAGCGCAGCGAGTGCAGCGCTGTAAAGCGCCAGTATAATCAGCGCCTGCAGCGCTGCACGCTCGCTCGCTCGCAGCGCTGCAAGCTATTCCCCTCGGAGAGGTGGAGTACTTGCAGCGCTGCGAGAGAGCTCTCGCAGCGCTGGCGGCGCGATTACACTCGTGCTTCACAGCGCTGCCGCGGCAGCACTGTGAATCCGTGAGTGTAGCCAAGGCCTTAGCTATGTCACTCGGGAATGTGAAAATTTCACACCCCTTGGAGACAGAGTTAAGCTGACCTAAGCCGCAGCATAAACAGCACTAGGTTGACAGAAGAATTCTAGTTACCACCATTTGGAGAGGTGGATTTATTACAGCAACAGAAGAATCCCTTCCGTCACTGTAAGTATATGTCACTGTAGCATTTCTAGTACAGACATAGCACCAGTGAGGGGGAATTGGCTGAAAGAGGAAACAAGCTAGTAAACTACTGAAAGCAGGAGTTCAGGACTGCCAGAGTCCCCTGGGAGGGGAAGTGTGTCACAAGACAGGGTTACTTAGGGTTACCATATTTTGTGCCTCCAAATGGAGGACACTCCCCGGGGCCCTGGCCCCGCCCCCAGCCCCGCCCACGCCCCCCCACCCAACTCCGCCCCCTCCCCTGCTTCCCGCGAACATTTGAGTCGCGGGAAGCCTGTAGCAGGTAAGGGGGAGTGTGGGGGGAGGAGGCGCGGCCCAGGCTGGCCCCCGGCGGCTCCAGCCTGGGTCGGCTCGGGCCCTGGGGTGCCGGCCCCGGCCAACCACCCCCGGCGGCCCCCCCGGCTCGGCGACCCCGGACCGGCTCCCCGACCCCGCGGGCCCGGACCGGCTCCCGGCCCCGCGGGCCTGGCTCCCCGACCCCGGACCGGCTTCCCGACCCCGCGGGCCCGGACCAACTCCCGGCCCCGCGGGCCCGGCTCCCCGACCCCGGACCGGCTCCCCGACCCCGCAGGCCCGGACTGGCTCCCCGACCCCGCGGGCCCAGACCGGCTCCCGGCTCCCCGACCCCGGCCCGGCTCCCCGACCCCGGCTCGGCTCCCGGCTCCCCGACCCCGGCCCGGCTCGGCTCCCCGACCCCGGCACCGCGCCCCCGGCTCCCCGCCCGGCCCGGCACTGCGACCCTGGCCCGGCCTGGCCCCCGGCCCCGCACCGACCCCGGTGACCCCAGACAAAGAGGCCCTGGCCGAGCCCTCCCGATTTTCCCGGACATGCCCGGCTTTTGGGGATTTCCCCCCGGACGGGGATTTGAGCCCCCAAAAGCCGGACATGTCCAGGAAAATCCGGACGTATGGTAACCCTAGGGTTACTCCCCAGCTTGCTAAGGACTTGCTGCCATACCCACAGTCTCTTTAAGGCAGTCTTATTGTCCAAACTTAAACAAACCAGTTCCTCAGCTCACCCTTTACATTTTGGGCTCTCACTGCCTCCTCTCTCAGGGGACTTTGGCAGTCCTGCTACTGCAGTAGAGGGCAAACTTTTTGGCCTGAGGGCCACATCTGGGTATGGAAATTGTATGGCGGGCCATGAATGCTCACAAAATTGGGGGTTGGGGTGGGGGGGTGAGGGCTCCAGCTGGGGGTGCGGGCTCTGGGGTGGGGCCAGAAATGAGAGGTTCAGGGTGCGGGAGGGGGCTGCAGGCTGGAGGTGGAGCAGAGAGGTTTGGAGTATGGGAGGGGGCTCTGGGCTGAGGCTGGGGTTGGGGTGTGGGAGGGGATACGGGCTCGGGGCTGGAGGTGTGGGTTCCAGGGTGGGGCCAGAAATGAGAGGTTCAGGGTGTGGGAGGGGGCTGCAGGTGGAGCAGAGGGGTTTGGAGTATGGGAGGGGGCTCTGGGCTGAGGCAGGAGGTTGGGGTGTGGGAGGGGATACGGGCTCTGGGCTGGAGGTGTGGGTTCCAGGGTGGGGCCAGAAATAAGAGGTTCGGGGTGCAGGAGGGGGCTCTGAGCTGGGACACAAGGTCGGGGTGTGGGGGAGGGGGCTCCAAGCTAGGGCTGAGGGGTTCAGAGTGCAGGACTGGGCTCCGGGCTGGGGCAGGGGGTGTGTGTGGAGTGGTGAGGGCTCTGGCTGGGGGTGCAGGCTCTGGGGGGTGGCTGGGAATGAAGGGTTTGAGGTGCAGGAGGGTGCTCCGGGCTGGGGCCGAGGGGTTCGGAGGGCAGGAGGGGGATCAGGGCTGAGGCAAGGGGTTGGAGTGCGGGAGGAGGTCAGGGGTGCAGGCTTCAGGTGGCTCTGCATGCGGCCCTGTCTGCAGGCACCGCTCCCGGAGCTCCCATTGGCCGTGGTTCCCGGCCAGTGGGAGCTGCAGAGCTTGTGCTTGGGGCGGGGACAGCGCGCGGAGCCTCCTGGCTGCCCCTACGTGTAGGAGCCGGAGAGGGGACATTCTGGTGCTTCTGGGAGCCGCACGGCACGGGGCAAGCCCCTTAGCCCGCTCCCCGACAGGAACTGGAGGGCCATATTAAAAGGTCTGATGGGCCAGATGTGGCCTGTGGGCCGTAGTTTGCTCACGCCTGTGCTACTGCCTGCAGTTTTCTCTCTCTTAGCCAGTCCCTTCTCATTGTGTCTCTCTCTGACCCTTTATAGCCTCAGGTGCAGTCCTGCTCCTTAATTGGCCTAACTGGGAGTACCTGTTCTGGCACAGTAGGCTGGGTCTACTTCAGTGCCCAATCCTCCTATCTCTGAAGACAATGTGAAAACTTCCTGTGACTTCAATGGGAACAAATTGGATTTCATGTATATGAGGTGACAAAGTAGATAATTTTTGCTGATTTGTGTCCATTGTAATTCATTACTATAAGCAAACACATAATTATATGTAAGAACATGGAGTTGTTGCCAAGGATTTTGCCACTTTAACTTGTTTTGTATCATATAGGCCATAATGCAGATGTGTATTAATATTGATATGTGCATTAAAATGTACTTTTAAAAATGAAATACCTCTACTTGTTCTATATTTTAATAATGCCTAAAAGGCCAGGCCTACATTACAAACCAACTGTGAAAAGGCTCACTGAAACAAAAGCATTTTGAGTTGTAGGAACACCATTGATTTTGAAAATAAAAGAACAATGGGCCTGATGCTTCTTCCATTTAAGTCAATGGAAAGACTCCCATTAGACTTTAGTTTCAGGGTTCAGCAGATCAGTTTGAAGTGCTTACATTCAAAACAACACTATATCACCTCCTTTCAGGAAGAAAAACAAACAAACATACAGTAGGAGATGAAATGTCATCAGATCAGAACTATGATTCTTGGTAAAACATGCATTCAGTTGAACTCTTGGTAAAGTAAAACTACAGATCTCAATTCTTTTAGGATAAAATAAGAAGCTGCATTCACCGTAACATAAGCTTAGAGGTTACACCGTGCTGTAACAACCTTGTGTGTTATAAAATACAAGGCATACACTGAAGGTTAAAGTCCTAGGAGACAGCATAGGCTGCTTTCACCGTGATTTCTGACTAAAAAGTCTTTTGTTCTCTGTCCCAAGCTCCAAGGTTTATCATATTATTTTTGTAATATTCACCACGTTTTTTGCCGTGCTTTAACTACATAATGCAAATTCCTAAATATTCCTCTTTTTAAAAAAAATCTCAGTAAGGAGGGAATTAATGTTAACAGGCCACATCATACCTCCTGATCCGAATGTGGAAGGTCCCCCTCTCAGGTGTGGATTGTATCCCTCCTGTGCAGATGGGACAGTCAGATACACATGGCTGGCTGGAAGGGAATGGGAGGTTCCAGGTTGCGGGTTAACACCGGAGGAGGGAAACAGGGCAGTATCTGGAAAAAATATTACAACAGCATGAGTCCCAAATCATGTTGCAGCTCCACCAGACATAGCAGCAGCAGGGACAGTAGCGTAGACCCCCCGCAACATCGTGGTTAAAATGCTGGTAGCTAGTGGCACTTCAACAGCCTGTTGCTATACTGGTACATGTTACAGAAATGCAGTCTTGGACAACACTTGTGTAATTTAACAAAGCAAGAAAGTATTTCTCAGGTTATTTTAAAAGTAACTTTATATCGCTGATGCCGGTGGCTGTGGAGCTAGGTCACAGGCATACACACACACACATTCGTTCAATGGCAATGCACTTTGAGAAGAAAATGTTTTGGAGAAGGGTTGAGTGAAAAACTTATAATGGTTTCCCCTGCACAGCCTGCCCCGGAAAGCAGGGACTATACTGCCTAGAGGGGCAGCTGCTGTGGGTTGGAGTGTGTTTGTTTGTCCGTCCGTGTACGTGCATAGCGGTGTCCCAGCGCCTGTGCTTGACCAGCTGGTTGTCTGTGCACGGCCGGTGCCTGTGCTCGTTCTGCACCGAGAGGTTCCCCTAGCCCGGGAGGCGGGGCCGACCCGCCCTGTCTCCGCCCAGCCGCCCGCCCCAGGGGGACTCGCTGCCGGCCCGGGCCTAGACCGCGCGCTAGACCGGGGTTTTGCGCACTGGCTGCGGACCGAGCGCCGGGCTAGGGAGACCAGCGGCTGGCTCTGGGCCGCATGGAGCTGCTGGCGCTGCACACGCGGCGGCGGCGGGGGGCGCTGCTCCCGCAGGAGCCGGGAGAACCGGAGCGCGTAAGTTCCGCACCCGGAGGGAGTAGGGCGGTGCGTACGAGTCGCCACCGCGCCGAGGGCTCCGCGGTTTCCGGCGGCGGGCCGTGCCCCGGCGCGACTGTGGAGCACTCCTGGCTCCGCGGGCACGTTGCCAGGCCCGCAGCGCTCTGCTGCTACCCGGCAGATTCCCGAGCGGCTCTCGTAGCCGCTAACTCCTGCCTGGAGCCCCAGAGACTGAGCTAGCGCTGTAAGCTCCTAGCAGCTGCAAACCCCGCACTTCCCCCTTCCGTTTACACTACTCCCAGGTGTGCTGGGCACTATCCCTCCTTGTCCTTTCCAGAGAGCTCGCCGGCATCCACGCAGATTGGAAGCCCCCCTCACTTTTATTGATGAAAGGTAGTGGTGTCAGATGTATCAGCTTCCCCTTGGGCAAATCACTTCCCGTACCCTGACTCAGTTTCCCCAGCTGTAAAATGTGGATAATGATATTGACCTCTTTTAGCTACGAAAACGAGTTACTTACACTAAAGGGATTAGTCCACCATGGACTTTTAAGTTTCCTGCAAGTTTTGATCCGTTGTGTTGGGCCTTTGGCATACATTTGGCCCTTGACAGCCACCGAGGAATGACCCTACTGAAGACGCTGCATGTAGTTTAAGTTGCTATATCCAATATTAACTATATGTTGTGCCCATTCTTGCAATCTTTGCTGAAGCAAATTTCATAGTTACAGCTCTAGTCCCACAGACACTTGTGCTTATAACTTTACTCACATAGCTTCATGTGATCAAATTCCATATCTGCATATTTGCAGGATTGGAGCACAAATCAACAAGAAGCAATTTGTCTGTGTAAAAACTGCAGGTTTGAGTCCTTAACTCAAGAAAAGCCCAACAAAGAAAGTTTTTGTGATAGTACATGTACAGTAATGGGTATGTTCTCTAGAAATTAAATGAGTATTTGTGTTATAATACAGTCATGTTCTAATTGTTAGTTGTTGCTTAACCTTGAGTAGATATTGATATGATTAAAGGATTGTGGATATTTTGCTCTCAAGACACTTGCAGGAGGAACAATGGAAAAGTCTTATTCATTTTGTTGTAAATGAAGTTTTTCATTGTTTAAGTAAAAGCACTATATGGTTTGAGTGATCCAGTAAGGTTAATTTGAGGCTTTCCTCCAAATGTAATAGGCTTTGGATAGGTTTTGTGTAAACTAAGAAGTTACTAACAATTAAAAATGTAGTGTCTTAGGTTAGAAGGATAATAAGCGGTGAACTTTCTGAACTATATGCCATTAACTCTTGTAATTTGAGTTTATTTGGCTGGAGTTTGGCTGTTGGCCCCCTAGCGTTAGTACTGAAATATTACTGAACTCTCTAGTGGCCCAACCCTGCATAACCTTCCACACCAATGCTTTCATGCAGAATTTAGCCCTAGCTAAAGTATTGAAGTATTTATTTGTTATTAGCAAAATTAAAGTTAAAATTGAAATAGAATTGCGTGTTTACTTCCACAAGTACACTGATGGTTTGGTTGGACGAACACCTAATGCTGAAGATTCCACAACCGCCCTTGGAAGCCTGTTCCAGTGCTTAACTATTTTCATAGTTAGAAAGTACATTTCCTCTATATATGCAAGATCTTGCTGACCTTTTCAATAAGAAAACTGGTAAAATCTGTCATGACCTCTGTCGTCTTCCTTTCCCATTATATACAGGCTACCCATCCACCACTTCAGGTTAGTGGAACCTATTCAATGAAGAAGCAAACATAAAATGAAGCTGGAGGCAAAAATTATCTAAGTCATTATGATCCCAAGCCCAACAGCAACATAATAGGCTCACTGTGAGAAAATCATCATTAAGGAAAGAAACAGGACTAACAAACTGATATTTGCTGATTGGAGGAGTTCTGAACCTCTGCTCATGTCCCAGCGTGTGCAGTCACAGGCAGCAGTCAGTATCACACAACTCCGCTAAGGGATATTCATGAACATTGATAACCATTCTGTGGTGAATCCAAAAAAGTAAAAAGCTATCAATAAATCACCATACCTAGATGTTGGTTAAGAACTGGCCGTCCCTCCCTCTGTAATACTGACTGAGCCAAGTAGACATTGCACCATTTAATATTGATTGTAAATCACCCAAGACATGGGCCTTGAGCAGGGAAAACTGTACCAGTTGAATCAAAATAGTGGCTCATAGCGCCTTCCTAGAGTCCATATGTTGCCCATAACACTAGCTCATAAATATCCAGCAAATAAACCATCTGAGCCCTGTAGAATGGGAGGGCAGCACACAGGTCAGCCATGAAGACAACTGCTATTGGGTATGTGTGACTCCTCTGGCTGTGTAGGCAATTAGGTCCCATAGTTCTCACAGGATGCTAGTCAACTGCACAATGGAAATGATACATCATAACCAATTATTGCCTCTTGTACTAGAAATCCATGTGTTACGTCAAGCACCCATGTATCACTGGGAAGGCATGCTATTAGTATTAGAGCAGTATACAAAATTTTGCCGACCTGTAGCACATTCCTACCAAGCAGCCAGCATGTAATATTGCTTTAAACAACACTTCTCGTGGAGGGAGGAACATGCTATGGTTCTTATTCTCCTCTTCTTTTTGGTAGTGAAAGTTAGGAATAGTTAGCTAAGTTAATTTGTATTGCAAATGAATATCAGGATCCATGACTGCTCATCAGCCTAAACATGAGAGAATAATCTTTAGCAGTTAAGAAAAAGGACATAGTTTGCCACCCAGACGAAGCATGTTGATGCAGATACATAGCACCCTACAGTTGGAGGAATGCAACAGGGCATACTGTAGAACAGTAATACTCAGACCTCAGTGGTTCAGGAGGCAAATTAGCAATCAGCGTTTCCCAAAGGACCACAGTTGTGTGAATTCAGATATATATATATTATTCTCACAGCAAAATGACTGACCAAACATTATTTTATCAGCTACAATTGGTGGTTAATAACATAGTAAAAGCATCCCAATTGGTTAATAATTAACTCACACAGTGCTTTAATATCACATCCTGCATAGAGCCACAGGAGATACATTAAAGAGCCACTTGCAACTCACGAGCCTCAGTCTGAGTATCACTGCTGTAAACCAAAAGTCATCTTCCAAATTACCAACTGCTACCTCACTAGCACATGTCCCCACATAAGTGCTCATATCATTTTGAGGCTTGCCGTCTTTATGAATCAAGACCCTGGGGAGAACAATTGATACAAGTATTGGCTAGACTTGTAACTACTCAACCCCCACTCAACCATCATTCACAGCTGCACCCACAAACCATGAACCATCCCGTATGTGTTACAGAAGTGGTTGTTAAACCCACAGGATGGGAACCAATGACTGCACATCCCCCAGTCCCAGGTTAACATCTGTCATAAGCCAAGAGTCATAGTGTATTAACCTACACATGACTATGATGTACATGAACACAGTTGCTTCCACAGTGCTAACGTATTTCGATGTGCGAAACCTTCCATTCACTAAAACATACACTGAACAGGCACACAGACCATTTAGATACATGCTCTCTGAAAATGTCCATAGGATGATATACTTCTTGCAGCCATGTTGCCCATGGTCAGCACAGACCTGATATGCTATTAAGTGGTTCTACATATATACTATTATTTATTAGCCCTTATGTGGCAGACATACATGCGTCTACTGACACAACTTTCCTCAGTATTTGTTCTGGCTTTGCAGCTTGTGATGTCCCATCTGTTTTAAAAGGGAATGTTGTATCCTGTATAGTTATTCTCTGAGTGGGTGAGGGCAGTCTGTAGACAGTTTTACTTATTTCTAAGGGTATGTCTAGACTGCCCACGTGGCATCGCTGCCGTGGCAGCGCTGTGACATGGGCAGTGTAAATGCTTTATTGCCAGGGGAGAGCTCTCCCGGCAATAGAAAAAACCCACCCCGAATGAGCTTTATCGGCTCCTGGTGATAAAGCATTGTCTATACTGGCACTTTTCAGCGCTAAAACTTTTGTTGCTTGGGGGGGGAGGGGTTTCACACCCCTGAATGACAAAAGTTTTAGCGCTGAAAGTGGCAGTGTAGGCACAACCTAAATGGTATTGATGAAGAAATAGCCGCACTTTAGTTGGTATTCTTCCTTATTACCAGTTGGCAATACTAACAATATTCACTTGCTACTGTCCTACTTCTGAAATGTCTCACGAGGAGAGTCTGTTAGGAGTTTATTGTTGCATTCTCAGAATAAAAGTTTTAAGCTTGAGTGAGTTCATTTCTCTAACCAAATTCATTCCAAGAAGGTGTCTCTCACCTCCTAGCTTGTAAGCATTTTTCTTTATAGTGAGTGCCAGGGCATTCACTTTGGGGAAATTAACAGGAGCCTCAGGACAACTTGTGTTGGTGCTCATATGCTCTTACTCCATTGGTTGATCATGCCAGTTTGAGTGTGACATGAGCAAAAACCTATCTAGTTAGAGGCTAACCTTGTCCATCAGAGAAATACCATTTACAGGTAAGAAAATAAAAGTCTGTTAGTGAACTCTTGCTTTCAAACCCTGTCTGACTATAAGTGAGTAGAATGCATAAGAAAGAAAGAACTTCTCTTTGTTCCTTTTTGAGGTTACACAGCCAGATAATGACTTGTCCTGGCTCGGGCATTGTAGTTTGTCCATGTGAAGTGACAAATAAATTAGAGAGACCATTTTTCAGAGAGGAGATAAAATTATCCTTTCAGATCCACATGCCAGATCCCAACTTGCCTATTCTGCTCTCTCTTTCCTGTGAGAGATCCTTGCATCTAGAGAGCAAATTACTAGTCACAATCCAAAAGGAGAATTTTCCTCTAAAGGAGCAAATTAGTAGCTACTCATGATTGCAGCACAGGTGTTCTATAAGCCAAGGAAGTGGAAACTAGTTTCTGTTTTTGACTTAAACTAATAGTAAAAGCCTTAAGATTACCAGTAGTATTAATGCTGGGAAACTGGTCTTGTTTTATAATTTGCTGAGCATTGTACATAGCTCTACACTTTGTTTTTAAACAGCGAAACTCTTCCCTTTTAGGTTCCTTCTAACATGGAATCTTTGGGCCTGACTGTGGCTATTAAATTGCTGCCTACAAAGGGTGTAGTGTGCATCTACACGGTTCTAGCAGGATCTTCTGGAGGCATCATTCTTGTGGCAGTCAGTACCCTGGGGAGCCCAGAGGAAACTCAGACACTGACATCCTTTCAAAGGGCATGGTGGGCGTTCTGCTGCAGAGGAGGAAAGGTGCCATAATGCTGTCCTCTCTGGAAAGGCTAGCACCACTTCGGATACTAGCCTTCTTCATTCTTTTTACTCTAAGTGCAAAAAGCTAGTTGCTAGGCTCCTGTGCAGGGGGAAGATTCCTTGTGTCCTCTCTTCTCTCCCTCTTGTCTCATCTTAGCCTCCCTCACACGCCTTTGCACATTATTCGTCTATATGGTTCCCTTTTCTATGTTTGGGTAATTCTTCCTGTATATTATAGGAGCTTGACTTAAGATAGAGCCCTAATTTTTGAGAGGTTCCTTATTAACTTTGTATTAATTTCCAAGTACTTTGACTTGAAGGTTAGCAAAGGGCTCAGCATTCTCTTAGGGTACGTCTATACTTACCTCCGGGTTCGGCGGTAAGCAATCGATCTTCTGGGATCTATTTATCGTGTCTTGTCTAGATGCGATAAATCGATCCCGGAAGTGCTCGCCGTTGACACCAGTACTCCTGCTCCGCGAGAGGAGTACGCGGAGTCAACGGGGGAGCCTGCCTGCTGCGTATGGATCCGCGGTAAGTACCTTGTAGTTCGAACTAAGATACTTCGACTTCAGCTACGTTATTCACGTAGCTGAAGTTGCGTATCTTAGTTCGAACTGGGGGGTTAGTGTGGACCAGTCCTAAGACTGCACGTTGGGAGTCTGTTTTGTACATACTTGCTGTCATCCAGCTGGGACACAGGCTGAGATATACTATAAACAAAAGATAAAACAAAACAACTGCTAGTGTAGTTATTAGTATATACAGGAGAAAAATGTTTGGCAAAGAGAGAACAAATGACAATAGGAATAAGCACTTGACATTGAAGCTTCTAAGAAGATGTTATAAATCTTTCGGTGGGTGTGTGTGTATATATTTAAAATTATAAGAAAGCAGTTGACAGTCTCTCAAAACCATCTGCAATTGTGTTTAGCTCAGTTAATTTTTCATATTAGTTCTTGCACCATCTGTATCAGCCTTTCATGATCAGTGTATTCTACAAAGAGAGGAAATAAACTTGTGGCAACTTCACCAGTACTCAAGGGGAAGAGAGATTTATCTGGAAACCTTCCCCTTTCTCCTCCAAACACTCACACATACTTTGCTCCTAAAAAGATAGGTTGGTGTGTATCTTCTCTATAGAATCATAGAATATCAGGGTTGGAAGGGACCTCAAGAGGTCATCTAGTCCAACCCCCTGCTCAAAGCAGAACCAATTCCCAACTAAATCATCCCAGCCAGGGCTTTGTCAAGCCGGGCCTTAAAAACCTCCAAGGAAGGAGACTCCACCACCTCCCTAGGTAACGCATTCCAGTGTTTCACCACCCTCCTAGTGAAATAGTTTTTCCTAATATCCAACCTGGACCTCCCCCACTGCAACTTGAGACCATTGCTCCTTGTTCTGTCATCTGCCACCACTGAGAACAGCCGAGCTCCATCCTCTTTGGAACCCCCCTTCAGGTAGTTGAAGGCTGCTATCAAATCCCCCCTCATTCTTCTCTAATGGAGACTAAACAATCCCAGTTCCCTCAGCCTCTCCTCATAAGTCATGTGCTCCAGACCCCTAATCATTTTTGTTGCCCTCCGTTGGACTCTTTCCAATCTTTCCACATCCTTCTTGTAGTGTGGGGCCCAAAACTGGACACAGTATTCCAGATGAGGCCTCACCAATGTCGAATAAAGGGAAACGATCACGTTCCTCGATCTGCTGGCAATGCCCCTACTTATACAGCCCAAAATGCCGTTCGCCTTCTTGGCAACAAGAGCACACTGTTGACTCATATCCAGCTTCTCGTCCACTGTGACCCCTAGGTCCTTTTCTGCAGAACTGCTACCTAGCCATTCGGTCCCTAGTCTGTAGCAGTGCATGGGATTCTTCCGTCCTAAGTGCAGGACTCTGCACTTGTCCTTGTTGAACCTCATCAGGTTTTTTTTGGCCCAATCCTCTAATTTGTCTAGGTCCCTCTATATCCAATCCCTACCCTCTAGTGTATCTACCACGCCTCCTAGTTTAGTGTCATCTGCAAACTTGCTGAGAGTACAGTCCACACCATCCTCCAGATCATTAATAAAGATATTAAACAAAACCGGCCCCAGGACCGACCCTTGGGGCACTCCGCTTGAAACCGGCTGCCAACTAGACATGGAGCCATTGATCACTACCCGTTGAGCTCAACGATCTAGCCAGCTTTCTATCCACCTTACAGTCCATTCATCCAGCCCATACTTCTTTAACTTGGCGGCAAGAATACTATGGGAGACCGTATCAAAAGCTTTGCTAAAGTCAAGGAATAATGACTGATCTGTTCTTTTCTGTCTTTCTTAGGATCGAATGTGACTTGTGTTTCTTGTCTTGAACCCTGGACCCACATTGGATATAGTGCATAAAGTGATCATTAGATTGAGTTTACCATTCCTGGTAAATAAAGGGTCATTCTGATGTAATCTTGCTTAGTAGAAACTAGGCTTTCTGAACAACTGACCTGTTGGGCCTTATTAATTGTAAACTTAATAGATCTTGCATTAACTGGGTTCTGTCCACAGTCAGAATTGATTTATTGGTTTATTGTTCTTCTTCCCTGAGATGATGCTATGCTGTCATAAATTTGAGTATAGTTTAGCCTTCTCTGCAGCCAACCTCTCTAGAAACTTCAAGTTGTCTTGGCATCAGTATAAGATTTTGTCAGCCAACTACTCTGTATGCTAAATTTCTCTCACTGATATTAAGTATCTTAAATCCAAAAAACAATACCTTGAATTTATTTTTGATAAGCCAAATTTCTTATGATGCATAGCAGTAAATCACTTTTTCCTTTTATCCTTCATCTCATACATCTTGTTAGTTATGTTGCTGTACTGGTATACCATAGCTTTTAATAAAGGACAAATTCTACAACAACAAAAGGGAAGAGGATGTTTTCCCAGTGGAGGGAAGCCTGTCTTTAGAGGACCTTCTCAGACTATGTTATTATATTATGCACTTTCTTAGTACAATACATATTTTACTTTTTGATTTACTTCCCTTACAAATATGCTTTATTCCTCAGTAGTTTTCTTGTTTCAACTGTTCTCCACTGAGGTTCCTGGCGTATTGATCCATTTTATTTTTACATAACAGGATTTTTTTATACATATTCAAATTTTAAATTTAGTTTCCATGCTTCAGGAGCCTGGTTAGTTTGCTGCCAAGTCATCTCCTGCCTACGAAGTTCTTATGCTACTGGGAGAGAAAGAATATTTCACTTGACATTCATTGTGAAGATTGACTCTGTCAATAGACAGTATTGGGATCTGCAAAGCAATCTATGCTAGTGGGCCAATATGTAACACTGATCAACACTGGGGTACAAAGAGGAAAATGTAGAATATTATACCATGATACCACATATTAAAATGTTGCTATTCCTAAAAACAAAGTTGGTTCAAAAAGATATTGGTGGAAATTTTCAAAGCTAAGTTATTTAGAAGCCTAAATCCTATTTTTAAAGGTGACTTAGAGATTCTGGAGCCTAAGTCTCATTGAAAGTCAATGGGACTTAGGATCTGGAATGCCTAAGTCATTTTTGAAAATGGGACTTAGATGCTTTTGAAATTTTTACCCATCCTCATCTTATTCTGTAAAGCCCCTCAATATAATCGGGCTATGGAAATGTTGCACATTTGAGAATTGAACTCAAGATTTTTATCTGTTACAGGTTTTCAGTATTTTTTTTTAATTGCAGTGGACTGTGTTTTATGAGGACAGATAAATATTGTTTTTTATTCTTTTAGAAACGAGTATGCAAGAGTTTAGAGACCGTTCCAAATGAGAGTGATTTTTGCCACCAATTAAATGAATGTGCTATGGATTACTGGACTATGGAGCTGGATTCTAAACAGAAAGGTACCACAGAACAATTTATTCCTCAGACTCCTAAGGAAAAGCCAAATTCAATGGTATGTTTACATCACCAACAATAACTATTTATTAGTAGAACATGTTTAAAATACATTTTATAATAAAATTGCAAATAATTGCTTTTTTTGAGAGTTTTGTGTATGTTTTTGTTAGATTTTTCAAAATCATGGAAGCAAAGGTACTGCCCAGCCTTGCCCAAGATGTATTGCAGGAGAATCTGTAAGTATATTAACCTTCTTACTGTGACATAAAAGATAGACTTGTTCTTAAATATTAGATCCATAAAACATAAAGTTAATAAAAATCGCAATTACATTTCTCAGGAATAAAGCATGTAAATAAAAAAGGCAGATTGATTTAGTTTTTCCGAGGTATGCTAGCAGAGTACAAACTAATATGTTTCCAGCATCAGGTTGAAAATATAGAGATTGCAAACATATTTTTCAAATTCTCTCTAAAAAGCAGTTTACTGAAGTAACTGAATGCTTTTTAAAGTAAAAATAATACCTAATCTCCTCTTTTCCACTGGTATTTCTCATTAAGATAGTTAAGAAAAGTAGAGTCCCTTAACATTTTATTCAGATTTTTAGTAGGTACCTGCTTACTATTTTTAGCTATTGTGCTGAATATACCAGCGATGGTGTAATGCTTTGGGGTTCACACAGGCCAGTAAGGCATTCTGTCACCTCCTGCCCTGTAACCTTGGGTGCCTCTGTGCTATGCAGCTTTGGCTCAGAGTCCTGACACCTGCAACATGCTCACAGCACCATGGTCTCCCCTGGCCAGCCCAGTTACTCCTTGCAGGGTGACCCCAACAACCCTTGCAGTTCAAGTCTTCCCAAAACCATTTCCCTCTTACTGGATATTCACAGAGGTAACACCGAGTTCGCTCCCTCCAAAGAACCAGTACACACAACAGCTCGTTAGATCAGCTGGAGTTATACCCAATACCACCGTATTACCCAAACACAGATGGTGTGTAGTAAAACTAAGAATATGTTTCTTAAGAAAGAGCATAGGTTTAAGTGATTTCAAGCAAGAGTGAAAGAGATATGAAAGGGTTACTAACAAAAACATCATGCTCTCTAGTGTCTAAAACTTAATTCTAGCAAAGTATAGCTTTGTCTAACAGTTTTTTTAACTCACACCAAGTTGTCAGCATTTTCCAGCCTGTTTAGCAGGACCCATCTTTCATAAATACAAAGCGCTGGCTTCTTTGTTCTCTCAGCTGATGGACACCCCCAAAGTCTTTCAGCAGTTCCTTATGTCTCCAAAGTTTATCTTTGTCTTCGGGGTCAGGAAGCCCTCCTAGGGACTCAGCTTTCTGTGTCCACCAGGGAGCCTGTGCCATCTTAATTTTGCAGTCCCCTCTGATTTACAATGCAAATGATCTTAATGGAATCTGCATTGCAAATGAGTAGCCCAGTTGTCCTTGTGTCTGGTCACACCTGGCTTGATTTGCAGTTGAGCCAGAGGTGTTTGCCTTTCTTCTTTGTCTGGGGGTGGGGGAAACTGATTTGCCTCCTTTGTCTGTTTACAGACTATGAAAAATATAAGAGATTACTCATAGTTTTAAAAACAGCATTGTAACATTTCACAGTGATATGAATGTCCAGTTTATTAATTTTCAAATGATATTACAAGACACCTTTTAAATAAATATAGTAGAACTTCAGAGTTATGAACACCAGAGTTACAAACTGACTGGTCAACCACACACCTCATTTCGACCCGAAGTATACAGTCAGGCAGTGGCAGAGAGAGACACACAAAAAAGGCAAATACATACAGTACTATGTTAAATGTAAACTACTAAAAAAAGAATAAAGGCAAAGTTTAAAAAAATATTTGACAAGGTGAAGAAACTGTTTCTGTGCTTGTTTCATTTAAACTAAGATGGCTAAAAGCAGCATTTTTCTTCTGCATAGTAAAGTTTCAAGTCAATACTCAGTTGTAAACTTTTGAAAGATCAACCATACTATTTTGTTCAGACTTATGAACATTTCAGAGTTACAAACCACCTCCATTCGAGATGTTGGTAACTCTGAGGTTCTCCTGTATCACGACAACAGTGTGAGAAATGTACTGTTACATACGAGGGAGGCCCTAGCCATCTAGCATTAGGGTGCTCTTAGGGTCACAGATGGGCAAAAGAGGAAGTGCTGTCTCTACAGTGTCATTTCCTACCAGATCCCTCAGGAGATTTACCATGCGTTGGACATCCACACACCAAGCTTACAGGGAAGTCCCTAAAAATTTATTACTCTGAGAGTTACTATTAAATTTTGTTTGCACCCTCTGCTGTTGAATCCATCCAAGCAGAGTTCCACAAGAGCAGCCAGCAGGAGAATGGGAGGGATATGTGAATGGAGTCTTAGTCTGTCAATCTTGAGGAGAAGGTTGAACATCTAGGGCAGTGACACTCAGGCCTGGGCTACACTAGGGGGAGGGTTCGAACCTTCAGTTACGCTATTCGCGTAGCTGAAGTCGAAGTATCTTAGTTCAACTTACCTGGCCAACCTCACGAGGTGGAGTACAGGCATCAATTCGAGGATTGATTTATCGCATCTAGACTGATCCGGCGGGTAGTACCCTCAGACTGAGGCTCACGAGTGGCTCTTTAATGTGTCTCCTGGGGCTCTTTGCAGCACATGATATTAAAACACTGTGTGATTTAGTTATTAACCAATCAGGATGCTTTTACTATGTTATTAACCAATTGTAGTTGATAAAATAATAATACTTGATCAGTCATTTTGCTGTGAGAATTATATAGATAAACTAAATATTTCCCATCATACTGTTTAAATATGAATATATCATACTATAGTAAATGAAACAATGAATTCACACTGCTGTGGCTATTTTGGGTAATGTTGATCGCTAACTTGGCGCTTGAACTACTAAGGTCTGAGTATCACTGATCTAGGGTGAAATCCTGGACCCAGCTAAATCAGTGGCAAAACTGCTGTTGACTTAATAGGGCCAGGATTCCATGCCTAGAGTCAAAAGTTGCAACATTAGTTGTCAACATTGGATTAAGCTTTAATCACCTTTTTAAAATAATTAAATAAAAGAAGCCTGTTATAGATCTCAGTCCAATGAGGAACAAGCATCTCCTGTAAGGCACAGATTTTTAAAGGTATGTAGGCACCTAAAGGTGCATCAAATTCCTA
The DNA here is from genome assembly GCF_011386835.1 of Chrysemys picta bellii. Classification (NCBI taxonomy): domain Eukaryota; kingdom Metazoa; phylum Chordata; order Testudines; family Emydidae; genus Chrysemys; species Chrysemys picta. The sequence continues at coordinate 103,676,844 of NC_088797.1, forward strand.
CTGGGATTTTCAAAAGCACATAGGTATCTAACTTCTGTTGATTTCAATGTGAGTTAGGCAGGTAGGCACCTTTAAAAATCCCAATAGGCACCACTGCATATCTGTAGGCACCTAAATATCTTTAAAAATCTGCCCTTGACTATCTTCCCCTCCCACTGAAGTCACTGAAAATTGAAGAATCTGTTCTATTAATCAGCTTGAATTATCAAGTTTTGTAAGCTTTTGTTGTGAGCATATTGCCTGTTCTTTCTCGACATGCAAACTGTAAAGTGCATCCTTGGATCAAAACCCAAATTGTTTTAGAATGTTACTTCCATTTTAGAGAAGTCACTCTTTGACCTCTAACTTTTTTAAATGGTTTTCAGAATTCCAAGCGCCAGCATTAGTGTTAATAAGATTCTTCAGTTTTAATGTGAAACTAATTTTTGATGAATTACACAGTTGCAAATTAGTACTGGAATACATTATACCCAGCTTTAGGTAATATTTGTGTATACCTCTTAATTTCAAATAACAATTTCTATTTTGGCAGTAGTATTAGAAATGCAGTAGTCTTGTGCTTCTCTTCATTACATTTTACATCAGTAAATGTAAGAACAAATTTATGAGTCCAAAAAAACCTTGCCAGGTAAAATTCAGCCCTTGTGTAAGTGGTTGCATCTATGAAAGGCTAATACCATGGATGATCTGTTCATGTTGGTCTTAAATTTAGAGCATTCAGTAGACATATCCAATAGTGGAAAAGAGAGTTTTCTTTATCCTAGTCTTTTCTTAATAGCTCTAGTTTTCCTATATAGGAACTCCACAATTCCAAAATGGAAGATTTATTTCCCACCGTATATTTCAGCTTGCAAAACATAAGAATTTCAAATTATAGCTTTATGGGGCTTCTCTTTTACTCTTCTAGGTAAGTTTGCCCACCCCAGAATGGACAAATACTTTTCCTAGTTAAAGCAGAGCAATTTTAAAATGTATGGATCAAGTGAAACTATAATGTCTTCAATGTGCCATGAGGCGATTAGGAACAAAAGCATTAGTCCATGCTTGATACAGGAGATCATATTGTCAGTGGAGGCAGAGGTCAAGGATTAAAATGTAATGGGTTTGACATGGATTACTTAAAGATCAGCATGTATAGTATGACTCACTCATTACGTCCTATTTGACTAATTAGCTACTTCTGGCCAATATCATAAGAGAAGAAAATACACATATTTTGGTCAGTTGATCAGGAACCAAATTGGTACATTATTTTCATTCACAAAACAATTTTAAATTGCAGTGTATCAGACTACAGTATAAAGCCTAGCAAAGGTGTTACTAGGTCAGCTAACTAGTAACTTTCTGCAAGTTCAAATTTCACCTTAAAAGATTTAAAGGATTGTCATTCACGGAGATCCAGTTTTGATACCTTTCAAAATAATTACTCTGGAAATAGCGCTCCAATATCTGGCTGTAACAAGGAGGAGGAGCCCAGATGTGGGAAGAGATAAAGCATGCCTCTACTGATTTTACAAGGAATAACATAAGATATGTTAAAGTCACATAAGAAGCTGTACATTCTACTGTTAAAGCGGAGTACAAGTGAATTAAAGTAAAATATGGCAGCTAGATTGGGGTAAATCAGACACAAAGCCTAATGAGCGGAGACAACCCTTTTGTGGTTGTGGTTGTGTGGTGGACCTTTTATAAGCACTGTGTTTTGCACTGGGAAATCCTGATTTTATGCAGTTTATGGGGAATGTAAAGAACTTGACTAACATCAGCAATTCATGAATACTTCCACTTTTAGGTCTGCACTTAAAAGTGTAGAGAGGACAGGATTCAAGCTTAAACTGGTTAGTCAATATAGGAAGGGGCAAGGTAAAAATTATATGTAAATACTGTGCTGTGAAAAAAATGCAACTCTATTAAACTAGTACTGGGGGTGGGGTGAGGAGAAGTTTTTATTTCAACAGTTACTACTTTTAAGCATTCTCTGGACCAGATTTTGAAAGTGAGAGAAGGGAGGCGGGGTGGGAATGCACAGGTGAAAAATATTTTGAGATAAATTTCCAGTCCTGTTTGAATTACTTTTAAGAAAAACCCTTTATATTAGGTTTCAGAGTAGCAGCCGTGTTAGTCTGTATCCGCAAAAAGAACAGGAGTACTTGTGGCACCTTAGAGACTTAGGTATGCATCCGAAGAAGTGGGCTGTAGTCCACGAAAGCTTATGCTCTAATAAATTTGTTAGTCTCTAAGGTGCCACAAGTACTCCTTTATATTAGGTTACACAGTGTGAGAGGGTCATTTTTGTTTGATCAGTGTGTAAAATATGTACCCACAATAGTTTATTTAGTCATGTAAAAATGTATACATAAAAATGCACAAGATAATTTAAAATAAGTCCAGTGAGAAAATAAAACCTTATCCCACTTGGACTGTGCTAATATATTTTATATTTAATCAAAAGAGTATGATTTCTAACATACTAACAGTTACCAACGAGATGTTAAAATTGTCGGTCGATTGTATGCAATTCTGTTGTATACTTTTTTGCATGCATAACATTTTAACCTGACATATGAAAGTCTTATCCAAAATAGAACCATGTTACCAATAAAAATTACATTGAAAAACTTCCTTGATTATCTATTGTCCACTAAGTCATTCAGATGATCAAGGTATGATGCTTTTAGTTGTACACTGTCTATTTCTCTTTGACCGAAGAGTTTCATTGCACAATGACAAAAATGCTGCACCAGTTTTAAATTAGGTTTTGTCTTGTGACGTGTGAAACTTTGTCATTTCAGGGACACTTCAATCATATTATGGGCTTCTAGAAGAAGAGAGCCTGCAAAGCAGCAATGTTCAGTTTCTGTTTTTAAAACATAAGAACATGCATGTGTAAACGCCGTACAGCTGGATTTCTGTACACACCCATTCAATTAATGTGGATCTAGATTTGTTATACATAATGTAAGATTTTGTGCATTATGTTGTATTTTTAATACAAAAATCCATATTCCTTTGTTTTTATAGTTTAACAAGTTATTAGTTCAAATAACTTCCATCTTGATCCTTCCTTCCTACTCCCTCCCCAAGGCCCTTCACGCAGGCTAGTGTTTCATTCAGACATAGGTGGTTTTAATAGTGGGTAAAGAAAGTCATGAAAGTAGGTCTGATTTTGCTTTGTTATAGGAGTTTAGTTAGCCCAGTGTTGGTCCAATCCTGCAAATCCTTAGTCCTCTTGCTCCACTTTCTGTTCCTTTTGGGCACCTATTGGGACACTGGTAGTGACCATCCTTATGTTCAGATGAGAACAGGGACTACATTTGTGGCCCAGCTTTTTCTAGAAGCCCGTACAGAGTGACAAAGCAGAGGTTCTCTTTACACACACACACACCCCTTGTACGCCTGCACAGAGGCCAATAACAATCTGGTCTTAAGCTTGCACTTCTTTGTTACTCATCAAAAACATATCCCCCCATCCATTTTTAATAACTTTCCACTTTTTTTTATAAATGAACACAGTTTTACACACACTCCTATCTCTGAAAGAGAAATATTATTTTTGCAACATTCCAGCATGTGAAATTGAATGGTAGCACCTGTGCTATGCAGTTCCCTGTTCAAAGCTGCCAAGGACACAACCAGTTTGCCACTGCTTGACTCTAGTAGGGAAGACTCACTTGTTTTCCAGTTGTTGGTTTGGTTGCTGGATCTTGGCCACTGCTGAAATTGTTTGAACATTATTTTAAATCTCCATTTCTTGGCAGTATTAATTATATTTCATTTTTATCATATGTATTATATTAAAGTTTTTAGGCAACCTAACATAGGGCTCAATAATGACAGCAGAATGAGGATGAGGGGTGGGTGCACTGTCCCAAGGGTTGCTCTGGGAGGAATTCACTAGTAGAAGGTTCTGGAGCAGAGGAGGTATAGCCAGCATATTGGGCTCCTGCGTGGGAGGCTGATGGACATATGGCCCAAACTCTTTTAACTCTCTTTTGTTGTGTCATACCCCAGAAGGTGCACACAGAGAAATCTCTGAGCTACAGTTATGCCTCGCTGCTGCTCAAGGGAGGGCTTCCTTTAAGCAGCCAGTCAAACAGTTTAGCCCAAAACAAAGATTATGGGCCAGATCTTTCACTCTAGTTAACCTATGATCAACACAGGACCCGAAGAGGCAGTAGGGCAGAGTTGGCATTGGAACAGTATTCTGCCTCCGCAGTTCTGGGAGCATCCAGGGACCAGTTCAACTCCCAGAGCAACTTAGAACTGCAGCCCTGAAGCCCAGGCTTACATCAGGCTGGTATTAGCCCTCTAAGGGGTAGTATACAGCCAGGGATTGACAGGGCATTCAAGCCAAGTCCCCTTCAACCTGCTAGAATGCCCTTTGTGTTGGGTGGAGGTAGAAGGAGCAGGTGGTGTAGGGCTGGCTGTTTCTTAAAAATATATTAATCTTAAATAAATTGATACCACATTGATGGACAGACACCATCTAAAGATCAAAGGCAGACAGGCAATAAGCATGACTAGGCATGAGTTTCTCTGCAATAATAGTACAAGTAGATGGTCGAAGGTACAAAGGCATCTGAAAGTTCAGTTATTGCACAATGACTCAAACCCTCTTGTGTTTTATTAAGTAAGGTCTGGTCCACACCTAAAATTTATGTCTATCTAGCGAGATCACTCCTGGGGTGTGAAAAATTCACACCCCTTAGAGATGTAGCTAAGCCAGTTTATTTCCCCGTGTAGAAACCACTAAGTCAGTGAAAGAATTCTTCCATCAACCTGGCTGCCGCCTCTCAAGGGGTTGCCTCTCTACAAGGGGTTGCCTCTATTGAAAAACCCATTACCTCACTGTAGCAAGTGTCTACACTTTCATGCTACTGCAGCACAGCTGCAGAACCATAGCTGTGCCACTACAGCACCAATAGTGTAGATAAGCCCTAAATGTAATCATGGGTATAACAATGTATAGCTAAAGAAAAGATAGGGCTAAAACAACATGTAACCAAAGAAGAGATGGGGCAAAAGCAGACTTGACTCTCCTCAGGAATGAGTTTGTGCCAGTATATATTATAGCAATAGCGTGTCACCAGTTTTAAAACATTGGAAGATATGTCCTTACGTGTTATCAATTTGGAGAGATGCTTATTTGTTAACAAAGATATGAATTCTTTCAGTGAATTATTGATAACGTCCATGCACATTTCTTCTGTTTGGCCTAAACTGTTGATCTTTAATTAATTCTGTTATGAGATGTGGCAAAAATGAAGGTCCAAGTATTGTTCACTGTGCCCTTCATAATTTTTATATCATGTTCCCGCTAACTCTTCTCCCTTCAGGCTATACAATACTTGTTTTTTGTAATATCTCACCTTACAGAAATCACAAGGATTGGTCCCAGTCCTTGGCTGTTTTACAGAGGGTTAAGTTATACTAGGGTTTGATTATAATGGGTTTTTTATCACTGCTGCTGCACAGTGGGAAGGTATTTCATTATGTTATCCACAATGACTCCCAAGACTTCATCCTTGGACTATACTGTACCTGTTGAGCCCAACAACATGAGAATTTTGATTGTTCTTACCACTCTTGCTTGTAACACGAGCCTGGGCCTGTTTCACCACTGCCCTGCATCTTGTGTGGTCACTTACAACAGAGCAAAGGAATAATATGCTAGCAAATCAGACTGGTCGCATTTTACATCTCTTTGCACTGTCTCATCCTTTAGTGTTTCAGCGATAGTGTTATTCATTTGAATAGACTTATATGTACTGAACATCTAAGGGCTACAGTTCAGAAAGTAAATGGGATAAAATCATAAAAACTGTACACAAATTTCAGAATAGGTTGTAACAAAAATAGTTAACATACAGTTATCTTTTGCACTGTATAGCAACAGTATGAGACATCTGTGTTTAGGAACAATACTAGGGCTGTCAATTAATCGCAGTTAACTCATGCAATTAACTTAAAAATATTTTTTTAATCGCGACTAATCACAGTTTTAATCGCATTGTTAAACAATATAATACCAATTCAAATGTAGTACATGTTTTTGGATGTTTTTCTACATTTTCAAATATAATGATTTAAATTACAACACAGAATACAACGTGTACAGTACTCGCGTTATATTATTTTTATTACAAATATTTGCACTGTAAAAATGATAAAATAAATCATATTTTTCAGTTCACCTCATACAAGTACCGTGATGCAATCTCTTTATCGTGAAAGTGCAACTTATAAATGCAGATTTTTTTTTTTACATAATTTCACTCAAAAACAAAACAATGTAAAACTCTAGAGCCTACAAGTCCACTCAGTCTACTTATTCAGCCAATCACTAAGACAAATAAGTTTGTTTACCTTTATGGGAGATAATGCTGCCCACTTCTTATTTACAGTGTCACCTGAAAGTGAGAACAGGCGTTCGCATGGCACTTTTGTAGCCAGCATTACAAGGTATTTACATGCCAGATATGCTAAACATTCGTATGCCTCTTCATGCTTCGGCCACCATTCCAGAGATCATGCTTCCATGACCATGCTGATGCTGCTCGTTAAAAAAATAATGCATTAATTACATTTTGACTGAACTCCTTGGGGGGAGAATAGTGTCTCCTGCTCTGTTTTACCCGCAGTCTGCCATATATTTCATATTATAGCAGTCTCAGATGATGACCTAACACACGTTCGTTTAAGAACTCTTTCATTGCAGATTTGACAAAACCCAAAGAAGGTACCAATGTGAGATTTCTAAAGATAGCTACAGCACTTGACCCAAGGTTTAAGAATCTGAAGTGCCTTCCAAAATCTGAGAAAGACAAGGTGTGGCACATACTTTCAGAAGTTTTAAAAGAGCAACACTCCGATGGAGAAACTACGGGACCTGAACCACCAAAAAAGAAAATCAACCCTCTTCTGGTGGCATCTGACTCAGATGATGAAAGTGAACATGCATTGGTCTGCACTGCTTTGGATCGTTATTGAGCAGAATCTGTCATCAGCATGGATGCATGTCCTCTGGAATAGTGGTTGAAGATGAAGGGACATATTAATCTTTAGGGCATCTGGCATGTAAATATCTTGTGACACTGGCTACAGCGGTACCATGCGAACGTCTGTTCTCAGTTTCAGGTGACATTGTAAACAAGAAGCAGGCAGCATTATCTCCTGAAAATGTAAACAAACTTGTTTGTCTGAGTGACTGGCTGAACAAGAAGTAGGACTGAATGGACTTGTAGGGTCTAAAGTTTTACATTGTTTTATTTTTGAATGCAGTTATTTTTTGTAAATAATTCTACATTTGTAAGTTCAACTTTCATGATAAAGAGATTGCATTACAGTACTTGTATGAGGTGAACTGAAAAATACTATTTCTTTTGTTTTTTACAGCCCAAATATTTGTGATAAAAAATAAATATAAAGTGAGCAGTGTACACTGTGTTCTGTGTTTTAATTGAAATCAATATAGTTTAAAATGTAGAAAACATCCAAAATATTTAAATAAATGGTATTCTTTTATAGTTTAACAGTGCAATTCATCGCATGATTAATCACGATTATTTTTTAATCATGCGATTAATCGTGATTGATTTTTTTAATCGCTTGACAGCCCTAAACAGTACTATAAAACTGTTGAAGAAAAAGCTCACCTAGCTAAGTGATGACAATTATGAACTGATCTAATCTACTGTGCTTTAACAAATTAGAGAATGAAGTCCTTCCAGCCTATTTCAACCCTCACCTGCCACTGTGAGTTTGCGAATAGTGTTGTGTAAACCAGTTGTCTCTACCAGTTCACGTAATACATATGGTTGTTGTAAAATACGGAATAGTTGTGTAAAGCAGAATAGAGTGTTCCCTTCTGTTCCTCAGAGAAGGGCCCATTAAGACTTGCTTAGATCTTGCTACTTAGACCTTGCCTGCTTTGACCTTGCCACTTCTTCATGAATGAGGAATGTCATTTTAACTTTCGCATCCTCCCCTCTTACTTTTCCATGCCAGTTTTTTCTAGTCCGTTGAACACCGTACGTTATTACTGTGCTTTAGTTCTGGATATCACCTAATTCTCTTGCCTCTTAAGTAAACCTTGAGACCTGAGATTACAATTTGCACTGAAATTATAGGTCATTTCAGATCTGCATTTTTAGTCACCTTGTAACTCTGATACTTCCACCTTTTTTCAGGGTCTACAAAACAAACAGAAAAAATTTGTCAACCATTCCTCTGATGCTAATCTACAGTCTTGCTACTTTTGATTAGCATTGGTGGCTTTACTGTACATGAAGTAGGTTCTTCAGTAATCAAGGTTTTATCAAAATTACTTCTCAGATTAATTCACATTGTGAAAGTACATTCATCCTAACTTTGTAATGGCATCTACTAGCAATCCCCTTAATACTTTTTTTCTTAATGTAGTTTACAGTAAAATATTGAAAACTTTCTGGGATGTAAAATTATAAGAGGAAGGTATGCTGCATATTTTTTAAAATCACAGCAGCCTAGGAGTGCCATTTTACCACGCATTGTTTTGAACTTGTAGTGCACATAGCCAGAAGCCCTAAAATTAATTTAGCCAGCCTACTTGTGTTCCTGGGGATGCTACTAGCTGCTGTTTAATAAAATACTTCTGTGTACATGCAAATCCAACTTTATGTATCGTGTCCATAACCATTTGTGAAACACCTAGTATAGTTAAGCATCACTTTCATGGGCCCTATCGTATTCCCTTGATTTTTATGAACTAGAAAATATGTAAAAGTCCATTGCAGAAATTGAGTGGGTGATTTTTTATTTCCATATCTGAAGCTTTAGGGCAACTCTGGGCTGCTTTGTAGTATGTTTACATGCTAAAATGGTTTTGAAATTTTTTCCCCCCAATGGAATATGGAATGTGTGTCTAAACAGGCCGGTATGAAAACCTTTTGAAAATGAGATCTTTTAATATATTAAAGACATAACAATAGTAATTTTTTTTAATGTATTGTATTTGTCATCCAGTTCCAGGCTTGCCATCAGTCAGAATGGTAAAGCTGTTGTAATGGGTACAGACAAATACAATACAGATTTGGAGAGGTAAGCATTCTTCAGAGAAGACTTGTGTTAAATCTGCACTAGAACCACAAAATTATTGTTTTGAGAGTTTTCCTTACCATATAATATATCATTGTGGTATTTTGATTTTATTGGTAATGTTATATACACTATATATTTCCTAATGTTTATGCTTTTGTACACAAAATAACCTGTGAGAGGTACATTTGAATGTGTATAGCAATACACAGACTTGTTTCCTGGTTTTAATCCAGATATAACTGATACAATCTAATATTTTTATCTGATCTTTTTTAACTTTGTATTTTGTAAATTGCTGTTCACAAAAGCAGTAATATTAAACACCACCTTGGCTTAAAAGTGTGAAAGTGACTGTTTTTCCTTCATGTTCCCATTTATAATCAAGGTACACTCTTCAGATGGTTGAAATGTATAGATAAATGTACACCATTTTTATTTTGTACACCACTGTGGAGCTAAGTGCCGTTTCTCCATCCCATGCCAGACAGTTCAATCCCTGGTCTAGTGTAATTACATATGAAACTACTAACATTTCAAAACAAGCTCACTTCACTCAAGCTGTTTTAATAAAGTTCCAAACAGCATCACCCCACCTACACTCTGGGTTAATGGCAAAAGCAAATATCTCCAGCAAATATACATGAAGCCTTCCATCCTAACTTTCCCCTTACTCCTGGTTTCTTTCAGGACTCTTTCTAGACTGACACCAGTCTTTTAGTCTTCACCTCAAGCTTAGTTGCTCAAGTGGCAGCTGGTCTTTGAACCCCTCTTTAGCAGGCCAGCTCTGTAGACTAATAAATTAAACTGTAAATCATGTCTGATAAATGAGAAAATATTTTTTTTTAATGCTGTATTGAATTCATTCCAGTTCTGGTGCAGATTTATTTAAAAAGGAGATCTAAGAAAGGGAACATTAAAGGAATTATACTTATCTGATGTTTACTATTTAAAGTTCTATCAGAGTATTATTTATTTGTATTATTATAGCAACTAGGAGCCCTAATCATGGACCAGGACCCCACGGTGCTGTACAAATGCAGAACAAAGTCCTGAAAACTCAAAAGTCCTGAAAAAGGAATAACCTTATTTAAGAAGTTAATATTTGAAGCCAAGATGGGTGATACAGGGCCTGATTTTCATCTTGTGTCGCCATTTACACCTGTGTACAGTGGGTGTAAGATGCTGGCATCAGTGCAAGTTAATCATAGAAATGTAGGACTGGAAGGGACCTTGATAGATCATCTAGTCCAATTCTGACTCAATGCAGGGGACTAAGTATTATATAGACCATCCCTGACAATTTGGTTGGGGGAGGGGTTGTTTTTGAGGATTGGATGAAGGATTCTGATTTAGTTGCATTTTACATCCACTCTGCATGGATGAAAATTGACTACACACCATTCAAGATAAGAGAATCAGGCCTCTACTACTGGCTTGATGTCTGATTTGAGCAAGTAAGAGGAACTGATCCAATGTGAGAATGAACACGAAAGTGCCAGGATGAGAATAATATATTTTTATGTTAAAATAGAGTTTACTCAAAAGGTTTCTTTTGTTTCTTGGAACGGGGTAATTATGAACAAACTGTATTGGCACTCATATTTTACTTGGCAGGATGGTGCTGGTCATTCCTGAAATTGAGTCATCAAAACTTAGATTCAAGGGAGTAGACAATTAGTCATTTTCATGGGCTTGTTGATGCCAGCAGGTGAAACTAAGAAATGAATACAAAAAGTTATAGTATATTTGAAACTTGAACAAGAGTCATGCTGTAAATTACCAAGCTGAACCAAAGCAAACCTAATGCTGATAAACCTATCACTGCTTGGCAATACTGAAAGAAAACATAATGTAATTGAAGTATATTTGTCCTATATTAAGTCACATTTCAATAATTTTGTTTTCACATTAATTTCAGATTTAAACATAAAGTGAAATAATAGCAAGTCTAATACTAATACTCATATCTTACCATTAATCCACATGGAACGCCTGCTGAAGTTAATGGGAATTTTGTACACATACTATAGGCAGGATATAGTCCTGATGAGTAGAATTTCCAGAAGTTTGACTGATGCAGCAGATATTATTTTACCACAGTTATTTCTGAAAAGAAAACTATAAAATTTGTACCAATTGTATTATAGGTGCTATTCACATGCTTAAGTACTTTGCTGAATCAGGGATGAACATGCTCAGCCCATGAATTAATTATTTTGTTTATATCACACTTGAACAAAAGCATAAGTGGCCAGTGAAATCTCAAGTTTTGCAGCACCTGCTGAGGTGTCCTCAAGTATTTTCCAAGTCCCGATCTTGCTCTTTCACACACTGAATGAACTTTCCCAGCTTGTTTTCCCAGTTACTAAGGCCACCACAAAAAGGTCGCATCTCTGTCAGACACATACAGCTAAAAATCAGAGAAGGAAAAGAATAAAACCCAAAAATCTTGTGATGAGGTTCTGCCATGCAGGGTTCTCCACATCTTCTTACCTAGCATGTGAGCCTCTAGAGTACCTACAATGGTCTCTGAGGCCACAGTATCTACAGGTTAAAGGCATAGGTATGCCAAGGTAATGCTAAGGGTCATGCTTCCCTAGTTCTCCAGACCTTTTTGCAATAGTCTTCATGCCAGAAACAGTCCAAAGGGAAAGTAACACATAAAAAGCCAGCTGAAGTTTTTTTTTAAAAAAGCAAGTATTAAAGTTCCTTCTATACTGCCTGTAAAGGTCAAATTGGCTATTACTGAAGTCACTACTGATGTTTGAGCCTAACCTAGTGTCAAAGCCTGTGTTGGTTTTTCCATTCAACCTTAGATCTCCTCTGACTTGAATTTATTGTTAGAAGTCACAGACTTCGTAGTTATGTTGCTTCAGAATCTAGTATCTGGAAAATAATATTCAAAGGGTGGGTAGGAAAAGATCCAGTGTCTGACTTGTGTTAAGAGAACTTCCTGGTTGAGATTTTCAAAAGCAGTGCATCTTCCCTTCTTTAAGGGAAAATGTATGGCTAAATCCACTGCACTGCTTTGAAAATCTTAGCTCCCATGGTTATCTTCGGATGACAAATTGTTATTAAGAGTGAAAAAAAATTGTTTAATATGATTTTAAGAACTGCTTATATATCAGGCCAACACAATTGACACTAGCAAATCATCAGAAGTTATTTTCGCCCATTAAACTGAAGTTCAGAATATTTGAAGATTATTTGGTGAGCAAGATCTCTTTTAAAATAAATAATAAAATCTTCAAGATCATGAGTCTATCAAGGGATTAATTAAAGTCAATGAAGAAATGTTCAAGAAAAGGTTTGCTCTCTGAAGTGCTTATTTTTCTTCTTGTCTCAAAGACTTTCTCCTAGACTTGACTCTTTCTCCTGTTAAACAGATCATCCAGATATAACTCATGTATTTCACATACACAGTTCACCCTGAGTGTAACATAAATGGCAGTTAATTTGTAAGCTTATTTTCAAATGGGACTACATAAGCATTTGTCCGAGTTCAAATCTCTTTGGCAGAGCTGGAGCAGGCAGCTGGGAAGACCTCCACCACCTTCTGCTTTAAATGCAAGAAGCATTTCATTGACCATACCTTCTCTAACATAAGAATATGTGTATTAGTGTCATTTATTAAAAAAAAATCCAAAACAAAATACTCCCCTGCACACACTTCTCTCCCTTCAGGAAAGGATAAGAGAACAAATGCATGGCAGATGTTAATCATGTTGCTTCATGCATTACTGGAAGGTGTTTAGATACTCTAGGGATGAACGGAGTGTAAGAACCTGAGTAGGACAGAACAAAGAGGGAGACAGCGAGCCTGTGGCAGCTGGGCTTAAAGTTGGTAGATCATCATTCAGTGCCTACTTCTGGATTAGGGGGCCTAAATTTAGATACCCAAGTTTGAAACTGTTGCTTTGTTCTTTAGTGTTTCTAATTTTGAGTTTTCAAGTTATAGTTGTGGCCTTCTGGAAACTCCAGGTAAAGACTTGTTTGATGTTTGGGGACAATATGGAGGATGGGGCCTGCCAATATAAAGGATTGGCTCTTTTTTGGACCAACCATATATTGAATTAGCTTCTGGTGTTGATACTATTTAATGCCATGTCTTGATATGTATGTGTGATTATGGTGTTGTTACTAAAACAATGTAGGAATCACTGCATGATATTTGCTTGCAACACAGGGTGTCATTCATGAGTTATACATAAATGGCAGCTTTACATATTTAAAGAGAACATGGACTGCTTCATATCTGAAGTATGTTTCCCAGGAGATACCACCACCATTTGATCTATTTTGATTAAAATGTAAAAATTAAAAATTAAATCAAATGGTAGTATAACTCCTTTGGGAAAACATACTTCAGTTATGAAGTATTCCCTATAGTAACCTTGAGAATCTTACACTGTATTGTCTCATCTGTAGGTGGTCTTTTTATGTCACACATAATTAAAATGAATTGCTGTTTGAGAACCATACAACTGCATACAGATTTATGAATCTTGAGGCTCCTCCATTCAGATACAAACGATATCAGAAAGTGTGAGCAGATAAGCAGCATGAGGACAGAAAGTGGTAAGTGAGATGTTTGCTGATGAATACTAGTTACCTGGGCCCTGAGAGCGTAGACCAGGTACACACTGTAAAACAATAAAGAAATAATGTTTTCTGGAGACAGATAATATTCAGTGTGGTTACATTATACTACATTTTGCTGTAGAGCACAGTTCTGTCTTCTACAGTTAAAATATTCTAATACCTTTTTATATACTAAGAAATGGCTAATATGTCACCAGAAACAAAATTGTGAAATTGGATTTACTAGGAAAATGTACTTTACAAAATCTAATGCAACTTGTTTGTATCAGCCTACTTTATCAGACTGTCTCAGAATATGTGAATGTATATTTGATAAGATTAGAGAGTAGCAGGGATCAGAAAATAAGACTACAGAATTTGCATTCACATTTTCACATATCTGAAGGACAAAATGTCATATTTATTTTTATATTTGGTTTTGATTCTTAGTCACATCAATACTGTCCATAACACTTATTTCTTACTATACATTCCATTTTACTTTCATTAAAACTCTTATGACATATTTCCAAAAATGTGAGTTTCAAGAAAAAGGCCTAATTTGAATAAACATAGCTAAATTCTTTGTCTAATAAAAATATATATAATACAGTTCTATATCATGTAAAACATTTTGTAAAACCTTTGTAATAAGCAGTAGGAAACAATGTAGTAAAAAGTAAAAGAAAATGTCTCTGATCTTTGAGTATGGGAATGTTTCTTTCTAGCAAGGGTTATTTTTAAATATATAATAATAAATCTGTGAAGTTACAGGCAAGACTGCAGATGGAATATTGACCTGCAGAAGCAAATGGGTTTTCTGAATCAATAGAACTACCAATGAGAAGCCAACCTGAGATTTTCTGGTGCATATGTTCATAATATGCCATACAGCATTGGTGTTGCCACAAGTGATTGCAAATAAAGGTTGCAAATAGGTGTGATGGTTAAGCATTAGGGGCAACTCTTAGGACGCACTCAAAGTATCTGTCAAAATCTTAGAATGGTAACGCACAACCAACAAGGCCTCTTACTGTTCAAATTGTGGTCTATCAAGCCCATATGCAATGAAGCAACACCATGCACCAGTCATTTGGAGTCATGGAGGAGTCAGCTCCTCAGGCCACAGCATCCTGATTGGCCATTTACCTGCAGGGGAATAGTACCCACAAATGGCATAGCCTGACTCTGTGCACAGCACTAGCATCCCTCCATAATTCTATCCTCACACCACTTCAGTGAGCCACTTACTCTCATTCCTGTGCTTGAGTTTAAGGTGAGTGATGAAGCCAACCAATGCACCATGTTGTCAAGGACTCCTGCTGCACACAGCAAAAAGACACTCTCTCTAATGTTTCTGGACCTGCAGATCACTATCAATGCTTATCCTTGTCCAATGTCAAAAACGTTTGAGAATCCAAGCCTCTAGAAACCATCTCCTATCTAGTCCCCCATGTTTCGAGGTCATGATGACATGGCTCAAATCCACTGTGTGCTCTGGTAGTACAGTGATGAATGACCTAGAAATGCCTATGTAAATATATTTACTCTAAAGGTTAAAAAAAAGTGTGTTTAAAGCACGGCAGCTGGATACCCAGCTAAAAGTGATCTTGAAGAACAAAAGAACGTAATGTTAAATTTAAGGACCTGATTCAGCAAGGTACATAGGCACATGGCTACTCATGGGACTTGAGCAGTGCTTCAAGTCAGGTACATGCTTAAGAACCATGCCAGAGCGGGACCTTATTTAATAAATAAAGGTGTTTCCACATAAGACAGGAGGGTGGAAACCATGTAACTCCCTCACAATCTGCCCCTTCCTCTATAAGACCTCAACCCAATGTGGATTGGACCAGGGGAAAATGAAGAAAAACCACTAATGAAATATAGATACACATGCATGCATCTTACTGCACACAGAAAGTCATCTGCATATTATAAAATGCCACTATCTAGAAGACCCTCCTAGAGCCAACATCCTGTTATGATGTTCTAATTCACACAAAATAAAGTTCCTCTTCCCCAGCAGAATATTTCCCCACAATATCACACTTTCCCTCAATCTCACTCATCTCCATGCCCATAATATCCAATTAATACAAAATTCACACAAAATCCACTGCATTTCCTAAAATAAAAATATTATCCTTTAAACCGGAATTTGCAACAAAGGGAGTGACATACACACTGGGCCAAGACAGCGCCTGACAGAGTCTTGGGGCTTTGTTTGGCTATGTACCATCATTGTAAACACAGACATTATAGAATTGTACTGGTGCAACTGAGCAGAATTTGGTTATTAGAGTGTCCCACACTTTTTGACATTAAAAACTGCAAAACCAGCTTCCCCCTAAAATGTTAGGAAGCTTCCCCGCCTCCCCTCCATGTCCTATGGGATTGTGCATGTGTTATTTTTATTCACTTACTTCCACCTATCAGCAGCAGCAGGCTCCCTCATAGAGGAGTAGCTCTGATGAGTCTTCTACTCTCTAGTAAGACCCGTCCTATTAATCTCTCCTCTATCTGGATGGTGAACAGCTGCCAGGAGTTGTCCATGTTAACAAGTACTGTTTTTAGTGACTCCTACCTGGATGGTGCTCGCAGCAGTAGTCTGGGCTTTGGATGGTGAGCAGCCCTAGTTATTTGTGTTGTACCTTTAGTTTTAAAATTATATATACCACTGGGAAGGACACATTTTGGAAAGTTAAAAAGGGTTACTGCAGGAAAAGAGTATAGAGCAGTACTCACTCTGAGCTGACAGTCTAATCTGAAATGAAAATACCTAAACTTGCTGGGCCAGATGTTCATCTGGTGTAAATTCACATAGCTCCATTGATAGCTTTTCTGTGTATCTTAAGTTTGTAAGGTTACTTGTGTCAAGCTATTGCTCTTCCTAGGAGAAGGGTTTCTGACTATGAGAATGACCCTGTACTCAAGTATCTACATATTCAGAGAATCACAGTCTAGTGAGTCTGTGAAATTAGGGGGAATAAATGCAGTGTGCATATTCAGTGTGCCATCTGAAAAAAAACCATATGAGTTTATGTCTAAATTAAATTTCTTCAAACATGTCAAAAGTATTAGTTCTCATTCAGGACTACATAATTTAATCAGATGAAAATAAAGCCACTGTGAGCTATCTGAGCTCAAAAAAATTGTCTGAAAAATGTCTGAGCAGGTGAAAGTTTTTTATTTCACGAATGGATAACTCAAAATGGCTGATTTTATAAGATTGTTCAAAAATATTCACTTCTGAGCTAAAACCAAGTATGAAAAACTTCTGACAAAGGATTGGATTATTTTTAGATAAGGAATCTGAAGAGAGGCCTTGAGTATCATTTTAACCTTAGTTATAAGGGGAAGGAATTGTTGTTACTATAATATTATAATGATTGCTAATCAAAAATAGGTGGGAAATTCTGCTTAATCGAACATCACATATATTTGTAATTAGCTAACCATAACATTTACCAAAAAGGGAAATTGTTATAATTCTATTTTTGAAAAGATCATGGGAGCACACTCTAAACCCACTAATCTTTCACTGTAACCAATCTATGACTTTTCTTTAAGAAAAGTGGGGAAAAGTTGTTCTCTGACAATTATATAACCTAAGTGTTGATACACACAGTGTCAGGTAATTCAGTTAAGATTTTAATCTTTAACACACTTAACTATTGTGGCTAGGTATTTAAGATTTTTATTAGATAATGTTTTAGTCATAGCTGCCAACTACCTGTTTCTAGGGCGACCAGACAGCAAGTGTGAAAAATCAGGACAGGGAGTGGGAGGTAATAGGAGCCAATATAAGGAAAAGTCCCAAAAATCGGGACTGTCCCTATAAAATTGGGACATCTGGTCACCCTACCTGTTTCTGAAATAGCTTGTGGATTATAGCCCTGGTTTACTTCAGCAGATCCTTCTGAGTCATCACTATCTATTGAGTGCCAAACATGTGCAGGATGCTTGTATGCTAAAACTATCTTTGGAATTTTGTGGGGATAAAAAATTAATGCACAGGCCAAATGATAATTTGCTTTAAATAAAATTGTGTTAATTCTCAAAATAAGCAAAGCCATTAGTTCACATTGATAACAGATCATTGACAATAGTGTTACAAATACAATATTGTAAAATGATCTGATACATTATTTTACATTAAAAATAGCAAGTGTCTGTTTTTGTCATCATTCACTCTTCTTTAATAATTCAGAGCCTTTAATGGGCATCATGTTCCACCTGCCCAAGTGTTTGTGCACCAAAAAAATAAAATAAAATGGAAAGCCAGACATTGGGGATTTTATAGAATTTAAGAATAATCAGGTCAAAGTAAAAATCATTTGTTTGGATTTCATCTCCTGTTGCAATTCAAATATAAAATTTAGTTTAGCGTTCTCGTAGGATAGCATCAATGGTTAAAGTGAACAGTGACAATCATCAATGGAACGCTAAGTTGATAGTGATAAGAAATGAAGGTATCTGACAACTTGATTTGGATAGGAAGGAAAAGTCTACAAAGAGTGGTGAGGTTTAGAGTGGGGCTGGGGGGACATGGAATAGTTGAGCTTGCCTCCCAGATATACAAATTTTGAAGAAACAGGAGGGGAGGTTGCAGTGTGAACCACATTGAAAGACAAGCTGAATGTACAATTGTGTTTCCATCTTTGGAAAGACTGGTCTCCAGTTCATTCATTTTTACTTGATTCACAACCATGTAATTGTTACAACGTTAAAAGTCACGCCACAAAGTAGCAAAACAGTTTAAGATGACTAAGCTTTGAGTAGCTAATTTAATTAAAAAAAAGCATAATGTCAACATTGTCACTTAGTTAATCATCAGGATAGATGTCAGCTGACTATGATGCTGAGCAAAGATCTTGTCAGGAGAGAACAATTAAGTTAGGGTTACAAACATTATCCATATAATAATCCATAATTCTTTTGCCTCCAGGATTCCCACTGAAGTCAGTGGTAGTTTTAAGTGTCAGTAGATGGCAGAATCAGAGCCTGTTATTGTTATTTTAACAGACCAGAACCTTAAATAGTAGTTAAACACCCCAGATTTCTATTACCATTGTATCTGTGCAAAGCTAATAATATGTTTCAGTACAAAGACTAGGGCAAGAAACTGTGTGATACATTTACTGTTGCTAATAAGTTATAGTTCTTTGTTTAAATAAATTCATAAAAGGCCTAGTTCTGGCTCTGTTTAATCTCTGTGAGCCTCTGTTCTGATGTTGATATAATAAAATATAGAGCCCTGAGTGCAGAAGTAATCTGCATGGAAACAAAGGGCCAAAAATCTTAGCTGGTGTATACTGTTGTAGCTGAATTGACTTCAGTGTCGCTATGGCAATTTACACCAGCTTATGATATGGCTACTCCCTAGGCCAGATCCTGTGTTTGTATAGCACATGGACCAGACCAGGAATGTCCTCTCCATGGCCCATGCTGCCCCAGGGAACCTGTGAAATATGAATTCCATGGGTTTGGGGAAAGTCTAGAGCAGAATGCAACAGCTGTGTTCTGCTTAGCCTCTCTTTTCACTCATACACTAGTAGAGATAAAGTAGCCTGACTATGTTCTACCTTGTTTTGAATTTTATTCTGTGGTACTCATGTAAATGATTATACAAAAAAGAACAGATTAATAAACCATACTTTCTGGATGTAGTTTCTTTAGTACAAATATAAAAAGAGCAAAATCAGGACATCAGATAGAAAATGTAAAACTCACATTACTATCTACAACCAAATCAGTGCTAGGTCTGGTAATACTCCCTTTAGAGCTCATCCACTCAGACAACAGATTTCAAAGTGTGAATTCTGGCATTGCGTAACCCCAAGGCTATTCATTACATTATACAGTTTCCCGTCTTTTTTATGAAAGGTAGAGATGTATATTACAGTAGTTTGCAGGCTACTGTTTTCATTAATAATCTGATCCATGTCTTTAGATTATTTTAGTAATTACTTCACATAAAAAGACTACCAAGTATGATTACAAATATGTCTTTGTTTTCATTGTCTGCTTCTGTGGTGAATACCAGATGTCTGAAATTCTTGACTTTGTTTCACAATATAAATAATGTTCACTGAGGTTTCCAAATGCCCTGCTGTGACCCCAGGGTATACAACTTAATGATATGACACTTTTATCAGCTAATCTGCAAACTGTTCAAAGTTCAGAAATTGACCATTCATTTCATACAAAAAAAAATACATCAAAAGAACAGTAAGGATCAAATACTGTTCTTTTGAAGATCTGCATGCATAACTTGAAAATTATTGCAAATTTCCATACGTGTCCAAAACAGAAGAAATAATACCAGAGTCTGTCCTTAGAGTCCTATGTACCATATCTAAAAGCTGGCTAACTGATAGGTCTCAAAACATAATTATAAATGGGGAATCAAAGAGCAGGTGTGTTTCCAGTGGGTTCCCACAAGGATTGGTTCTTTGTCCTACACTGTTAATATTTTTAATCAATGACATGGAAGAAAACATAAAAATGATCACTGATATAGGATACAAACAACGTAAAATTTGGGAGAATGGTAAATAATGAAGATGACGTCATTAATACAGATCGATCTGGATCACTTGGTAAATTGAAGGCAAGCAAACAATATGTTTTAATATGGCTACATGTAAATGCATACATCTAGGAACAAAACACAGGCAATACTTACAGAATGACAGACTCGATCCTGGGAAACTGACTCTGAAAAAGATTTGGGGATCATAATGGATAATCAGCTAACATGAGGCTCCCAGTATGAATACTTTGGCCAACAGAGATAATGTAATCTTCAGATACATCAACAGGGAAATCTCGAATAGGACTAGAGATGTTATTTTACCTCTATGTATGGCACTGGTATGACCATTTCTGAAATACTGTGTCCAGTTCTGGTGTCCACGGTTCAAGAAGGATGATGACAAATTAGAGAGCATTCAGAGACAAGCCACAAGAATGATTATAGGGTTAGAAAACCTGTTGTATAGAAACTAATGAGCTTGAGACTATCTATTCAATTTAATAAAAAGAAGGTTAAGGAGTAACTTGATTACAGTCTACAAGTATGTACATGGGAACAAATATTTAATAAGGGGGTCTTCAATCAAGCAGAGGAAGGTATAATCTAGTGACTGGAAGCTGAAGCTAGACAAATTCAGACTGGAAACAACATTTTTAACAGTGAGGGAATTAACCATTGGAACAATTTACCAAGTGTCGGGGGGAGGGGAGTTCCTCCATAATTGACAACCTTTTAAATCAAGATTGGATGTTTTTCTAAAATATGCTCTAGGAATTATGTTGGGGAAGTTCTATGGCCTGTGATATACAGGAAGTCAGAGTGGATGATCACAATGGTCCCTTCTGGCCTTGGAATCGATTAATCTACAAATCTATGTGTATCGATTTGGCTGTAAGCAAGGTTTCCATATCTTCATTTTTGCCAGATATAATCCATATCTTTGCTACTTGTGCATTTATTGCACGTCTACCATGTTCTTCATTTCTAATGTCCAATCCTGAACTAGTTGCCCAGGCCATTTCCAAGTTAACATAACAAAGACCTTTAGAGTAACAAATAGCATTGTATAAAAAACAAACTAAAATTTCCCAATTGTTTCTCCAATATATGGATGACACAGAAACATAATACAGTTCAACTTCAATTATCTAATGTATGGCTAACCAAAATTCATAACTATCTGCAGGTTGTAAATGCCCCTTAGGTTTACTGCAAAGCTGACAACAGAAGAGTCTGAGGAGAAGAGCTACCAGAACTATTGGTTTCCTTAAGGTTTGCTGTCTGAGGATGATTGGGGAGAGAAGAGCTATACAGATATGTAGACTGGTATTTCTAGCCATGTCAGGTCTCTCTTACTGTGCAGCATTTCCAGGGAGTATCATAAATCCACATGGTGCCTCAGAATGCTGGAGTATGCATTTGTATCTCCTTTGTAGCTGAATAAAGTAGGAAAACTCATATAGTTAGATAATTGCAGTTGGATAGATCGTGTAGTTTGATGGATCCATGAGATAAGTTATTCTTTCTGAAGTGAGTTGTAATTTATGCTCACTAAATTGACTCCTGATCATCCTTTTTCTGAAAGTAGCATAAGAATAAATTACATGTTTCATGAAAATCTCCCTTACCCAAACCACACTTCCTTTTGGAAAACCACCATCATGAAAGCAAAAGATCTGACATTCCACACCATCTATACGACAGTAGAATACCAGCAGATCAGAACTTACTCATGGAGGCTGCTAACAGCTCTAACTCACATAATATATTAGCGTGTGATATGTCTTACCCTCATAAGTCAGACATGCCATTGATGTAAGCAAAGTACCAGGATAGCTGCTGAACAGCGGGTAGGAGAGGGAAATTATACGTAAGCTTGTTTTGAAGGGAAAGCAAATGGGAAGAAGAAAATGTAGCTGAAAAACAGGAAGGGGTAGAAAAAATAATAACGGCATACAACTTAACAAGGAAATATGTAAGAGAGACATTCCAGATTGTACCAAATCAAAGTTTAGGTTTTTTGTATATTTAAGAGCAAAGATTGGTCAGCACTACACTGCAGCAATAACTTCTCCTTCCAATTAGAGATGGAGGAAGCGTCAAAAAGAGCATGATTGCTATCTTTGAACACATTTCCTTTAGGCCACGATTCCCAAGTTGTCTAATTGTCCTTGATGGGTTTTCTTTCCCCCCAGCAGTCCCATCCAATATCTAGCCATCTGTGCAGAGACTAGGTATATAAATTCCTGCTATTGCCTCTTATTTTTCCTGCCAAGGAGCTGAAACTTAGAAAGAACATTACTTTAACAGGACAAGAACCCATTAAAGTTTGGTTTGTATTTAAATCTTTTTAACCTCTCTAGACATGGCACAAACATTGGCTATTGCATTTCATAAATCCATTAAACTGCTTGTTGGAAGGAAGAGGATGTGGGCTAAATCTTTTTGTAAAAAAGAAGGTAAAAGGTTGGAAAGGGAATTAAATGTGATGGGACTATGATTAAAACTTGCCTGAGTAACTTACAGTTGAGTGCAAATAGGTACTATTGGTATCTTCCTTATAAATGTTAATTTCAAATACTTCCAGCTTTAGGAATTTTTTCTCCAGAGTGGGCCACTGGTTAATTTTTTCCCATTAATTTATTTACGTCAGAACAATTCTGCACTGGCAGGAGCCTTTTCCAGTATTAAGTGTGATGATTTTGGAACCCCATAGTGTGGAGACGTTGGAATGGAGAATTTGGTCCTACGATTGTGATAAAAATGAAGAAAATGCAGAGTTACAGATGAAGCACCTGCATTCAAAAGTATTAATGAAGTATTCCATTGTTCCTATGGGTTAGATTTTTCCCAGGACTCTTCTTTGCTCTTTTTGTTATAATATAATAATATATAAATATATGGAGATATACCTATCTCATAGAACTGGAAGGACCCTGAAAGGTCATCGAATCCAGCCCCCTGCCTTCACCAAGTACTGATTTTGCCCCAAATCCCTAAGTGGCTCCCTCAAGGATTAAACTCACAACCCTGGGTTTAGCAGGCCAATGCTCATGGATCCATTGATATGGGCTCTGCAGAGATTTTTAGGGTGCTCATTACATTTTAGTCTATGCACTAAAAATATTTTATTCTAACCCACATATACAACTCAAATAGGTCCACAATTTTAAAAGTGACCTGTAGAAAAAAATTGTCAGAATGCAGGATCCCAATACTAAAAGGCTACCCAAATTAAAACTGCTATTTCAACTGAATACAGTATTATTCACTTACCTCCTTACATTTCCTTTATGCTGATAAACAGGTCCTGTATTCCACACATTTCAGTAGTGGCTGAAGTGATTTTTCTATACAATATATTGGACCACTTAATTCTTTCTGTCATTCTTTTTCTCAACCATCGTATCTAGGCACCAGTTCCAATGGAGACTGACAATTCAGACACTGTGTAATGTGGTGTATGTATGTAGCTTGTGTATCTATGTGTGTATAAGTGTATAAATTTATAAATATATATTATTATAATATTTTGGAAGCAGATTTTCTTGAAACAATAAATGTTTAACTTACTGTGTATGACCTGTGTTTTGTTCTTTCTTCTTTCTCCTTCTGTCTCTCTTCTTCAGCCTCTGTGTCTATTTTCCCATTTCCCAACTCCTGTCTCTCTGCCACCCTTATGCTGTGCACTAAGGGCTGCTATCAGAGGGTGGGGATCAGATATACAATGAGGATTAGAGGGAATTGGAAAAGAGGTGGGGTGCAGGACTGGATGTTCACAACAGCTGCTTGACAATCAAGGAAGAGAAGAGTATTCTAAAGTGCCAGTCAAGTGCAGGACATGGAGTATGTTCAGTCCTTAGTTCTCTAGAGTACCAGCACCAGGAAGCTTACTAATTCCTGGCATTAGAATGTTATGGACTCAGAGAGCAGACTACTACAGAGCTACAGAGAGAATGGCAGTTGCCCTGGCCCTCCCTTAACCCTGCTCAAGCAGCTGGTATTTTAACCCCAGTTCTTTCCCAGCCCCTTTATAGCTTTCTCTGCACTATGGAAATGACATTGTCAATAGATGCTGACAGTGGATGCAGCTGAAATGGTTCTGAACACAATTAACCTGCAAGTGCAGTCAGGGACAAACTATCTTCAGCACAGTTTGAGCACCTGTTGTCAGCAAGGGGTAGACACACTCATGGAATCCTTGATCTCCTTCCAGCTCCTGGCAGACCAGCAAGGAGAAGGATTCCTTGCACAGCGAGTGTTCAACCAGAGTTGACTTGGAGCATTTACAGGCTGAGGCAGGGAGTGCCATACAGAGTGGTGTGTTGTGAAGGGGGCTGTTTGATCATCAGGCCTAGTGATCAGGGCTTGCTGCGCCATTCACTGTGTCCTGAACCCCCTGAATGGGGTTCAGCGAGGTCAGCTTCCTTGTAAGTAACCCGGCAGTCCTGCCCATGTGCTAGATGCCTTAGAAACAGAATAGGTATCACTGATCCTACCTTTCTACTCTCCCGAAACAGTCCTCTTCTGGCTATAGAAAGAATAAAAGAAACAGAGTACTGACAATCAACTTTGGATTTTGAAGCAATTGTTTATTTATATTTTAACAGAAATTCCTGGGTCCTGAAAAACTCTAAGGTCAGCTCTCTCATCCTATGCTTGAAATACTTACAATGGTCTCCATCTTATCATGGCCCCTTCCTACATTGGTGGAGCTACAGGCCAATCAGAAACAGTGAAGCAGAAATTCAAAACTGCAGCTTCCTGAGACTGACAAAAGAAACCCAGCTCAGGCAACTACTTCCCTACCAGCAGCTACTTCCCCACTGCTGAGCTTGGAGCCACCCATTGCTGGGGAGCTGAAGGAGCCACCTCTGCCACCAGAGTCCCATTTCTGAAGATGTAGGGGTAACAACAGGAGCAACTCAAAGGAAGTATTGTTGCAGACATGTTTTTGCTGCCTGCCTGCATCTGGGAAAAGTAGCAGCTACCCAGAAAGAGGAATCTGCCCCATCCCAAGTCAATGCAGGACCCCAATGCCCAAGCAAGGGGTTCTAGTACACCTCAGTGAGAGACCCCAGTGCAGGACTCCAGACTGGTCCCTAGCACACCCCAGTAATTTCAGTGCAGGGCCTCAAGCCCCAGCAGAGAACTCTAGCATACCCCAGTGAGAAACCCCTGAGCAGGTCTTCAGCACACTCCAGTGTGGGACTCCAGAGAGAGACAGCTGAAGCCCAGTGGACAACCCCAGTATCCTGTCACTGGCATCTGCACTCTGTGATGTCTAGGTGTTTAGGCTGTACTCATGATACCATTAGGGAAGTTGCAGAAGACTGGAAGAAAGCTAGTGTTGTGCCAACATTTAAAAAAGGTAAATGGGATGACCCAGGTAGTTATAGACCTGTGAGTTTGACATCAATCCCAGGCAAGATAATGGAGCTGCTTAGATGGGTCTCGATTAATAAGGAATTAACGGAGGGCAATATAACTCATACCAATCAACATGGGTTTATGACAAATAGATCCTGTCAAACTAACTGGATAACTTTCTTTGATGAGACTACAAGTTTGGTTGATAAAGATAATATTGATGTAATATATTTAGACTTCTGTAAGGCATTTGACTTGGTACCACACAACATTTTGATTAAAAAACTAGAATGATAAAAAAAACTAACATGTCAGCCATTAAATGTATTAAAAGGCAGCTAATTGCTAGATCACAAAATGTAATTGTAATTGGGGAATCATCAGACTGATGTGTTTCTAGTGGGGACCTGCAGGGGTTGGTTCTTGGTCCTATGGTACTTAACATATTTGTTAATGAGCTGAAAGACAATATAAAATACTAACTGATAAAGTTTACAAATGACACAAAAATTGGGTAAGTGGTAAATAATGAAAAAGACAGGTCACTGACACAGAGCAATCTGGATCACTTCATAAACTGGGCACAAGAAAACAATATGCATTTTAATATGGTTAAATGTAGGCCATACTTACAGGATGAGGGACTATCCTGGGAAGCAGTGACTCTGAAAAAGATTTGGGGGTCATGGTAGAGAATCAGCCGAACATGAGTTCTCAGTTCAACGCTGTGACCAAAAGGCTAATCCGATCTTCGGATGCAAAGACAAGGGAATCCTAAACAGAAGCAGAGAGGTTATTTTACCTCTGTCCTTGGCACTGGTGCAACCAGTTCCGGAATTCTGTATCCAGTTCTGATGTCTACAGTTGAAGAAGGATGTTGATATATTGGAAAGGGTTCAGAGAAGAGCCACAAGAAGGATTAAAGGGTTAGAAAACCTGCCTTATAGTGATAAGATGAATAGACTGAGCTCCTTGAGTCTAACAAAGAGAAGGTTAAGGAGTGACTTGTTTACAGTCTATAAATACCTACATGTGGAACAAATATTTAATAATGGGCTTTTCAGTCAATCAAGCAGAGAAGGTATAATTTGATCCAATGGCTGGAAGTTGAAGCTAGACAAATTCAGATGGGAAATAAGATGTAAATTTTTAACAGTGACAGTAATGAACCATTGGAACAACTTACCAAGAGTCATGGCAGATTCTGCACACTGACAATTTTTAAATCACGATTAGATGTTTTGCTAAAAGATATTCTCTAGGAATTATTTTGAGGATGTTCTATGGCCTGTGTTATACAGGAGGTCAGAATAGATTATCACAGTGGGCCCTTCTGGTCTTGGAATCTTTGAATTTGCCCATCACCATGTTGCCCATAAGCATGTTGACAATGAGTGGGAAGACGTTCCATTGTGGGCAGACCCTCTTTTTTCTCAGGGTGATCCCTGGTCTGGGCTACACTCTGGATGTTTGGTGAGCTTTAAAATTATCTTTGGAAAGAACTAAGGTTCTTCAGTCTTTTGAAGGATGAAGGCCTTGGGATGGGCCTAGTGACCACTTCACTGATTTAAGGCTGAGTGCCTGGGAAGCTGTCACAGTTCTCAGGTTGTTGATGGGTGCTTCCTACTAGACAGGCATTGGGAAGTCCTTAGGGCACCTCCATCTACCTAAGTAGGAGTCCCTCTGACACAAATTGAATTAGTTAATCTTTTTATGTTGATGGGGATGAGGCTCTTTGTTCCCACTCCCCTAGTCCCTTTTGTCTATTCTCAGATTCTCTAACCCCAAAAGGGGAAGAGGGTAGCGGCCCCATCTGCCTAGCCTTGGGGCTTGCCAGAGTTATCTTACTCAGCCAGTATACCAGGGTCCCTGTCTCCTTGTAAGCACGGGGGAGGGAAGGGCATGCTGGTAAATGGCCTTCCAGAGGGCAGTTCCCGGAAGGCTTCCAGGAGTCTCCTCTCGGAGTGCTAGAGCCACTGTCTGCTCTCTCCTAGAGTTGCCCAGCAACTGCTGGGAACTTTCTGTTTTTAACCCTTGATCCACTCTTGACATGATTGACAGGACAAGAGGGGTGCAGCCAGTCTGGTCATAACAACAATGTAACCTCTTAATCTCTAGTGCAACTATTTAACCCCTCCATAACAGAGGTTTACTAGTCTGAAGGGGCTCCAGGTTCCCTGAGTGTCAGGAACATTGCTCTCTTTCTATGGCCACTAACGGGGCAAAGTGAGAGGAAGCCTCGGTGGCAGACACAGACAAAGCCTTCTTAATCTAGTTTGGTCTTCCTCCTTTCATTTACCAAACATACTGCTCAGTACATGTAGCTCTCACCTGTACAGTATTGAATGCCCTTATCTCTGCTAATTTTCATCATCACCACACCACCAACCTGTTTAAGAAGCTGCTATACATCTCCTGCATTTCTGACTGGTGTAGCAGAGACCAAGTGAAATGTGGGGGCCAAATTCATCTTTACTAACTCAGTGAGGTGCATTAGTAGCTCCTTTCACCATCCTGGTTTCTCACCACAGTAAAGGAGTATTCCACCACTGATCTTCCCTGTGTTTCAGCCAGTAGGATGCAATTTTAATCTCTGTTTCACCAGAACACAGTGATAGGAGAATGACTTGGCGCCAACCTCTCACTGGCAAACACTATCAACATTTGGAATAGTGCTGGTTCCCAGTTGTTCCCCCATCTGATGAGAGGGCACAGACACTTTGCACTACTGCAAACCATTCTCCCCAGGCAGACTTCCTGATGGCCTGAAAACAAATAAAATCACTGTCCCAGGGTGGTTGGGCCCAGTAAACAAAGCAGGTCCAACTCCCCTGTGCCAGAGCAATTGCTCCCATTTGGCCAACAAAGAGGGCAGGGCAGCACCCGGGGGCTATAAAGGATCAGGGAGCAACCCAGTGAGGGGGAATCCCAGTGAGTCAGATCCAACTGGTTCAAGTCAGGAAGGGCAGGTGGGAGTTGCCAGCGACGGAGGAACTGGAGGAGTCCCGGAAGGAAGCAGAAGGCAAGAGAGTAACAAGAGGGATTTGCTGGCTGCTGTCCCCAATCCAAAGCTAGGGCCAGAGGGATGAAGGGTGGGGAGCTTACCTACTGAAATGTCTGGGCCAGAAAGCTGGACCTGAGGAACTGTGAGAGGGCCAGCAGAGTGAGGGATGCTCCCATGGCAAGGATGTTCCCAGAAGAGAGGCTATGGGAGTACCCACTGGGGAAAGGGTGGATGCACCCCAATTGGAAGGGTTAGGGTGGCTGCTCTGGTACAAGGACAGGAGATGACTGACAGTGTCCGGGCAATGTTGGAGGCATCAGTGTGTGGTATTTGGGGAATGGAATGATGAGTTGTCTTGAGTTTTAATGATTGCTTACACTGGTGTGAAAATGGACTACATGTTTGGGACTTTTGTTATGGACTGTGTTCTTATAATAAACCACCCCTGATAGTAGTGCGACAAGAAAGCCTGAAGTTATTGAGGTCTCTGCAATCGGAAAACTGAGACGGGGCACCTGTTGTGCTGCAATCTACCAAAGGAAGGTGCTCAATCACTTACTAATACACCCCTGAAAGTCAAGTATCAGGGGGTAGCTGTATTAGTCTGTATCTACAAAAACAACAAGAAGTCTGGTGGCACCTTAAAGACTAACAGATTTATTTGGGCATAAGCTTTTGTGGGTAAAAACCTCACTTCTTCGAATGCATAGAGTGAAAGTGAAAGTTTCACTCTATGCATTCGAAGAAGTGAGGTTTTTACCCACGAAAGCTTATGCCCAAATAAATCTGTTAGTCTTTAAGGTGCCACCAGACCCCCTGAAAGTCATAACAGTAATAATTAATACTTTGTCCTTCTATAGCACCTTGCCTTTGAGGCTCTCAAAGTGCTTTCAAACAGGAACGATTTAAGCACTATGTCACCCCTGCAGGATAGCTAAGTATTATTGGCCCCACATTATGCATGAGAAAACTGACCGAGAGAGAGATTGACTTTCTTAAAAGTACACAGGAAGGATTTGCTTCACCCACAGCTTGCAAAGTGGGGTGCAAATAACCCAGATCTCCTGACACACAATCCTGCATGTTAAAAATAAGACCATCCATACCAACGTTTCTCTCACCCATTCTCTCAAATGAGAATTTAAAATGGAAGCAATGACACAACCCTTGTATAGTATCATCGGTGAACATGCTGGGATAAAATAGCAGATGTCTGAATTATAACCTACATGAAAGGGGTTAGCATAATGTTATAGTACAAACCACTACACATTTGGATCAAATAGCTTTTATGGCAGACATCTGATTATCTAGTTAAAAATCTATTCCTGGTGCACAGATGTATAACACCAGCTTTGCACATGAGATTTAAATATCTATTTCTAAAAAACAAATGAACCATTCTTAAGTGGAAATAAACTGAAAATGGAAAAATAAATGTATAAATTTGCTATTTTCACCACTGTCTTTTCTGTTGCATTTCGTATGGCTCAGGTGTGTGCTGAATATATATACCTGTTGGATGACTAGGATCACTCTTTCTTCTTACTGCCATGAAAGAATTAAATACAAAATCTTCTGTAGGAAGCAATTGTGAAGTGTGGAAGTTTCTAGTCAGGCAAATAAATTGGATTTAAGTATATTACAGTCATAATCTTTTCTGCCTCTCTCCAGACAGCCTTTGTACATGGAGAAATGAGAATGTATTCTCAGACAAATCTTGACCTGAGGGAGAAGGCTGCGGGAATCTGGATTTTCAATAACATAAGACAATAAAGCTCAGACTTCTAACCTGCCGCAATATGGTAAAAGTATAAAGAGCTTAGCAACTAATAAAAGAAAAGGGTCTTCCAACTCATATTTGAAGATCTAGACCCCCAAAAGGACACTTCATAAAGATCATAATGGGTTAGTCAGTATCTAACAGATACAATGTACCTTGTTGACCAATTGTCTGACAGTTGTCTTCTACAGGTCTGGATATTAATAAGTCTTGTGTTGATTTCCTTTGGGTATTTTGTCCTCATAATTGTACATCTACTTGTTGTGACATCGCAGCTTGTTATATATTTATTTAATGTGAGTCTTATAGCAAAATGTATGTATGCTATTGTTTTCCTTAGATGATATGCACATATTGAAAATTTTATCTCCCACTAAGGTACAGTGAATCAAAGTAGTTACAGTGCAAGGGAGAGTATATGATCTTAGGGCAAAGAGGAAATCCACATGTGTTTTCCCCTTAGGTCTGAACACTGTCTTACTCTCCTTACATTATATAGGGAATATAAAGGGATTCAATTATCCCTGCATTTTTATTGTTAATAATAATAAAAATGTGCTCTAGATAGTATATTCCAGTTAATATTTTGACAGATAATGCTAGTGTAAAGTAAGTGTCACTCACACAGTAAGATCAAGGGAAAATAGATGCACAAGAAAGATCATAGAGTGGCTTATGTAGTGAAAATGAAGCCTGTTAAAAATTGCTCTTCCTAACAAAACAAAGAATCTATCTTCAGCTTGATCCTGCTTTCTCCATTTTCTGTAGATATAGTCACTTTATAAAATGCAAATATTTAGAGATTACATATTTATATATAAAATTGCAGTTTTCCATGTAATCTCAAAACAAGCACTATATTTTAAAAATATATTATGTCAACATAATTCTACCAGTATCATTGACAATGACATCACATCCATGTAATATCAAAATAGGAAAGATACAAATGTCAGCGTTAAGTCATGCTATGATTCATCCTGGGTCAACCCCACAATGATATGGGGGTAATGCAGCAAGATGCTCACTATTTAGATGAAAGAACACTGTTAGCATGGCTATTGTGTGTGTGTCTCTGTGTGTGTGTGTGTGTGTGCGTGTGTGTGTAAAATAGGAGTGTAAATCTTCAATGACCTGTGCACACTAAAGGGCAAAACCTGCTCTACTTCCATAAGTGCAGAAGATTCTGGGTGAAGTGGAATTGATGTGGCCTCACTGTTCATAGGAAGCAGGATTTGGAGTATCCATGCAGGAGGTTTGCACAGCCCAGTTCCCCAGGAGATCCCAACATAACACTATGGAGGAAAGATTTGGGGTAAGAAAAGAGGGAGGCTGCAACTACTCAAGTCCATCAGCCTCATTGAAAGCTCATTGAAACTAGTGAAAGTATTTCCATTGACTTTGATTTGCTTTGGATTGGTCCCATAAAGGGGAATCACCTGGACGCTGCAGAGCTTGCCTAGTGTTACTCCATGCCCTACACAGAATTCTCTGTATCTTATCTCACCCTACTTATCTCACCAGACTTCCCAAACATACAACTCAGTTGTTCCCTAGGGACAAAATTTCCCTTATAACACTTAAAATACCTCATTCCCTTTTCATTCAAATTTGAATGTAATATATCTGGAACATGTAGGAATAATATCAGAGGACCTAGGAAAGATTAGCTGATTTTTTTCAGGTTGAATTTCATGTAACTAATACAGCAGAGGAAAAACCACCCAAAACAGTGGGAAGGAAAATCTTAGGAAGTGGTAATGCTGAAAGAGACCAAGGGATAATAGTGGACAGTATATTAAACTTAAGCGTCCCATATGATATGGCAGCATAAAAAAGCCAATGGTGAGTTGCATAAACAGAAGCATGCTTCAGTGGGGAAAGGAGGTAATAGGCTCTCTCTGTGTAGCTCTTCACCAGTGGCACCAATTAAGGGACGGGGGGTTGCAATCACCTTACCTCCCCTCCCCTCCAAGGCTTTTGCACTTGCTCAAATGTCATACTCCACAGAGCTGGGGGAACCATGGTCTGACCACTTTTAAGCAGTGGTCCCATACTAAATCAGTGTGGCTGCTGCCAAAACACATCTCTGGCTGTGTGGTCACACCACCACTGAAATTTTACCGGGTTGACCCTCTGTACAGTTGGAGGGATGGCCAGGCCAAATGGTTCTGTAACCTGCTGCGGGGGGAGTCTGTTCCTACGTGGTGGAGAACAGAGGAGTCCTCAGAGAACTCTACTCTTGGTGGCACCAGCTCATGCACTGCATGGGTGAGAGAGGAGACTCCCTGGGTGAGAGACACCCATAGACCCTTTGGGGGCGCAGAGTGGAACAAGCAGAGACTGGAATGGGGTCCCTACTGGGGGCTAGGAGCAGAAGAGGACTGGAATTTGCCTCCCCCAATA
This sequence comes from Chrysemys picta bellii, assembly GCF_011386835.1. Taxonomy (NCBI): domain Eukaryota; kingdom Metazoa; phylum Chordata; order Testudines; family Emydidae; genus Chrysemys; species Chrysemys picta. The sequence goes on from NC_088797.1 coordinate 103,709,607, forward strand.
AATAGCTGAATTGCCACCACTGCTCTGCTCCTAATTCTAATTAACAGAATAATAGATACGTTCATAGGAACTGAAAGAAGAGTAACAAAAATTATGCTGGAAGCATTTACTTACGGGAAAGATTTAAAAAGCTTATTATAGAAAAGTTAGCTAAGTGATACATATTAAAAGGGACATTCTATTCTATATAAATTCTGAATAGTTGTGGTTGAAAAGTTTCTGATTAAAATATTTTTGACAGAAAATTGGGTTTTGGACCAAAGACTTTTCATGAAAAATGTCTGCTTTCTGTGGAAAATTTAACTTATTGTTGAAAAACTGAACACTGCAAAAACCTAAAAATTTTGTCCAAATCCAAAACTGTCTTGATTTGGAAATGCTGCTGTGGTTCCTATGGGAGCCTCATGCCCCCATTCTTCTCAGTGAGCTAGGTTCCCCATTCAGACTACATCTCCCAGGATGCAAGACAACCTGGGACTCCCATAATGCATGGCGATGGCTCAGCAAGAGAGGAGACCCTGGTGCACAATGGGAGATGTAGTCTAGCTAGTGAGACAGGTCCACAGAGGAGAAGGTAGGTATGAGGAACCCGAACTGCAACTCTGATGAGGCACTGCAGCAGCATTTATGAAACAATTTTTTTTTAAATTGTTGCCCCAAATTTCTCTGTTTTTTATTTTTTGCCAAAAAGTCAAAATCCTGAAGAGAAAAAAAAGTCCCGTTTATTGGTACCACTCTCATCATCGTAGTATCAGAGCACTTTACAACAGTGCATTAAGTGACATGACTAACAACTGTCAAATACAACATGACTTGGTTGCAAAAATTTAAAGACCAATCTGAAGACCATGAAAGGAGAGGAGGTTTTTTTTTTTCAGTGTGATACACTAAGAGTAATGGGATAAAAGGAATAAAGTAAAAATCTGGCTGAATAGCAGGAAAAATTTCTTGTCGATGAGATGTATTCAGCTATAGAAAAGTCGCTCAAGGTTCGTGGTGAGCACTCAACCACTGGTACTTTTAAAACTGGACAAATACTAAAAAGTATTCTGGAAGAAACAATCCTGTATTGGCAGGGTTTTGGACTGGTTGATCCAGTAAGTTGTCTCCACTTTTAACTTGTTACTCTAGGAACTTTTGTACCATTCAATTTCAGTTTCCTCACAGGAATCATACATAGTAGAACAATAAGAGTTAATCTAAGAACAACAGCATTTAGACAATGAAATTCCCCACTAGCAACTGAGCTCATTACTTATTTTTATATAGCCTAAGAAAGTCTCCACACGCACCAGGTTTACAAGTTTTGGGTGAGTTTAATTAAAGTTAATGGACTACAAATATTAAAGCCAAAATTCTAATCTCAAACCAACATGTGGGACCTCGAGCTTGACCTGTAAGGAGTTTGATTCTGTATGCAATGGGAGAGAACATTAGAACTGAAATCTATATGGAGTTGAGATCAGAATTTAGCCCGAAGCATTATTAGGAGTTTAGTGTGACTTTTGTGAATGTTTATTCCTTAATTCACCTTTCTTGACTTTTTTTGGTAAATCTGAGAAGTGCTGGGGTTTGTTTCTCTTCCTATCTAATGTTCTTTACAAATAGCTTTGTCCTAAAAGCAAACCTAACAAATTTTATCTTTTTTTGAAGCTGATGAAAAGTTGAGAAATAATCCAGTCTGTATTAACATGTTATATCACATCTGAAGCACCCACTACTTAATATAGCGTGTTTGTATACTAAATCAGAGATTACATTTGTTCAAAATAATTTCAAAAGGAAAAATAATGTAGTCTTGCTTTGTACCATACCTAAATTTATGTTTTATATATATGTATGTGTATGTATATATATATACACATACACACACACATTTATATATATTTATAGCCCCACTAGTATCTGAAATGCCTCTCAGTAATTTAAAAATAGAACAATAATAATTTCTGTATGTGTCCCTTCCCAGCCTGTAGGAAATACCTTCATTCAGAAGTTGTTTTTTGGTGTGTTACTAGTAGGGCTTTGGAGGGTGGGGGTGTTTGGTTATGCTTATGCGCTGTGTGTGACCTTATTCTGTGTCTTTATGAGAAAAAAATTACTGGAGGAAAGTTAAGATGAAGGAATTATTTTTGCATTTAGTCTGAAATTAATTCCAAGATCGTTCTGATCTTTTGCAGGAGTGAGTTCCATAGCCTCAGCCTAGTTTTTATGAAAGCCCAGTCTCTGACGCTCACACATTTCCTCCCATTGATCTGGGTTTACAAAGCCATTTAAGGTTCCGAAAAGTTCTTTGGGGTATGACTTTACTACTTTTGTGGCCTAGGACAGGTCAGCTCTCCTTTGAGCCTGACTCTGTCTGCACCAGACTATGTTTTCTGTTACCAAAGCTCCAGATTGTTTCCCGGCTTCCCCCTCACCCGAGATCATCTGAGAACCACACTAGTCTGCATGGGTAATGGAGTGGCACAGGGTACATTGTTGCTAGAACATATATAGCAACAGTCAGGGAGTTTGCAATGCCTCAGGTATGTCTATACTACAGTGGTACAGCTGTGCCACTGCAATGCTTGAGTGTAGACACTACCTATGCCAATGGGAAGGGTTCTCCTGTCGGCAGAAGTAATCCACCTCACCAAGATCAGTGGAATAATTCAACCATTGACCTAGCGCCATCTACGTGGGGGCTTAGGTTGTCGTAACAACACCACTAAGGAGTGTAGATTTTTCATACCCCTGTGTTAAAGCGACTTAATTTTTTAGTGTAGACCAGGCTTCAGTCATTCTATCGTTTGGTATTTTAGTTGGATGAAGTTTTCTATAATTAAGTTTTGGAACATGGTAGAGTCCAGGAGTTTCTGGGAGGTCAGCCATAGTGGTTTCTTCTTGCCTTGCAATGGAGTTTTTTTGTTGTTGTTGTTTTTTGGTCTGAGCAGGCAACGGGGGGGGTGGGGGTGGGGGAGGAAGGGGAGGGAGTGGCCCTTGCATTTAGTACATCCACATCCAGTCCATGGATTCAATCTGGGGTATGGCTGGCTCCATGTGTGGGGCTGGATGGAGATGGCCAGTGAGAAACAGAAAATGGAATTTTTTTAGGTTTGGGGCTGTCCTCTCAAAGTCATTACCCATGTGGATATTGAAGACTCCCGAAACAATGAGTCTGGTGAACTTCAGAGAACATGTCTATCAGCTCCTTAGGAAATCTTTAGGGGTCTGGGTCTTTATCGTGGGCACCTGCCTAATCTACAATCTAGACTCAAGAGCTCAGATTTCAAATTAAGTGGGTGCACTCACAGGATTTTGATTTAAATACGTTTTTCCATGTGGGATCACATGGGTACGTGGTCTGTGCTAGTCTCACTGATGGCAATAGGAATCTGCCTGGGCACAAGACTGGCTTCATACTGGTTGATCACATTTGCAAAAATCAGGGCCCTAGCCAGGAATGCACTTCATCCTATTTTAGCTGTAAAAACCAGGCTGTTGATATTAGTAGAATTGACTGAAGCCTTTTATGTTTTTTTACCGATTTTTGCCTTAAAATCTGTGAAAGAGAACCAGTGTGAACATCTACTCTGAACTCCTGCATAATTCACAGCATAGGATTTTACCCAGTTATTTCTGCGTAAATAGAGCATCTCATTTAGAAAGACATCCGGTCTCGATAAAGTAGTAATGCAGATTACCATCATCAATAATCTCATCTACATTTTAAGTAGATTTCTATTCATATAGCTTTTGTAACTTCGATATGCAGATTGCTCATAAGGCTAAAACAAGACACATATATGCAAACATACACATCAGAACATGATCACTGTTGCTAACATATGCAGTATTTTAAGTAAACTGTCCCATGAGAATTGCTAGCTATAGTACCCTGACACAACTGTAAAGAATGTCACACACTCCAGTGCCAACGTTTATCTCCTGTCATTTCAGGTCTCCAGATGAGCGCCTACATTTTTCTATTAAAGCCGTACCATATAGAAAAGTCTCATTGTTATTGTTCACATCTGCTTTGGAGAGATTATACTACAGGTAAGTATAATCCTTAGTCAATAATTACTGTTTTTACAGTCATTTTCTCAATGCTTTATTCCCCCCAAAAGCTGTCTAGATTTCTATTTTCAAGCCCAACAAACATTTTCTGCTGTTTTATAGAAATTAAATGTCTAAAATATTGTTTCCAATATATTTCAGGCAATATAAAGTAGAGCAGAAACAAGTTATCATTTGATCATCTTTTTAACCTTTCCATTGAATTGTAACTTTGGTGTGTATATTTTCTTGCGATAATGTTCAGTATTTTTTTTACTTCAATGCTAAAAAGGACTATGTTTTTACAAGTTCTTTCTAATAATTAATTATGTGAAAACAGAAATATATCTACATAAAAATTGCTAACAAGGCAAGTTGGTAGTCTGGTGCCTTTTTTCTTTTATATTTAGTAATTAAAGGTACAGCTGATAATCAAATGCAAAGAGATTTGTGTGGTCCAGTATCTAATAATACATGGGCACTTTGCTAGGGCAGCCCTTGTAAAACTGTCTAATGTGAACTTGCCATGTGGTAATTTTCCAGATAAATGGACAGTTGCTTCAACAGTTCCACTGTTGAAGGTCAATGATCCATATAATACGGGCAATTACAAAAGTATTTCCATTGCAGACTCAATGACATATTTTAAGTGCTAGACAACAAATAAACTATAGTAAATGTGTAAAGATCACTTAGGTAAATTTAAAAGTCTGTGCCCTTCTCCACCCCTTTTATCACCCTGTGACAACTTACAGCTATGAGAGTAGGTTCTTCCTCTCTATATCCCCACCCCCCACCCCCATTGCAGACCTCTACAGTAAAATGTGTACTTGCTTCTGGTACTGCTGTTGCTATTTCCTTTCTTATTTATTTTGACAATTTTTAATCTTTTAATATTGTGTCTAAATTACCAACTCGTTGCCTTCATGCAATTAGTTATTTCCTTGAATTCTAGTTCAAAGTTAAACACTTGGCTATTTTATAAAGATTCTCTAGGGCTGTCAAAGGAAAAAAATTAAATAAGGGAAAACTCTTTGGTAATTGGAAAAACATAGAATCCCAATAGAATCACAAACATAAGCATGTCTAATTGCATTTCAAAGAAAAGGAGAGAAGTGTTTTCAGTGTGTATGTGTTGCTGATACACTTATAAGGGCTGTAAAAAGAGCTAGTTTTAAACACAGCTAACATGTTAAAAGTTTATTTATTGGAAAGAGGATTCTAAGAAATACATGGACTGAAATAAATAATTGGTTTTGTGTAATGAAGTGTTCATGAAGAAATAAACATACTGTCCCTTCTACTATGGTACATAGCATTTTATTATTACTTAAATGTACTCCAAGCAAAGATAATTGCTATACAATATTTTACAATATATTGATACTTTAGTCATTAACAATACAAATCAATACAAAAGTCTGTCAGCATAATTAAGAATATGCCAAAGTTACTCTCCACTAATACTCATATTTCTTACTCTGACCTTGGAAAAACTCAGAATTGTTACTTGAAATTTCTGCATTCACTTATAAAATGTCTACATGCAATAACAAAATGTAAAATATACAAGTGCCTTTAGTCACATAAATGTTGTAGAACTTTAACAATAAACACATAAGACCCTGAAAGACTTTTGTGATTTCTGATGGGAATACATTAAACCTGTAGTAGAACTTCCCTTGTGGATTGTACCACTGTTCAGTTTCAGTTTACTGCTGCTTTTACCCATCATGTAAGAGATGGGATGCCATTTCATTCCACTGAAATGAACGGGAAACATCAGTAAAGAGCAACCTTAATGGTGGTGAAATTCACCAGGGAAGATCTTTTGACTTGTTCGAGAACCTATTTCAAAATTTAAACAGATTTTTGCTAAAAAGAAAAAAGTTGAGATGTTGCATTCTAACCTTCACATATGAATGAAAAATGCATTTTCTACTACCTTAGGCTTCTGTCTTTTACTGATTGGAATACAAATGGCCTCCTAACCTCAGTTTGGGCAAATGTTCTCAGATTATTTTCAGAAGCCATAAAGTTTGGAGACAAAAAACACTGGATTGCTTAAAGTAAGTGTGATACTGCACCCCATATTCTTCATAGTGATATTATGATATGATTATAGCATAATTATGATGTATTTTATGGAAGACGCGTCATGTAAAGTGTCACTGGAAAAGTTATGATTTGCTGAATATGATTATCCTATTTGTAGCATTTTTGTATCTGAAGTTATAAATACTGACTATATATCTGTACTTCAAATGTAGTTACATGTGGGTAACGTCCACTAGACAAGATGCTTTGAGTCTAGCTAGCTGGTTGTGAAGGGCCTATTCAGAATAATGAGCTGTTAGGGAAAACAATAGGCCTTAGGAGAAACTTATCCCCCACCTGGTGAGTCTTCCTGAGAACACTCCAGACAGCCTGGAGGTAATGGCTGCTATGACTCTACAAGGATATGTGACCAGGCCACATGATTCTGGACTCTATCTTGGGATGTATTTTTCCACAAATGAGGCAGGGAGTTACATCTGTTGTTCTTCACACCCCATACCAGAGGACTCCTGGAAACACCTGACAAACAAAGACGGAACTGGGGGAAGTGCTGGACCCAGGCTAAAGGGATTTCTAGCCTGTGTATGAGGACCTGAGAAACTCAAGCAGTAAAGCTAATGCAGCTTGAACCTTAAGACTCTACAAGTCTGCCTGTACCATCAGTTAGGGTGAGAATCTGCTAATTCATATCCAATTTATCTAGTAGATTAAGTTTAGTTTGCATTTTGTTTATTTGCTATGATCTGTTTGCAGGGCTAGCTCCAGGGCTTTTGCCGCCCCAAGCAGCAGGGAAAAAAAAAAAAGCTGCGATCACGATCGGTGGCAGCTCCACTGCGCCACTTTCTTCTTTGGCGGCAGGTCCTTCCCTCCGAGAGGGACAGGGACCCTCTGTCGAATTGCCGCCGAAGAGACCGACGTGCCGCCCCTTCCCCTTGGCCACCCCAAGCACCTGCTTGCCTAGCTGGTGCCTGGAGCCAGCCCTGTCTGTTTGCTATGCCTTATAATCACTTTAAATCTTTGTTTTTGTTTTAATCTAAACCACTGAGTTTGGAATGAAATGCCTTGAAATCTTAGCTCAAGGGGCAAAGGCTGTTGCATATTCCTCTCCACACTGGGGGACGGGGAGCAAACTCTATGCGCTTACACTGTACAGTTCCCTGTGCAGTGCAAGATGGTATAATTCTGGGTTTATACTCCAGAGGGGGTACTAAGCTGGAAAGCTGGGGGTTATTTTGGCAGTAGCTTCTCTATTGTTGGTCCACATGCAGTGGCTGGTCAGAATGCCTGCATGTAACTGCAGCTGGTTGTATCCCTACCTTTATGTATGTTGGTGGAACTATAAGACTGGGAGCGTGTCTGCAGCTTGTCACAGCAGCACAGTGTGAGAAGGTGCCCAGGCTGGTGGGTCAGAGGGCTCAGTGGTACCCCAGTTCCAGGGGGGAACCTGTCACAGTAAGTATAACAGAATTTTACACAACAGATTTTTATTAGAAGACTGATGCTTTTCAGTAAATGAGCTGACGTATATACTATGGTTTATTGTTAAAAATATATTTAAATATAGGATACTATAAACAGTGGGGCCACATGTACCAAGTTTATTTCAAAGAGTCTTATGAAATAATACAGTAAAAGTTCTTGTATCTTCTCAATAAGATCATTGCATGAGTAAGCAGACTTTGCACAGGAGAACTCTGTGGAAGCTGAAGGAAAGAACTCCTCCAACCAACTTTTGGCAAGAGTGAAGGGCACCTGTAGTGGCTAGGCTCAGCAACTGCTACAGACCATGGATTCTGGCAAGAGTATCACCCTGCTAGCTGAGGTTTTTACAGCCTGCAGGTGTGTGCAGGGTTAGGACCCACAGCCAGCTGCCAGCCACTCTCAGTAAAGGCCTACTGAATTTAGAACTCTTCAATTAATTGCATCTCAGTTAAGACCCATTTTGATTAGGCTGCATTGATATTTAGTAGAGCTTCCCCCATTTTTTCTTAAAAAACAAGAAAGGAAATTAAATTTAAGAGCTACATATGATCCAACATGATGGTTTAGAAATTATTTAAATGTACATTTTAATATTTGTTATTTAATCTATATCAAAATATGGAAGAGGTGCAATATGGGCAAATGAACTTTGTACGTTTTGAAAAATCCTTAATTTAAAATGCTTGATTTCTTGATCTTAAGTTTGCATTCATGCTAGATTTTGCATATAATATTGTCAAGCTTTTGACCATGGAAAATCAGCTATAATGCAAGGCAACAAGGAGATTTTATGGGCGGGAATCTATTCTTTTGAATAGTGTTCATTTAAAATATTGTTAAATGAATTTGGAGCTCATCAAGGAGATTAATGATCTTCGTTTATCTATAGAATAGCTCCAGCATGGGCAGAACAGTGAAGGCCCAGTCTGTGTACCTCAACCCTTTCTGGAATCATCCAGGCCAATGGCACAGAATGAGTAATTCCTTCTCCTTGTCCTTGGTTTCTCTGCTGAGATTTCCAATCAGTGCTAAATGTAATGTTGTTTTGTGATTTAGACAATTACCCACTAGAAACTAGACTGATTCCCCCCCCACAACTCCTTCTATAAATTGGTAGACCACTAAACAACCAGCAAATAGCAATAACTTTGGATCACAATCTCTATCTAGGTACTTATAGCACTCATCACAATAGTATTTGAGTGCCTCACAATCTTTAGTGGATTTTATCCTGCAATTACCCCCAAAAGCTATGGAAGTATTAGGCACAGGTACATTAAGAGACATGTCCAAGGTCAAACAGGAAATCTATGGCTAAGCTAGGAATTAAACCAAGGATTCCTGAGTCCCTATCTAGCGCTCTATCCACTAGACCATCCTTCACTATTACCATTCCACATTCAGTGAGCCCCACCCCCCAAAAAATATATTTGGAATTTAAAAACATTTCAATAATTATTCATTATAATCAATGCTCGCATACAAATAAAATGAACCGCTGTCTTATCTTCCTACAGCTGAATCTTCAACTTTAAAATTATTAATGTTTGTCATTACCTCACTATATGACAACTTAAACTTGCAAAAAAGCTCCATAACTGAGGTTATAACAGTGTATCTTTACATACCATTGGGTGCTATAGCAACCGAACAGCTTGTTTTCTCATACCAGAACCAAGCACCAGAGAACTCAAAGAATACTTGTCTTTATACCTATAGTAATATAGTACAACAGCTTTTTATTTAAAATCCACCCCAAATCACATTCAACATATTTTCTCTTGTAATAATTACGCAGTCATGTGTTATTTCAGAAAACTGCATATAAAGTAAGTTCTATTATGATTAATTGTCCCAGTGGTTTATGGTAAAATTTTCAAAGTTCCAGCTGGTCACACAGGGTTTAATTTAAAAGAGTGTTGCACATTATTAGATTTTCTGATCGTGTGCTCTTTTGTGATTCAGCAAACCTCTTCCTCTCCACACAACTGGCATCCTCTTTGTTATACACCCAAGAGGTACGCAAGTCAAAATGGAGTGCATTCAGATGAAAAAAAAATGGTATTCCCAATCAGACATGCAGATTATAAATTCCTTATGCAGTATAAACAAAACACTGAGAATTACAAAAGTTGCAGTGTGAGAGCTATGCCTCTGACACGTGCAAGCTAAAACAGGCACTGGCAATTTCTGTATGGTTTTGCTATTCTTCCCATAATCCACAGTATAAGACTCCCTGTAGGAACATGCTCCAATGTTAGCCTAACTAAAGCCCCACTCCTGTAATCTTGTTGAAGTAAAACTCCCATTAATATCCCCTTACATTTAGTCTGATAATGTTGATCACTAAAGGCAAGATAGCACACAAGATGTATGCCACATTCTGTACTATAATATTTACTCTTCCAGAAGCAAGCATCACCCTTCAAGCCCTTCCGATTATATCCCTCCATACTATTTTATTTCCCACTCCCAGAACATTTACTCCAGAATTGATTTACACAGCCCCCAAACTATATAATCCCAAAGTGAACTGGGAAAGGGAAAGGGATTGTAAAACTACATTTTCTGAGAGACAATGGAAACAAATCTGCATATGTCATCTCCATAGGAATGAGAAGGAGAAAACATAACAAGAGTTAATACTTAACAGCTGGAAGAGAGGGCGAGGTAGCAAACAGAAGCCACTTGCAAAATTAATACTATAGAACTGCAGCTGCTTGACCCTATCATATGTAAAGGGCCAGCTCCAGAAAGACATTCTGGGGGGAAAGGTTTATATGACAACTCTACACTACAGAGAGTTAGTAATGACAAGGCACTCACAAAGGAAAATGCTCCTAGGAATAGGAGCTGGTTCTGTCTGTTGCCTATCATCCCCATGGTTCAGGAACAGAAACTAAGCTATTTCTCATCGAGTTCAAAATTCTGTATCTGGTGCACCAGTTCCCTACCCAAAACCTATTGGCCAGGCAGATAACCTCCCTTGTGGGAGATATAATGGTGGCAACTTTTATTTCAGTCACCTATTAGGAGATCCCCACATACATATAAACATGGCAACTAATTAGGATCCAAGTTCTCTGAAGTCTGAAAATCACACTTGGGGGATATTTACCCCAACTGCCCCATGTTCATCTTATTGCTGACCTCCAGCTCCGACTTCTCTAACCTGCCTTTCCCCTGAAAAACAATGGGGAGCTACCACATTAATGCACGACACACACTTCGCTCTACAGCCACTCCTACCTATAATAAAAATTGGCTTATCTGTATGTGAGATTACATGGGGAATGACATTCTGAGCAAGAGGACAGAACACACCAGTGTAAAATAGAAGTAACACTAAGTATAGAAATAACACTAATGGCACAATATGAGTTAGTACCCTTTTACCCTTGGAGTACTAGAGGCATATTTTACATTTGTTGTAGACTTCCAGTCATATATCTTCACCTTGGTTGATAGAGCTATTTATAGAATGAACTCACCAAAGCCCCATTCTCAGTTCATATTTAGTTATACCCAGCCCATTTTAAATCCCAAAGAATGTAGGATTAGAGGGGGCTTTTGAAATCCAGGCAACCAATCAATAGTTTGCTAGTCACCACCTCCTACCTGATGCAGATTTTGCAGACAAACAAGAAAATTATGGTGGGCTAGATTATGCCTTTAGGCACAGCCCTGAGCAAGTGGTGGCATGTAAACTATCATCCCAGGAGGCACTGTAGCTTAGATACAGTTCCACCTGGATGTATTAATTTACTGCTGCTGTCCTACTCTAGCAGCAAGTCACTACCTCCCTTCCCTCCAGGCTAGCTAAGCTGTGCTGGTCAATGAGTGAGGGGCAAAGCCAAGCCTCTGCCCATTCCCTGCTCCTAATCCCTCTTGCTTTGAAGAGGGAGTAAGCCCCATTTGATCCTGCCTGTCCAGATCCAAGGTCCAGGTAGCTTGTATAGAGGGGTTCTTACTCCCTAAAACAGGCAAATATGCCTTTTGCTCAGTCTAGCCCAGGGGTCCCCAAATTGTGGGGCACGACCCCCAGGGGGCATGGAGGAATGTTTGGGAGTGCAGCAGGGCCCAGGCCAATCCCCATGGGGGGCAGGGAGGGAGCACCACCCAGCCCTGCTCTGGCCTCACCCCCAGTTGTGGCCCCAGCTCCGCACCCGGTCCCACCCCCAGCTCGCCTGCGCCTCCACACCTAGCCCCAATCCCAGCCCCACCCCCAGCTGCGGCCCCAGCCTTGGCCTCCTTTCCCCTGTCCACATGTCCCCTCCTCCCTCCCCCCCCCCAGGAGCTGCAGCCCTGGTCCAGGTTCCAGCGGGGTGAGGCAGGGGTCGGCAGGGTGCAACCCTGAAAAGATTGGGGACCACTAGTCTAGCCCTTTGGAATTTGTTTGCAACTCCTCAGAGAAAAAAGAAACCCAAAGTTTGCCAGTTCAGGACAAAAGTTAAATCAGTTTTTCCAGTGACCCTACTATTTACCAGAATAGACATCACAAGGCCATTTTCTTTTGTTTCCTGATTTGACTAAAATGCCCTCTTTACTGTCATATTTTAAAGCTGTTCCTTCACAGCCATCTTTCAGAACACTGATTTCACTCATTGCACTCAAACAACATGTACAGAAGTCACCCTAAAAAGCCTCCAAATTTTCTTAGGTAAGTAGATCATGTTAACTCAGTACTTACTTTATCCTCGTCTTATTACAAGGAATACCTACCGAGTAATGTAAACACTGAGGTAAAGTTATGTAGTTAACGTAAGGGCAAACCCTCTATCAATGAGCAACTTTTTCCATCTGCTAACAGACATCACTATCAAAACACATCCACTGGTGGTTAAAAAGTTTTTACTCTTAGAACCACCATTGTTTTGGGGGATGCTAATCAAAGGATCTGAATCCCCCCTTCTCCCATTACACATACTCCCTGCTTTATTTTGCTTTTCTATTGTGTAACAGAGAGACGAATACACTGTATCCTCTTTACAGAATCCTGCTGGAAAGGCACATTTTGAATGTTATAAAGTATTGTCATAATGAGGCTAATGACAATAGGGTTTCCAGTATCAAAGAGCCAACATGCAGCTGCTTTATAATATGGACAGATATAGCATAGAGCTTCATAATGAGAGTGGAGAGTTGTTGGGTTATGCATTTTAATTAATTTTGTATTAAACAAACTGTACTATGGAAGCTGTAATTTGCATTTCACGTTGTTATATAGATAGAAGGCATCGTTAACACTTAATATGTTGAAAAAGAAAAATTAACGTGACATTATGGATTTAAAATAAAACATAATATGCAGGCATTTGTGTAGAGGTTTTTGTGGTTTAAGAACAGGAAAGTATGTTATTCAAGCCTTTGGCAGAGAAAACACAGGAATAGAATGCTCAGGTCTCTTTTGACCTGTAAAAGAAACAGCAATAACTGTTTCTTGTCTGTATGTGGCACAGTCCTCATTAGATGTCTCTGTTGCTTTCTAAATACCACCCATAATCAGTTTTCCCCATACAGCTTTGAATCAACATCAGTGCTCCTTCTGAAGCACTATATTCAATAATAAGCATAAAGGCAAACTGATTTTGTGATAGCGGCATATTGATATACCTTATCAGTGAGAATTTGTCCTCAGCACAGACCCCAGCAGTCATCCTCAGATCTTTCAATTCTTTTTTTCTCCTTCTCATACCAATCGCTTTAGTTTTTCATTGTTCAGACATGAGTCTAGAAGTTAAAAAGAGTAAAAATATTAGAAATGCAGCATATATTACACTGTATACTGTGCTCTATGGAACACTGTATTATGCTTATTACAGTTCATTTGATAAACAGATGTACCCAAAGAACAATTTATTCATATATTAATGTCCCATATGGGATACATAATCAGCTTGATTAGAAGACATTATTATGGTAAATCCCTGCAAAAACATCTTGCATAACAAGAAAACAAGATCAGTTTTAAACACCCCAGTATACGTGAATAATACTGATAAAAGATAAAATGATAAAAGATAAAAGGGTTTACAAATATCATTGCTAAGTTCTTTGAGATCATGTGCACAAACTGCAGCATTCTTCTACTGTATTTCACAGAATCATAGACATGTAGGGCTGAAAGGGACCTCGGGAGGTCATCTCGTCCATCCCACTGTGCTAGGCTGACCAGGTAGCAAGTGTCAAAAATCAGGACAGGAGGTGGGGGGGTAATAGGTTCCTATGTGAGAAAAAGACCCCAAAATCGGGACCATCCCTATAAAATCGGGACATCGGGTCACCCTACTGACTGTCCTGAGGCAGGGCCAAATATACATAGATCATCCCTGACAGATGTTTATCTAACCTGTTCTTAAAACCCTCCAAATGATGGGGATTCCACAGCCTCCCTTGGTAACATATTCCAGTACTTAGCAATCATTATAGTTAGAAAGGATTTCCTAATATCTAATCTAAATCTCCCTTGCTACAGAGTAAGCCAATTATTTATTTGTCCTGCCCATCAGTGGACATGGAGAATGATTAATCACCTTCGTCTTTATAACAGTCCTTAACATTTGAAGATTTACCAAGATTTACCAGATCCCTCCTCAGGCTTCTTTTCTCAAGACTAAACATGCCCAGTTTTTTTTAAACCATTCCTCATAGGTCAGGTTTTCTAAGCCTTGTGTTGCTCTCCTCGACTCTCTCCAGTTTGTCCACATCTTTTTTACAGGGTAGCTTTCTTAACTTCACACAATACTCCACATGAGGCCTCCGCAGAGCAGAGTGGAACTATTACTTCCCGTATCTTAAATATGACACTCCTAATAATATACCTCAGAATGATATTAGCCTTTTTTTGCAACTTCATTGCATTACTGGCTCATACTCAATTTGTGATCCACAAACAACCCACAGATTCTGTTCTGCAATACTACTGCCTAGCCAGTTATTCTCCATTTTTGTAGTTGTACATTTGATTTGTCCTTTCAAGGTGTAGTACTTTGCATTTGTTTTTACTGGATTTCATCTTGTTGAATTCAGACCAATTATCCAATTTATCAAGATCATTTTTAATTCTAATCCTGTCCTCCAAAGTGCTTGCAATCCCTCGCATCTTGGTGTCATCTGTAAATTTTATAAGCATTCTCTCCATTCAATCCAAGACATTAATGGAAATATTGACTAGTAGTAGACCCAGGACATGATCCCATTTGATACACCCTCCCAGTTTGACAAGAAACTCAGACTTGTAACTAACAGGTGTGGAACTTGCCCCTTGGTTACAGCCTTTCCATTAAAGAATGATTCTGTAGCATCCACTTCAGGCAGAAAGTACATGGTGTCAATCCCATGCCTTTTTTAACTCTGGTAGCTGATAACCTAAGAAGCCTAGACAACTTATGTTACCTAATATGCAGAGCACTCTAAATATACTGGATACTAATAGTCTGGACAATGCAATTTATTGGAGAAAAATTGTTTTCCGAACACATTGTAGGTATGTTGTGGGATCAGTTAAAACAGACAAACTACTTTTCCCCAGGATGCATTCCCTCAATATTTCTTCCCCTTTTTCTTCTCCATGTCCATCCAAACATCATGGGAGTTTTGCCATTGATTTCAGTGGGATCAGAATTTTACCCTAAATGTCTCTCTAATACCCCCAATTCCCCTCTTCCCAATTCCTTCACTGACCACATAGAGCAGACATGAACACAGAGATGTACCACAACTAATACTTTTGTAATGTGGTCTTCTCATTTCTCAATGTATACTTATTGGTATATCCACCTCTTCAGGTGATGTATGTTAGTGTAACCACGGGCTATGCAGGAAAAGATGTGTGAGCAAATAGTATTTTCAAACCAGCTGCATCATAAATTTTGTTTCAAGTAACATTAACGACAAAAGATTATACAAATTGCAAAGTACTGAGTTTCTGATTTAAATACTATGGTTATAGTCGTGAAAATGCATGTCTGATCCAACACCCAGTAAATTCAGTGGCAAAATTGCTGTTGGATTCAGTAAGCCTCAGACTGGCCCTTTGGAACATGTACAGTGCATCTCTTTACAATGTAACAAAATATCCAAATGAAAACGAGTCCCTATTTATTTTACACCTTTCAGTAGATTATTTAGGGATGTTTTCACACAGAGTCAGACCAAGGAAACAACTGTTGTCAATGAGATGGCTACAAACAACCTATCCTCACCACTACCAGCCCAATCCCTTAACAAAGAAAACACCCTTGAAGCTACCAGACTACAGGAAACGTAAGATGCATATTGCATTAAGCCTTAAAAACCTTTATCAATGAAAGGATTACATTCATTGGCTGAGATCCTGCCCTGGTTAATTGAGCCACAAGAGGATTCTTCCAGTGTAAGGAGATCTTCAGGTGTAGAGCCATAACAACTCCCACACCAGCACTCCTCCTGGCAGCAGTGGTAGGGAGCCTGGCTTAGGGAAAGGAGGCAGCCAGGACATCCCAACACTCAGGATGCCAAAAACCAGTCCTTCAGGTTGTTGGCAACTAGCATAAATTAGAGCAGTTTTCAGGCTGTGATCTACATCAAATACCAGACCAACACCCAGGTGGTCGCAGGATCAGAGCTGCCTTTGCATTTGCCCATGCTGAGCTTTCCTTACTCACAGCTTAGGATCTGGAAAACTATGTTTAGAGTGGTGAAATGGCTGATATATCACTCACACTAAACAAATGTTTGTCTTTCCTTCACAGGTCAGAATCTGCCCTTCCATACATGTACACAACTCACCTAGGCTTCAGCTGGAGTTTATGTGTCTGAAGGCAGAATTTGGCAGACAGCAAGTTTGAATAGCAAGAATTTATCCAGGGCAGGAATTAAGGTTGCAGCAGCTCTGTGTGTGTTCATCATTGATTCCATACACCAGTTCAAATTTTGAAGTCTGTGGCAAAACTCCCATTTACTTCATTGGGGCCACAATTTAATTCTAGGAGTCTCAAACTCTTATTTCAGTAAGTATAACATTATTTGAAATATGTTGGTTCTAACAGTTTTCTAGCTAAGCCTTCCTCTCTAGAGCCAAATTAAGACATATTTGAGACAAAAAGAGAGGACTTGAACAATATTTTATTATTTGTTATTTAGACCTTTTAATTCTTTATTCCAATTCCTGAACAGGTTTTTCACAAACAAGTATTTAACAGCAAAAAAACCAAAAACCTGTCACATAACACACAACTAACTAAAATTAACAAAAGCTTTGGGGGGAAAAAAAGAACAAAAGGATAACAAAGCTGTTCCCAACATAGCTATTATTTTAGTTTATAATTTAGACAGGAGAAAGTATGACCCCAAAAGTATAATGATTTGTACAGTAAGCTGAATTCACTTTGTCCAGTTTGAGTGGTAAAAGTTTTCACTAATAGGACTTGATCTTTCAAACATTTGTACATGTGAGTAAGCTCATTTAAGTTAATGGGAGTACTCACATACATGGATAGGTGTTTGCAGAATCAAGGCCATCAACAAAAAAGCATACATTGCAGTCTTGTTAACATACTCTCTACTTCTATTTTACTGAGATCTAGAATGCTTGAGAATTTTAAAACGTTAAAGTTGTATTCATAACATTTGAGAAGGAATAATTCAAGGATAAATGAATATTCATAGCCCTGGAGCACATATAGCAATGAACAGTTTCAATGGCTGATCTCCCCTATCCTGCAGCCCTTTTCATGTAGAACTCACACTTTTTTCTAACAGGAGTTATTGTGCATAAGGACTGTTTTGGTGCAGCAAGGTTGAGATATTAGGTAACTAAAAAAGCCACATATAGCAAGCCTATGGAAAAATCCTGCCCTGTGCTTTTCTGGTGTACAATGGGGGAATATGTAGGGAGCTTTTATTTCTACTCTCCCCTTTGTGAGTAAGGGTAGGGTCCTGCCAAAGCACACTCATGCACTCTGGGAAGTATGCACACTTTACAGCAAGGCATACACCACATCTCCCCAGAGGCATGATCTC
The DNA here is from genome assembly GCF_011386835.1 of Chrysemys picta bellii. Taxonomy (NCBI): domain Eukaryota; kingdom Metazoa; phylum Chordata; order Testudines; family Emydidae; genus Chrysemys; species Chrysemys picta. The sequence goes on from NC_088797.1 coordinate 103,727,190, forward strand.
TAATAAGAGGAGCATGTCCAACTGTTAAGCCCACTGTCATCAGCCACAAGCACTAGCCAACAGCAGTAAGGACACACCCATTGCTCTTGCTTAGAGGAGTATCATGCTGGCTTTCTGTGAAATATTCATCCCTGTACCAATAGTATGGTCAGATGATGGCTGACGACCACCTCTCCATTAATTCCCCCCACACACACACACACGTTTGACTTCAAGGCAGCAATTGACTCAACTTCTTACACATGAATGTTTTCTCTGTTGTAATTAACTTGTTTATGTGTACACTACTATTATCTGCTGGATAGAATCAGAACAGCTTAACTATATTTCATAGACCCTGTACTGAAACCAGAAAGTGATGTTTTCATTTAGCGCAAGCGATAGTAGCTTTTGTTTTTGCAGCAGTAGGACAGGAGTTCTAGCTCTGCTACTGGTGTAGTGTGCAGCATAAATCTTCACAGTGGTCACTAGGTATTCACAGATCTATTAGCTATATACTCAAACAAAGGAATTCACTAATGTTGTAGTTTATTGCATCTTTAAAGAAAAAAGGATTGCTCCCTTCATTAGTAAGAGCTTCATGTGTTAAGCCACCTGTTTCTTGAATAAAGCCATGTTTTCGCACCGAAAATGAATAACTGAGCAGGAACAAGTTTTAAAAATTAAAAATTATTCAAGAAGAGAGCCTGAGTAGATGACATTGCAGAATGTCACTAAGGGAGGGGATCCTTTAGGTTTTCCTGGACCTTGAAATTCTCTTCTTCTCATTTAATCAGATTATATAAATCCTGCAGTCCTAATATGGTCTGTATTTTGATCAAGTATCCATTAATTTCACTAGGACTTAGTAAGAACTGCAGATTGGGCCCATAAAACAGGAACCTGGAGAAGAAGATTGGAATTCCCAAATCCTTAGGTGAAAAGCAGCTAATGAAGTGGAAATATCAGTTATTATCTAATAAACTATCAATGATATATTTAGAAATATAACTTTTACTGTTTTATTTCTAGAGCTGAGTGTGTTTGGATATTATCTGTCACTAGTAAGTTTTAACATATGGATCAGTTGTGAATGAAAAGCAAATATGTTGTTGAGATCTAAAGTGACATTCATTAAGCCCACTACATGCATAATTTAAAAATAGTCAAAGAGAGCCACTGTGCTATGCTGCTTCACCAGAGGGAGGGGGAAGCTGACCTGGATCAAAAGCAGATCTGGAACAAGGTATTTTTTTCCGTTGCTATTATGAAAGTTTTGATCCATAGAGGAATGTATGCTATTTACACAGTTAAAAAGATGGGCAATCTAAAAAGAGAAATATGGCAAAAGCTTATCAAGGATGATTCTTCCATTCTGGTCCTCTGTTAGTTTTAGGTATAATTTATGCCTATCATGTAGATACGCTGCCCAACACAGCGAAATACATTCTCCCTAGTCTCAGTTCCTGTAGCTCAATAAAGAAAGTTTGAGACATTTCCATGGGGGGTTTACATTTTAGTCATCATGAACTCCTGCTGGTTAAAAAAAAATTAAAAGTAACCAGTAGATGGCAGGCCTGCAAAGCCCGATAAGATCATTTTAGTTTAGTAAGAGACACAGAACAATATTTTCCTTCACACTTCTTTCATTTTAAAGCCAATTGTTTTTGTATTTTAACTACCCTAGCAGGATCTGTTAGTACACATTTAGGGACAATTTAAAGAGTTATGGATGCAAAAAACCCAGTTAGTGTCTCAAACAACCCAGATCAGATCCATTCAAGCCATAGCCTCTGTTTTTCAAAAGTGAGCAAAGCAGGACAAAAAAGTACAGATAATTTCCACTATAACAATATTCATCTTGTCTAAGACATTCACCATGTCATCATTCATTACTACCGCCATGTTCTTTACAAGGTAAGAAATGTGCTGGCAAGAAAACCATGTACTGTATCTAAGTTTGGCTTTCAAGAAAAATAAACTGTGTATTTTATCTAATCCTTTGATTATTCTTCTAGAAGTTAGAATTATATACAGTATATGCACATATAATACACCATTTTTTGGTTATGTGTAGCATGACTGGGTCACAGTGCTTTGTAATATAGGAAATGGTGAAGAAAATGTCCAATGTAAAAATCCATAATGTGATCTGAAATATCAATTTCTACATGGAACAAACAGAATTTAATATTATTTGTGGACCAAATCCTGCTCATCTTAGTTATGTGAGTAGACTTATGAAACAGTTGTGTGACTAAGGCAAGTAAAATTTATCCCTGTCTTTATCAGTGGAACATATTATGATGAGGGGAACATTCTATTTAATATGTACTAATAGAGAATGAAGCTTATAAGCACTTTTCCTTTAGGATTTTAGTGAAACATATTATTCATAAAGTGTCCTGTGCATCTCCATGTTTATTTCCATATTTTATATATAACGCTGTATTTTGAGATCTCTGTAACTAATTCATTTTGAATGGTAGTGGAATGACGCTAAGGATAATAACAGCTATATTTAAATCAATGTGTATTTACTTTTATGTTTATATCAATATGAAATCATATTGAGGGGGTTAAATTCCACTGCTAAGTATTTCATTTTTAGTCACACTTTAGCCCCTTATCCTCTATTGTTCACTGTGCCAGATGGAAATATCTTACTTTCTTACTAAAAAGAAAGGGAAAAAAAGCTTTGTAGGTAGTTTGAGAGAATTATGATGATGGTGGCTGGGATAGATTGTGACATCAGTTGTTACATGAGGTCATTTGCATACCAGAATTCAACTATTTGGGACACCATAATAGTTGGTCTGGGTTTTCTTACTCTGCATAAAGGTCATACTTCATGGCTATGGCCTCACAACCATTAAATTATCGCCCTGTGATTACATATTTGAGGTATTTCAACTGTAATGACCATATACCAGTCTGTGTTTGTGGATACAAAATAGAACAATGTAATAAAAAACACTATCATTAGATTGTAAACTTTAAACTGTTTGGAACACTTTCCTGATTATATAAATAAGCATTGCTATGAAATACTACTTTTAGCCAGCTAGCAATAAGATTTCTGCTCATCTATTCCATATATTTATTGCGACAGTTTAAGATTGCTTGAATCTAAAACTTAAAATATACCCTCTGTCTTCTTTTTGAAAATTTAATAACATTATTAGAGCCTTTCTATAGGGCTCTGGTCAATGCCCACAAATATCACTTATCCAGCACCCTATAGCCAAGGAAGAGTTTGGGCTCCCAGACTTACAAAATTACTATTATGCTTTTATCAAGTCACAGATGTCAAATTGGTTCCAGCATGCTAACACCTTTTTTGTCCACACAGATAGTAATCAAATGGTTATTAATGCATCCAATTCTCCCTGCAGGTCTCCTTGGTTCCTCTTTTAGTCTGATGGAGAAAAATAAGGTGCCTGCAGTGGTGGCTGCGTGAAGGGTCTGGGCTATCCTACCTGAGAGCTATCAATTTCATTCTCACCATCAGGCAAAACCACCTATCTGGGGTAATCCAAACTTACAAATGGGAGGAAAAAACTATAATTTGGCAGAGCAAGGGCATCATATGGATTTCCCAATTAGTCAAGGAAAAGGGCTTTCTCTCTTTTCTAACACTAAAGCAACTATCTGACCTGCCACCTTCAGCGGAGTGGCAGTATTTACAACTAAAACAATTGCTAATGTGTCAGTTTGGTAGTCCAGATGTCCGAGGACTGTCAGGTCCCAGAGCTACTGGGAACCTTGGAAATAACTCAAATTCCCCAAACCCATGGCCATTGTGTATGCTTTACTAATAAAGAAGAACTTCACTGGTTTGGAGTTCTTTGTGAAAGCATGGGAAGGAGAGTTATCACATCCCATAAAAGAACCCAGTGGCAGGGCATATTATGGAATGTTAAAAATGCTTCTGTGGATCTCAGGCTATGCCTGATACTGCAAAAGATTCCATTCAAAATTTATTGGAAGACACAGAGATGTGCAAGATGGGGGGCCTGGATGCTTGTTGGTGCTGTAATATGCTGTCAAATTGTCCAACCTTCAGGCAGCTGAGAAAAAGAGGTGGACATAGTGGCAGATATAGAGTTAGTAGAGCCCTGTGCTCAGCTTCATTTTGGGGGCCCCTCCTTGGGACCCAGCCAAGGAAAAGAACATTCTCTCTTATCTCCCCCCACCCCCGTTTATCATTCTTTTTTTCCTTCATCCTCCTCCTATAAGTAATAGGAATTAAATGAAACTAAAGTGAGGTACCTTGATGGTTCTTGTAGTCTAACTTATTTTTCCACAGACTACTTGAAAAATCACTGAGGGTCTCGGCGGACCACTTAATGATCTTTCCAAATATTGTTTGTACAATTCGCGCTTTATAAAAAAAATGTAAAAAAAAGCATTGGTGTGCGGGGTCTGGACAGGATTTATGGTGTGGGAGGGGGCTCAGGGCTGGGACAGGAGGTTGGGGTGTGGAGCGCTTACCTGGGGCAGCTCCTGTTTGGTGCAAGGGGTGCAGGTGGGGATGTGGGGGGTACAGGAGTCAGGGAGGGCAGGGGCAAGGAGTTTGGGGGGGCAGGGGTTTGCAGGAGTCAGTGAGGACAGGGTGTGTGTGAGAGAGGTGCAGGAGTGGGTTGGGGGTTGGGTCTGGCCAGGAGTTAGGATCCAGGAGGGGGATCAGGGTTGGGGCAGGAGGTTGGGGTGTGGAGTGCTTACCTGGGGCAGCTTCCATTTGGTGCGAGGGGTGTAGGTGGGAATGTGGGGGGGGGGGTGCAGGAGCTCCCGTTTGGTTCTCAGGGTGGGGGGATGTGGGGGTGTAGGAGTCAGGGAGGGCAGGGGTGTGTGAAGGGGGGTGCAGGAGTCAGGACAGGGTTTGGGGTCATGGGGGTGCTCCCAGCCCCCTGCCCCACCACAGCCCTCTGCCCTGAGCAGCTCACGACAGGGGACTGGGGGGGTATATGAGTAGAGGGAGTGCGGGGGCCCTGCATTTGCTCCATTCTGCCCCATTTCAGCCCCCTTCCCCACCCCCACCTCATCCCCTGAGCGCACCGCGGCCCTACTCCTCTTCCTCCCTCCCGGAGCGACCTAAGTGCTGGCAAACAGCTGTTTGGCGGCAGGGGAAGTGCTGGGAGGGAGGGGAAGGGGTGGGAACATGGCACACTCAAGGGAGGATGCGGGAGAGGGGGCAGCTTGGCTGCCAGTGGGTGCAGAGCCTGCAGCAGGAGCCCCAGAAGCCAGCAGGACCAAGCTTCTGCCCCCCACAGCTGTCCGGCCCTGGGGTCCCCTATCATTGGGGGGCCCCGTGCCAGGGCACTCTGTGTTTTACTGTAAATCTGCCTCTGGTGGACACAAGAATGAAAATAGTACTTGGCTTCAGCAACCAAAACTCAGCTGAAAATTATATCTTACATTATGTACCTATTACTCTGGGTTTAACTCTGCCACAAAGACTTTTATTCTTGAGGGCCACAATGATCACCAAGTGCATGATTCAACAAAAATGGATGAGTAGGCTTATGCCCAGAAGAGAGCAGTGGTATTTGGACCGGTCTGAGTTAGCAGCCAAAGAAAGAATAGCTTATCAATGTAGAGAGTAATAATATTAATTGGGAAAAATTTGGTCCCCATTCTTTGATGCTTTGGATAAAAAATACTGAGTTAGGCAAAGGAGGGAATGGTGGAAGAGGGAGGGAAAAAGCAGAAGTCAGTTGGAATGGAGGTTTGGCATTTTTGAACTATTTGTGTATCGCTTTATCAATTATTATTGTTACCCCCCACCCAAATGTTATATCTGTATAATATTGTCAGATTTTGTATTGTCTAGTCTTGCAGATCTGACAAGTTGTAAAGTTTTGTAATTGCATAATCCTGTGAAATGTGTGGTATTTGGTAACCTATACAAGTTATCAATCATTTGCCTTTTGTATATTTGTTTCTTTATGAAAATTAATAAAAACTTAATCACAAAAAACATAGGAGTAGACTATTATTTTAAAAAACCTAAAGGTTGACAGCATGCACTCTGGGTAATCCTCATTTTTTTGTTTTTCTTGATGGGAATCACTTTTTTAATATTTACTAAATCTTTACATTATTACATGATGTTATCAGGCCACAAGAGCTGATTCCACAACCCTAGTAGCCAGCCTTACTCACATGAGTAGTCCCTATTAACTTCAATGGGACTACTTGCTGGACAAGTGCTACTTTGTGTGATTAAGAGATTCAAAATCAGGTTATTTCACAAAAGGGCCATGTTCCATTTAAAAAGTACACTATCCTTAGCCTGGGAAGGAAGGGGATGATCCTTCCCTTGGACAACCCTTGAGCACCCCACCAGGCACAATCATACAGCAAGGAGGCAAGGCCATTGGCTTATGGGACAGGAAGACTGCACAGTCCTAAGGGATGGTGCAGCCGCCACGCATTGGGGAGCTCAGGAAGGTAAGCTGCAACATCTCTCTCCCCCCTATATGTGCCAGTTTCTCATCTTAGTCACACTAGGACAAATCAGAGTCATATCACTGAAGTAATAATTTATTATAGATATTGCCTAAAGTGTATAGTAGTCCCTGTCCATACAACTGATCCTATAAAGAGTTTGCATTATAAGAGCTAGATTGTGACATCTAGCCCATAAGGAATACTGGGAAGTAGCACTGGAAGCATTCCTTCCCCCCCCCCCAAGGTAGAATGTCTCTAAGAGCACCTCAGTGACATTTAGGAGAGGGCATTCAGCAAGTACGCAAGCTGCTGTGCATGGAAGAGGGAGAGTCATGGCTCCACCTACTCCATGGTGCTCCTAGCAAGGCAATTGCATGAGTGGGGTTGGAGAAAGCATTCCAGGAGCATTCCCTGCATTTCTCCATATGCAAGGGCTGCGATGCTGGCTAGCCCTTACATGGGTAACAAGAGAGTTGGGCACAGGTGGGCTGGAGAAGAAGTTGCTTGTTTCTTATACCCCCTACCACCCTCTGTAGAGCTACATAAGGAGTATTTACAAGCTATCCCTAGATAACTTAATTAATAATCTTTGGGTCTTGTAATCATGTTTTTCTTGTCCCACATCAGGTTACCTATGCCTCAATTTCTCTTCACTCTCAAATAGTTGGATGCCCCCTTGAGTTGGTGGTTTGGCTCTCTAGCCAAAGCAAAAGGCTTCGTCTTCCCGGCAAAAGAAGAGATCCCAAACAAAACAGAGACAACCCTTAATCAGCCTATTTTGGATTCAATTTTCCTTTCCCCCTTAACACAGGTGTTGCCAGTTTTCTCATGGCACCATGTAGAGGGAAACCTCAGGAGTGCCTTCCCTGCCTCTGCTACAACCCTCTAAGTTGTGAGCAGCAGTCTACCCTAAATTGCATTGCTTTGCTGTTTGTCAGGGCCACTTCCTGTAGTGCCCAAGCCCACGGCCTATCAGGCCTTCACCTTTGGCTCCCTAGTACACAACCCCTCTCCAAGGTCCTTCTGTAATCCACCTTCTAGGCCTCCTCCCTAGCTCCTTCCTAGGCTGCTTCTTCACCAGCTGCCTTCCAGCAGAAAGATACCAATAGACAGTACCCCATTGCTCCAGTGCCTTCCAACAGATGTTACTCCAACCCTCCTCGCTGCAAGCTGCTCCTTATACTGCTCAGAGTCACCTGATTTCTGTCACCAGGCACAGGTCAGAGCTAGGGCTTTAACCCCTTAAAAGGGCAGGTCATCCAGCGTTAGCACTCTTCATCTGTAGGGCTCAATGTGTTTTACAAAATTGGATAGGGATTTTTTTCAGGTAGAGAAACAAACATAGAGATGCAATACTTCCTCTGGGTCACAGAGCTAGTCAGTGGCAGAGACAAGAATAGAACCCAACAGTCCTGGTTCCCTGCCCTGCGATTTGTGCCTAAACTAAAACTGCCAAATACAAAGCAAAGCAAAACACAAAAACCTTCAGGTGATAAATATTACCCACTTAAAATAGCCACACTTTTAAATAAAGTCACCATCTCGCCTGGCCTGGGATGTCAGTTGTCAAAGCTCAACCAACCAGAACCAAAACTTTCAGCAAGCAAGAAAAGTTGATAATAAGCATTTAGATCGAGCCCCAGAGTATATCAAAAAACAAACTAGCTACTAATCAAGACCAAATTCCAAAATCTGGCCTCACACAGCAGCTGTTGCAATTGCTGGCTACTGCTAAACCATTTCCTAATCTGCTTAGAGGTAGTTAGGAAAGTGCTCTCCTTCCTGTGCTCACAGTCCAAAAGCCACACTTAACTTCAGTGCTAACCCAACCGAAAATAGTTTGGCTCAGCACTTCAGAAGATGCAAGGAGCTTGCAAACACAGTCTGCTGCTGCTTTTCTCTGCATGAGGAGTTGGAGGGTGATGGTGAGACTTGCCCATGTGTACTTTTTAATATGAAGCTGTCAGCACAGTGACTCAGCAACCATGAATAACCAGTCATATGTGGCAGAAAAACAGCTTTAAAATGACTTGTGTCTTAATTTCTTCTGTATGGATTAGAGCAACTAAGACACAAAACCCATTAGATGCTGGTTATATATTGCCAAGATTTTTCCTCCAGGTTTTCTAGTTCCCTCCCTGTTTGCTAATACTCTGTGCATTATCACGTAGAGCTATTAAGTCACAATTCCTTAACCCAGTGGTCATGGAGCTTGTAAACAATGACAACAGTCAAGTTTTCCTAATCCAAAACATATACCCCAAAGCTACACAGAACAACAGATGATGCCAAACCTTCCTGTGGACTGCAGCTAATTTAATAAAGCTTATGCCCAAATAAATTTGTTAGTCTCTAAGGTGCCACAAGGACTCCTCATTGTTTTTGCTGATACAGACTAACACGGCTACCACCCTGAAACCAGCTAATTTATGTGGCCATTATTGCCCCTGCTAGTAATTAATCTGTGCTGCTAGTAGTCAAAAATTGTCCTTATATTTAAAACCAACCAGGGCTCCCAGCATAGCTCCAAGACAATGCCTCTCTTTCAGGGCCGGCTATGGCTTTTTTGCCGCCCCAGGCAAAAAAGCCTCCCGCCGCCCCCGGCGGGGAGCATGACAGGGGAGGGTGCCGAGCCCGACTGCGGGCCCGCACTCCCAAACCGGCCGGAGCACCAAGGGGAGGGCGGTGAGCCCGCCGCGGCTCCGCTCTCCCCGGCGGCCAGAGCACCAGGGAGAGGGCGGAGAGCCCGGCCGGGGCTCCACTCTCCCCGGCAGCCAAAGTGCCGGGGGGAGGGTGGCGAGCCCGCCGCGGCTCCGCTCTCCCCGACCGGCTGGAACGCCATGGGAAGGGCGGCAAGCCCAGTCGCGGCCCCGCTCTCGGGCCGGAGTGCCGCGCCGCACGACCCCCCTCCAGGTGCTGCCCCAAGCACATGCTTGGTGGGCTGGTGCCTGGAGGCGGCCCTGCTCTCTTTCCTCCTCTTGTGTATCTCATCCTTCTTCAAGTCATTTCATTCATTCTCACCACTGTTGGTATGAGAACCTTATTCTCTGCAGCTTTTGCCATTTGAACAGCTGCCTGTAATTCTCTGCTTCATGCCAAGAAGTATATGGCATTAAAAAAATACTAGCAAGTATGCCATTTATTAGTGCCCAAAATGTCCTGTAGCTGGGAGACAGTCTGTATTTGGATGAAAGACCATGATTTTCACAGATTATATTTATTCTTGGTGTAAATATTTTCTGAAACTTTTATTAAAATGTCTCAGCCTTGAAGTTGGTGAGGAGTTAACATGCTTTCCCTGTAGGTGCTATTTTGCATTCATTCATCTAAAGAACAGTATTTTCCAAGAGACATGCTATATTTTTTAACTGAGTTGTAAAAAGTTTTGCACTATAGGTGATTTTTGAAAACTTGTTTTGCACATGCAGAGTAACAGCTTTAATAAGTATAATGGGCCAGATCTTGAGAAGTGTTTAACACCTGCAACTTTCATTGTTTTCTATGGAAGTTTCACAGGGTCAGCTCCTTTTGGCATGCGGTCCACTGGGTATTATGGATTATCCATGCTATGGATTTATGTGGGATCCGGAGGGTGTACAAAGGTAGCATAATGCTCACATTTGTATTCTTGCAATCCCAAGACTACCAGTCCCCTACTCTCCCTGGTAGCAGGCATGGTGTGAGCTGGAGTAGTCTAGGCTAGGCTGTTCCTTCTTTACCGGATAATCACCCTTGCACTGGAGTGATCTTCCCAGAGCCAAATACACTAGCTCTGTAGCCACATTCTTCTGTTGGTGCAGTGCAAAGCAACCACAGCAGAAAGTCTGGCCCATTTTCTGACTAAACAAATATACATATATAGTCCAGTCCTGAAGTCAGAGAAGGTATATCTACACTGCAATTAAAATCCCACAACTGGCCCAAGTCAGCTGGCACAAGCCAGCTGTAGGTTTTTAATTGCAATGTAAACATACCCTGACAGATTTTTCCATATGGGGATTTCAGGATCTAGCTCTATCATAGAATGCTTCACTACCCTATTGTCAGTGTATGGCTGCTGCCTCACATTCTACCTTTCCATACAATCATTCCCCCCTTCCCATTTTAAATTTCAAACCCAAGTCTCCAGAGCTGGCTGTCATTTATCTTGCAAAGGAGATGTTCTCATTTTGAGGTTCCTTCCCCTCAGATCAGTCAGTTCCCAGAGTCTCAAGCCTTCCCCTCAGGTTTCCCAAACCTTTCCACAAAGTCAGTAGATCTTCTTGCCTGAGTCCAACTGCACCCAACAGTTCCTCAAGCTCCATCGCAGCTAGGGGAGGGCCCCACAGTTTCACTCAGATGGTCCCAGGCCCACTCACTGCTTCCCAATCATACCCTTTTAGGCTCCTTTGGCCTGCCCTTATCTGGAGGGACCTAATAGTTGCAGTCCTCCTGGCTCTCAAGCAGGTCATTCACGGATTAAGCAACAGTACCTGCCTTTTACTTTTTGCTTTGCACTCAGCCTGGTCACATGATCATACTGGAATACTGAGCCCACACTTCAAGAAAGATGTTGACAAATTCAAAAGAATTCAGAGAAGAACCCAGAGACTGATTAAAGGCTTTGAAAACATGCCTTATAGGGAAAGACTCAAGAAGTGCAATCTCTTAATCCTAACAAAGAAAAAATTAAGGTGTGCCTTGATGATGATCTATCTACATGAAGAACAGAAATTTGATAATAGAGGGCTCTTCAATCTAGTAAACAAAGGTATAACAAGACCCGATGACTTGGAGTTGAAGCTATAAAATTTAGACTAGAAATAAGGTGCAAATTTTAAACAGTGAGGTTAATTAACCATTGGAAGCACTTACCAAAGGCTGTTGTGGATTCTCCCTCACTGCCAGGTTAAAATGTATCTGCATTTTTAAAACTATGTATAAATGTATTTATACACTAGTCAAAAGAGTGTTAATCAGTGCTAAATGATATTTCCTATCATAGTAAAATATAACTTCTCTAAGCTCTGCCCTGGTTTCTTTGAGGAAACATAGGGAGACAATTACAAAACCTCATGGGTGATTATTCCTCCCAGCATCCCACAACCAGCACCTGGGGATGGCTTCTCCTGCTGTGCTTTAATTATAAGAAAGTGAATGTCAATAAAGTTTGTTGGAGAAGCAGAGCATATAATGGGTAAAAGCCCCTCCAATCTCAAAGCAGCAGGGGAAGGGTGTGCTGAAACCATGGAAGAAATGAGGGATGCATGAAGAGTTTCCACACCTAAATAATATTGCTTCCTTGGAATTAATGGAAAGAGAATAAGCTGAAACAGGAATTTAAGAAGAATCTGTGGTTAGGAGTCCAGACCCACTGAACACTTGTAGATTTAATTTTAAGGTAAATTGGGTTCTGAAACAGAATATTTGGAATAGAGGGAGGGTCCATATTTTAAAAATTGCACATTATTCCCTCACACTAATATTTGTAAGTTACATAGATGGAGGCAGGATGTAAATTGTGACAAGTGTGTATTTATATTATAAAGACCAAATAAAAGAACTATTAATAAATTCTAATCAATTTCCTCCTTTTTTGTGCATTAGGAGTTTGAGACAAATTGCATAACAATGTGTTCTGTTGTTGAATAATTTCAGGTCAACTTTACAGATACAATTAGCAACTAAGCTGTCCAGGAGTTCTACAGAGAAGTATGGAACAATAGCACAATCAGGAAATTCATCAACTGGACATTTTCCTTTTCCAAAAATATTTTTGATATTTTATAGAGAAATTCCATTTTAATGTATAGAGAAATAGAATGAATACCCACATAAAATTAATGCCTGCAGATGTTTCTGTTGAAAGTGGGAGAACCCTACAGTTAAGAAAGTACTGAATGCCTCTAATAGCAAGAGTGAGAGACACATTCTGCAAATAAATGATTTGTAATCATTTTTGATTTTTTTTTTTTTTTAAGTTCCATGAGGGCCAGCTCTGGAGCTGCTCTGATATCATAGAAAACAGCACGGGGCATGATTTTGCAAAGTATATTTTGTTCATTATTTCACAGTGTACAAATATTACTATAAAAGAAGATCTTTTCTAAACCATGGCATAAAATTAGAGATGGGGCTTGATGTGGGTCTGCAAATTTTCCTTAATTGTGAGCTCAACTGTGAGAAAGTTGTATATAGTGTCACAATAACATATAACAATAAATGTTGATGGGGGGGGGAAGATGCAAAAGAGGCTGAAAGACTGAATTAGTACAAACAAAAAGGCCTACTGAAATCATTCAAGGACTGTGTTAAGATCATGCCTGGTAAACAGAAAAAGCATGGGACTGGAAATCAGTGGACCAACAGTGGTGATGCATATGTCCTGTTTACATGTGGGATCAGTTGCTTTGCTTAAAGTGAAAGGAGATCCTTCAGCATTTCATTTTCCTCACATCCTACTTGGCTGGCTGGCTTACACCCAACAAATATTCATTCCTCAAACTGGCGGTGTGTCCATTTTCTTAATATATGGCATAGACAAAATATCCTTTGAACAAAAGTGCATATCTAACCTGTTCTCATAGTAAAACTTGGTGTAAGGGGTGTCATTTTCATTTATTATGTTTCAAGAGTGAAACCTGTATCTACTTACTATTTGAAGTTTAATCAAAATCCAGTACTTATGGAATCCAGTTCTTACAGTTAGAACTATTTTAATCCAATACGTCTAATACATAATAGAGACTGTCACTCTCTGGCTTTAGTACCTAATATTAAAAAAAAATTAAATATCCAATTTAAGTAGTTACAGTTACTAACAGTAATCATGCCAACAGTATTCTAGGAGATGCCTTGCCACATGGATATAGACATGGAAGGTTGTCTGGGGAATGGATACTGCCATACAGCAGATTCTTTTAGACACGATTGTATTCAATATTGCCTGTGGAATGCTCCCTCAGTAACCAAATAATGCCAATGAAAATTGTACATTTAATGGTCCCCATCAATTGGATTTTTCAACAATATTATCTGTGGAGCATCCTGTTATACAAGAGCCAATGCCAGTGAATACCTTCCATATCCATGGCTGGAGCATCAAGTTTGTAAGGTCTGGTCACCCCACTCTTATCTCTCCAGAAGTTTTCAGCACTTTAGCTCTTCTAGCTTTGTGTTAAATGCTCTTACTACTCTGTTTAGCACAGTGGAGCCCACTAGCATTGCAGCTATGGAATGGAATAATCTATAAAATTCCATGACAGTCCCATAATTCCTAACTATTGTTGTAGAGACATGCAGCATACAAGTTCTGAAGTACCTAACTGCTCAGAAACTTTTCTAGTTTTTCTTTTCATATGCCAACAGACAGCAACATTACTCTCAGGCCTATCGTGTCATAGTCTAGAAGCTTATTAGTTGGGAACCTGAAACAATGTGCCAGAATCTGTTCTATCTCACAGGGACAGGCATATGGCAGAAGTCCTTTTGCACGTCTGGTTACCATGTAAACAAGTGTGAAAGTTGGTGCTTGATGGAAGCATGACCTAATGGTTAGGGAGTCAGTTCCTTCTTAATGTGGAGGAGGATTAGAAGGGGAGCCAGGGTCCTCACAATCCACAAGGCTCCAGCCCATGGGCCTGTGAGGATCATCAAAAGTCAGGCACCCAAGAGCACCATAAGGCTGCCTATCCTGGGGCACTTCCTAACCATCTCTTTAGTCCAAGCTTTGCAGTCCGTAGCAAAAGGTAAATAAGACAAGATACAAACTGCACCTTTAGTGTGTGTTGGCTCAGCAGGTAGGCTTCTCTTTCCCCAGAGAAGCTGCCGCACTGTGCCTTCTCAGGAGTTGCCAGAGCCGGTTCTTCTCCCTGTCTTTTTAGCCCCCTTCTGAACTTTCTGGCTTCCTTTTAAGTTCCACCTCCATCTGGAGCATGATCTTCATGTGCAGCTGGGTGAGGTCATCTTTAACCCCTTCAACTCCAGTGCTTGGTTTATACACCTCATCACACCAAGAAAATATTTAATGTAGCTGATCAGTCAAACATTCACAATGTCTTATTTTATAATTTCTTGTTCTTCATATTTTACATGCACCAAACAAGTTAACTTTAAATGTTGGCTAAAAGCTGAAAATTATGTACTAAATTCAGATGTGATTTAAAGAATACCTATTTTATATCTATTATACATTCTGTGTATTAGAAATAAAATATACACTATCAATACTTTTATTAGTACATAATGTATACAAATATGTTCTGATTATAATGATTTTTATTTAAAAATGCTTTTTTCACATTATGGGATCCTCTACTAGTAATATTTAAATTATATTCTCTCACTGTTATTTTTATAAAACCATACACATTTTCCTTCATCATCCCAACTGTCTCCATCAGCAGGTGATAAGACTTTCCCCCTAGCAAACAAACCTAGAGGCAAACATTTACTATAGCTCCCGTTTTTGTTTTAATTTTTGATACACAAAGAGAACAGATTTTATTTTCTGTATGCCTGACAGGACTCTCTGACTGTTGGTGAAGTTTTTGTGATTTTGGTTTGCTCTGTCCCTGGTGAATGCTGCTGCCACATTTTAACTTGAACTCTTGGTCACCTGGTACATGACCTCTCACCTCATGACCTCATTTCCAATAGGTCTTTAAACTAGGGGATTCAAGACTGTGGCACAAAGACAGTTACTTAAGGAAGTGGGCCACTGTTTCAGTCAATGTCCTCTTACATCCCTGACACTTTTCACTAAAATATTTAACCTTCAACACTAGAGGAGATGACATTACTTTTTTTTACGGTTTTGAGATTATGACCTTTTCTATCATGGTGCTTTACTCACTTTCCATTCTGCAGAAAAAGAATAGCTGTAAAATATTTCAACATATAAAGAAAATAATTTCATGACTAACTAAAAACAAAGAATTGCATGCAGTTTTTTAAATAGTTAATTATGTTACAATAGTAGTCTTTTTTTTTAACCAAGTATCCTTACAAATCTATTGCAAGTCATGTTCAATAAGATCAGAAATGCATTTTATAAAATAATTTAAAAATAGGCACTGTAATTAGACCTTTATCATTACAAATTAATCCCAATAATGTATTAGTTGTAAACAGACACTTATTCTATATACTTCTAGTGACAAATCGATATGAGTTAATATAGAATATGCAGAATGACTGGTGGAGGATTATCCATTTAATTATAAATGCTTATTTTTCACACAAAATGCAAGACCCTTTATCCTAGATTTCAAACTCCCACATAACAGATGGAATTTTAAAGTATTAACTATATATTTCACATATGCTGAAACATGATTGCCGCATGCCCACTAGTAAAAGAGCAGCAAATATGTGCTGTCATGAGGAAAACCCCGATTTGGAGTAGACAAGATGCTCCAGGCTGATGAAAGAGTGAAACTGCAAAGGTAACATACTTATACCATGGGGAAACTTACCTACTCACTTCTATAGCGTCCCTGCAGAGCTAAAATATGGAGTTTCACTGCCTCAGCACTGAAAGACACACTGCAAGCTAGAGCTAAGATTAAAGAATGAGGAATGAAAACTGCTGATAGAGACTGAGGTGCACTAAAAAATGAGCAAATAATAAATGGACAGGAAACATCAATGTGTTCCTTTAGACCCATTCTACTATCTTAACTGACTACCTTTAGAAAGAAGTCCCAAAGCAAGATTATTTAACTTATGAATGGGAGAGGCTAGGAGGACATATACTGTATCAGTTGATTTTTAAAAATAAAGGAGCCAATTTTATTCTGCATGCAACTCTTCTGAGTTCAACAAGACTATAGATTAATTGGGCCCAAAGAATTTAGAAATTATGATACTGATATTCTTTCTTAGTATTGAGGACTATTCAGACATCTGCCTGTATGTTATCATTCTGGTGTGTTTAAAAGCCATGAGTACAACCAGAAATTCTTTTCTGAGCAACATGAGTGTGTGAAAAATAAAGGATTTGCATTTAAAATTTTAAAAATGAATTTGCAATTCTACAAAGATTTGTATAATTAATTTTAAAACATGTTGAAAGGCTTTTTCATGGTCATCAACTAAATGCAACATTATGTGTTACAGTTCAAAGGTGAAAGTGTGAGGGAGAACTCGCTCTGTCAAACCTTTGGGCAAAGGAATACAGAATAGTTTCCGGGGCTGTTGAATACAATCTCTTGAGAATGATTTGCTATCCTGGGAATTATGTATTCCTGTAAGTCAATCAAAGAATCTTCTTTCTAAATATTGTTGTATTTATTTATTTTAATATAAGTATCCCAAGCTCTAGCTGCTTGTACAAAATATTAAAAAATTACAAATCGATATCAGAGTTAGAGCCAATTGAAGTTTTCCAAGGAAATTTTTTCTGTCAAAACCAAAATGGTTCATGAAAACATATTGATGAACATTTTGTCAAGAAGATTTCTCAAGTCCAGGCTTTCATTTTTGCTCAAAATGAGAGAGTCAGAGCAGAATTTTTCACACCAAATCAGACAGCACAGGGACTTGAATCTAGGACTCCCACAGCCCAGACCAGAGCCCTACACACCAGGCAAGTAAGTGTGTATGTGTCATTCACTCTTCTCCCCACCCAATCCTATCTCACAAAAGATTCTGAAAGGCCTCATTTTCATTCCAATGTGGAACAAAATCAAATTTCAAAACTTCAAAATGTTTCACAAATTGGAATTGTTGTTTGCTGGCCAGCCCTAATAAAAGTATATAAACTGAACCACTCTCTATACAAACCACTCACATTTCTAACAATAGACTATCCTTGAAATCAATGAATTATAAAATAATAACTTCACCCTACCCAATCAGTCCTTCCAAATCCCTCATCCCACCTGTTCTGGAACATCCTAATATTCCTATTAGGGTCACCAAATGCAGACTCTGAGCTCCAGATTATATAACCTCTCATAGAAAATGCCCTGCCTCCAGCACCTTTTTAAAACAGGGAACTATTAGCTAAAGTCCCTCTACTGGTCACAACTGTAGGGGTATCACAGGTAGCCAGATCCCAACCCATGTAGGACCCATTTATAGGTCAAAACCAACAGTCCACTTGCAAATTAACCAGACTGTTGAGCACAGGTGTAATGGCTATTTTTAATGCATGCTATTTTCATGTGCAAATATCATGGCACTACCAAGGTTACCTTTATCATCTTTGCACAAGTCCATTTTCAATGCTACAGCAAGGACACTTATCGGTTACTAGTACCAAGAACTTCTTAATGTATGTGCAAAGTCCTTCAGGTGGCACGTGACCAGGATTCATCACCAAGTTTAGTCTGCTAGTTGGATCATTAGCTTCCCCAGTTTGGGCCAGGTCCTATCGGGGAGTGCAACATGAATGCTGATCCATGCCCCCCAGTACCAAGAACTGATCTGATTCATTGGAAATTTCATTCAAACAAATGCAATGGTAGACACATGCAGCAATGTTTTAAAAGACTGTAGTCCTCCTCCTGCAGAGTCTGGATTGCCGCAAAGCCAACCCGGGACAGCCTTAAAGCAAAAGTCAATATTATCTGAAGGCTGTTGAGTGGGCTATCTGAAATGAGCTGGTGGCTGTTCAGTCAGTAATGGAGAGAAGAACATCCCAACTGGAAGTAACTGGCATCCTTAGCAGAAAGGCAAAGAAACGACTCATTTTATTATACAGGATCTCATATTATTAGGTGCTGCCCAAACATGCAGGAAGGCACAGATCCTGTCCTGACAAATTTACAGTCTAAGCTGAATTACCTTTCTCACTGCACAGATGGTCCCTTCAGGTCAGATTTGAGCTACACCGGTGGAACAATCTTGTTTTGCAGCTCCCCTTGCAATACCTTCTGTGCTGCAAACAGATATCTTCTGTTTCCAAGGCTGTCAACCTGACACTTTCTATGATCATTAAATTAAATAACTTTTTAAAATTTAAAAACAAAATAATAAATATTGGCATTAGAATAATGAAAAACATAGGAGAAGTTATTTGAGTTTATAACAGGGGTTAGCATTAAAAGTTTTAAGTTCTTAAACCTAACTCTATTCCTAAACTGTGCCTTTTTCATTATTTAAATAATCAGTCTGAGTTTGTAACTATAATTTTGTTCCAAATATCTTCAAACTAAATAATTGTGCATCACTTCCAAACATGTAATAGTAGTTTAAGATATCTGTCATAGTAGAGAGCTTGCTAAAAGATCACAATAGCAATTCCATCATAAAAGAATAACCAATACCAATAAAGATCTTCAACCAACCTAAGAAAAAACAAATAAATGAACAGTATCAGTCAAAATTTGCTCTAGCTAGTCATGCTCTTTATATACTGCATACACCTTCATATGTTTCAGTATCAAATATTAACTTATGGAAGAAGTCTGGGAAACTCAGTACTTGTGAAGGTCATCCTTTTTTATGAAAGGGAAAAGTGGGATGAGGTGATATGCTTTTATTGAACCAACTTTTGTTGGTGAAAAAGACAAACTTTCAAGCTTCTCTCTGCTTTTCTTCATTTTCATGACCAAAAAAATGCAGTTTCAACTCCACTTGAAATAGGTAAACTAAATCAAATTAAATAGTTAAAACAGAGCTTTACCAATAGCTACCTGTTTGTGGTAGTGTTTTGTTTTGCTTTCCCCTGTTTTTTGTTGAAAGTTAAGATGGGTAAATTCATGTGTTTAATATTACTGGAAGCTGAAAACACACTAACTGATTAAAGAAAAAGTTGTAAAAGAAACTTGCTGTTCATTAAAACATTTTGAATACAAACATTCATCACCTTTAATATTTACTTTGGAAAGAAAATTTACATCTGGAAAACCACTATGTTTGCAACAAGGAAAATGGTTGTCTTTATGCATTTTTCCTAAACACTTAATAATTAAAATGTAGTTAAATGGTTTTAAATAGTAATAATAAACCTATTACAAGATAAATATACTCATGAGTTGTGGAGCATTTGAGTAGCCAGGGTAAATAGATTTTTTCCTGGTTTAAGGAGATGAAAAGCATTGTCTCAATGTTGTATGCAGTGTAGTTGTATCCATGTGGGTGCCAGAATATAACAGAGACAAGATGGGTGAGGTAATATCTTTTATTAGACCAACTTCTGTTGGTGAGAGAAACAAGCTTGGGAGCCACACAGAAATCTTCTTTCCCAGACCTGAAGAAGAGCTCTATGTGGCTGGGAGACTTGTCTCTCTCACCAACAGAAGTTGGTCCAATAAAAGATATTACCTCACCCATCTTGTTTCTCTAATTGTCTCAAGTCATAGAGATGAATTTTACTAAAGCATGACAGTAATCAATCATATGGTAAAGTCTCAAGGATCGATCCCTTTTAGTTCTAAACACTACTGTTTTCTTTGCAGATGAAGAACAAGTAACCTGTTTTCTAAAACTTTCCATACCGATGCATACTTCATTTATCCTACAGAGTTTCATCACAAGCTTCAAAACAGAACCACAGTCTAAACAGGTAAAGCAAATTGCTCTTTAGGTTGGAGGTCTTCTAAAGTACAGAGACAGATTAAATAGAATCTAATCCATAAAGAAGTAATATTGTATCTAGAGTCTTATCACCACTTATTCAGAAAATATAACACAAACTTCTCGTCAAAACAATGAGTGCTTCTAGTTCTGCACAGACTCCTTCTCCTCACTGGCATGCAACTAGTTCAAATATAAACAAAATAGGTAGAGGGCAACAAAAGAAGGTAAGTAGCAGGAGTGCGCAAATCCTGGGTACCAATTATTAGGATGAGTTTTTTTACCTTCCCATGGTTTCATATAATGGTTATTAAGCACAAATAACGAACATATCTACTCTCGGGTCACGTTTGCGTTACACATGATAATACAGTAACTAATACGTTCCCATAACGCAATGGTTCCACTTTCTTTTTACAATCGTTTCAGGTATTTTTTCGTAATCTTGTTGATTAATAAAACAGTTTGGTTGCACTGGAGGATTGAGAATATTTGAAGCGAGAGGCAGTTGAAAATGGTGTGATACAGCAGGTTCCTTGTATGCCACCATTATGCTCCTGTGGGCTAAACAATATGGGGGCTAGTAAAATGTTAATGATTAACCATATGGAAAATTCCACTAGTTGATTATTCAAGCAGGCCAATATTGGTAAAAACAGATTTAGTCTGTGTGCATTCCCATAAAACTTCAATTGCTCTTTCTGATGTAATCGTGCAATGCAACGACCCAACTTACTTTCCTAGAAATGTCTCCTAATGCTTTTATTTAAAGTGTCTCGCGGTAACTTCGGATAACTATGCGTGCCCAGGGCAAACCTGCTGGGATAATACATTTTCTGCACGGATTATGTAAACGTAATCAAACCATCAGTGCAGATGTGTGAAAATGGGAAAGAGTTAACACGCGTGTTACATCAATAAATGCTATTATTCCGCAAACGTTGTCCTTAAATTGAAGCGCTCATCCGTCAGCTCCTGGTAGCAGAATAAACTTGGTAGGGAAACAGCATGCCAAGGCCGTGTGACCGAGACACATATTCTATAACTAGTATTCAAAACAAGTTTAGAGCACAGCATTTAAACAAGTCCGGCTGAGAAATCTACCAAAGGGAACCAGATGTAGAGGATTGACTGACGTGTCGAGCTTTACTCCTCTTGGGGGAAGAAGACCAGACTTCCTCCGTTTCTATTAATTTTAGACCGTTTTTAAAGTCTGGTACTGAAGGATTTTGCAATGTGTTTCAGCGAGCCATTTAAAATCTCACCCTCTTCCTCATTCAAATGGTTACATCACATCTTGAGACAGAGCTGGGAACAGCCGAATACTGCTGGCCCCCTAACCAAAGAGACGGGCAACCAGATTTGCCCCTTCGGTCTGAATGTTTTATCTAGGAAACTTGTGAACGGGCATTTCCTGCAAGCTAAGTCACGCCATTTGCCCTACTTGCTGCTCTCTGCTGTGCATCTACTCTGTGCCTCTTGTATATTCCCTGGCCGATCTTCCATTGCCTATGCTAAACGCTGCTCAACAGAGCTCCCCCTCGCTAATTCACAGCAGCCCGTTCCAATTGGGGAGAGTGGGAGAAAGTGTCTCCCCAGGGAAGTGGCACAAATCAGAGGCACAAGTCCTGCTGTCACATCCCTCAAACCTGCTGTCCTGGTGCTGATCTCTCTCCCAGCTGACCCAGCTCAAGGGCGGGAATTGCAAGGCACTTCTCTTCCCTTACAGGGCAGGCTCCCCAAAACTTTTTCTCGGGCGGTGTGTTGCCTTTCCTAACCTCCTGCCTCCCCCAGTCCCCCTAGCCTCCTGCTCCCGCCTCCCTCCTGTTTAAACGGGGAGGGGGCGCTTGCGCACTGCTGCGCGCCGCACATCACTTTGCCCCACAGAGCTTTCCCGAGATTGTCGTAGGGTAAGTAATGTATTAAATAGCACAGATCACACACACGCCTCAGCCCAGCTTTCCTCCACAATAAACACTATCCTCCTTTCTGAGTTTGGGGCGTTCAGTAGGAAAACCTGTCTATTGCCTAATTACCCGTGAAAGGTAAGCGATTGGGTTTCCAAGTCCCATTAGTGTGTGTGTGTGTGTGTGTGTGTGTGTGTGTGTGTGTGTGTGTGTGTGAGAGAGAGAGAGAGAGAGAGAGAGAGAGAGAGAGAGAGAGAGAGAGAGAGAGAGAGAGACCGCGGGGTGGTCTGATTCTGCATAAGTCACAGGGAAAGTTGCACTCGGTGTGATAAGATTGTGCGTGTGGATGGGTAAAAGGATACGTAAAATCCGAACTGCAGGGAGTGACTCTCGATGCATTCTTTGGGCTGCACTGCGTACAATTAGGCTGGGGCAGATTGATCAAAAAGGGCAGCAGAGTTATGCTACTTGCTGTCAATTTGCTACATACATCAAACAGGTTATACGTACATGTGTATATTATATATCTTACCTCGCAGTTACTTTCCAATAATTGTAAGTGCATATTTCTATGTGGGTGTCTTTGCACTGTTCGTCGTTTGCTCACTGTATGTTACCCACCGTTACTTTGTTTAGATGATTTCAAAGGATAGGTGGGATCTAATGAATCAGAGCTGGTTTGAATCCT
This sequence comes from Chrysemys picta bellii, assembly GCF_011386835.1. Classification (NCBI taxonomy): domain Eukaryota; kingdom Metazoa; phylum Chordata; order Testudines; family Emydidae; genus Chrysemys; species Chrysemys picta. The sequence continues at coordinate 103,749,720 of NC_088797.1, forward strand.
GTGTACTAAACCGGGAATGCAGCAATGTTGATTAGTGGTTTCGGTTATTTAACCGAATAATCTGGCTTTTTTCCCTCAATACAAAAGCAAAGAACACAGAGTCAAGTACTGAAGGGACTGAAACGCCAAGGTGCCTGAACTAAAACGCAAGAAGCAATTAAAACTCCTCCTTTCGGATTAACAACCAAAAATTGATCGATCTGTCAGGAATACTGTTGATTTATGAAAGGTGCTTATTTCCTTGGTATGGAGAATTTTATGTTCTCTAGGTGAAACTGAGTTCACCCAGCTCCAGAGTAGATTGATGTTTTAATAAAAATAAATAAAGGGAAAAAGCTAGCCTGGTCTTTGGGGACATCAACTCTCAAATCGCAGAGTTAGACTAACAAATCAAATTGCATTATCTTTACATTTCATATCTTTTAATCTAATGTCTAAAAATTGCAGGCAGTGCTAAAGCCTTTATTATTTTTAAAGTTTTAATATAGTGTTTAAAAGTTCAAATAACAAGTAATCAATGTTTCATAACCAAAATGGCACAAAGAAACATTCAAGTAATTTTTATAAGTGACTTAAACAGCAATCAAAATATAAAAAGGGTGTTATGTGAAAAACCCGGGTTTTGCCATTCCTGCTGTAAATGCAAATGAAAGTGTCCTGTAGATGGCACACCGTCCCCACTCTAGAGTTGTAGCAGAGAAAGGAGTTTGCTAAAGAGGGAAATTTTGTAGAGAGAAATGTCGATCTCAGCACTTGTTGTTTACCTAAACTAGAATGTATTTATTTCCCAACAACTACTAAATTGATTTAAAAATAAACTTCAAAAACAAGTTGCATGTTTAGCAATCAGAGCTGAATTGAAAACTAACTGTTCAGCTAGTCACCAAGTGTGTGATCTGTGCTTCTAGACAACATTTACAGTGGAATTAGAAGTCCGTTTTGAAACGAAAAATACCAGAACAACACAAGGTGATCATGTATACGCAAATAAATGGTCAGCCTCGTCTTGTGCAGCTGGACCTGCCTAACAGTTATAAGGACTGAAAGTTCAAGCGTTCTCATAAATCAGCTTTGTGGTAAAATGTATCTATCCACCACACAGGCTGGACAGCGCTGACAGAACTCAAACAGCAGACAAACGCTTGGACACGTTTTTCTTTGCAATGTAAATTTCAGCGGGACAAATTGCTTATTAATAGTCTAGAAGAGAAGCCAGTTTCTTTCTTTCTTCTTTTCTTTATCTGTTTTTATTTCTGCATGGCCCCCAGCTATGCTCTGGGCAGCCTAACCGCCCAGCAGTTTTCTCTTCATTTCAATATCCTAAAGAAAATGCAAATCACCACAGTGTGGCCTTTTAAAAAAAGTTAAATTAGCAACAGCTTTAAGTGACTCCATTAGTATGGAAAACATACAAATGTTTAATGTTGGAATAGCTTTCTTTTTTAGCAGTATGTATTCTGGTCTGTACATTTAGCAAAGGTTCTGATTTAATAAAAAAATCTCATCTTGGAAGAACCCGGAGTAAAACAAGTAAGTGACATTTACCAAGGTAAACTGTCCAATAGCCATTAAATTGTATCTCTAATAGGCTTTGCAGAGAAAGACTGTCGTGCAACTTTGCAGATCATGGACTTGCTTTTAAGGTTTTAATTATTTAAAAGACAGTTATTGCTCACAAAGAAATTCTAAGTATATGAAAAGCTCTGGTGCTAAAAGAAGGGGGCCCTTGTGCGCATTCTTTTCCAAGGGCAGGAGTATTATCTTCATTCTTTGACTTACTGTCATATTACTTTAGTGTCCCCCACCAGTTTATTTCATTACTGGAGCTGGCTGACCTATCCATAGGGCCGGGCGTTTGCCCACTGCACGACTTCCTTTATGTTGACGGAAAAGGAAATATACATCCTCCATAATGGTCTGGAACAGCTATTGGACATTTGGCTTTGGCTGCAAAGTAGTTGTTCATAGCTGAAACTTTTGTTAACTTAGTGTAACATTAGTAACTGTCCAAAAATGAGGCTGCCAGGAGATGCAGGACTTTCATTTCTGAATTAAACGGACACACTTTTTATTAAACGTTATCATTGTGCCATGAAGATTTTACTGTATATTGGGGTATTATGTTACCAATCCCCTTTAGGTTAGAGCATGAGCGAGAGAAAATCCTCGACCATGAAAGAGTTAAGATTTATATTATTCAGGAGAGGTCTTATTAGGATGTAATCTAACTACTGCGTAATAAAAAGTGAGAAGTTTTGAGACACCTTTCTTGATTATACCTTTGGCGATACTTTAGGTTTTACATTTAATTTGCATTTTGTTCTTAGTGAATATTGAAGTCTTGAGTGGAGGATTGAATTTTATTAGGACATCTGGACTGACAATATCAAATCAGACACCAACGTCCCAAAGCATGCTAAAATTTCAGAGTTAATTAGAACGAAGTGTGTTTAATTAAAGCCAATTATAATATCTGAAATTATCTGATCGATCCTTGTTTGTTCAGTTTGGGTCAGTTTATATTTTCATTGTAGCATAAAGGGGAACTGGGCGATATGCAAACTTATTTTATGAAAGTTTTGTTTTGGTTTACAAATAAATAGGTATATACGGTACAGTGCTCAAATGGTGAGAGTGACAAATGGTCATTAAAATAAATACAGAGGAACTGCCTCTGTGCTATTTCTTTCAGGGTCATAGCAGTGTGTTAAGCAAGGAAATGCTTCTCGTTTCCTAAAACGCTGCGAAACTTTATTATAAGCACGAGTGAAACAATCTTTCCATTCTCAGCAAGGTCCCTCCTAACCCGGCAGTTCTCATCTCCGTTTCTATATTTTATTTCTGTTTTTCAGTCTTCATTGTGACAAATAGTTTTAAAGGCTACGGACCTCTGTGCCCATGTGTCTCCATACTGCGTTTGATTTGCAAGCAACGCACATGATTAGTTTTATCTTTAAAGAAAGCCCTCTTTCCTTGACACACAACCGCCAGTTACCTACACGATGTAGCTATAGAAAAAGTTTACGTTAAAAAAAAAACGGGGTGGATTTTTAAGCTTAAAAACGTTCGGGATTCAGAGAATACAATCCTGGCACCAGAAGCCCACTTCTAAACGTTATTTGGTATAAAATATCTTTGCCTAGATTAACAGATTGTTTACTCATAAATAACGATATTCTCATACTATGCACGTTATTTGCCAAATAAAATGACTTTTTATATATTTTGAAGTTAGTCGTAGTTCAATGGAAAGGTGTAAACTATACTTTAAAAACCGAGCTAGATACATACAAGAAAGAAAATCATATTGCTGGCAAAAGCGTTTGTGCAATATAAGAAAATATAAGAATATTACAATTACTTTACATATCTTGCTCACACAGCCCTCTCAAGTGTCCCGTTTGTTGAGTAGAGTTAAATGATCAGAAAGACCTATTAAAAAGAAAGCCAAAACTGCAGGCCCGTAAAGATTTTTTTTTCTGAAATAATGGTAGATAAACATATAATTTCATTATCCCTAATAAGACAATATGAAGTATGATATTTTTTTCTTGCGATCTAGATCTGATTTGAGATGAAAATCTCTTCTCTCCACCCCAGGAGGCGCTGTTTATCAAACTTCATCACCTTCGCACGATTCCTCTACACTAGAAATTCTTCACTTATAGAATTAAACATCCTTCCTCGGACTTTTTTTTTTTAATTAAACTCATCTAATATTTTAAAAGGTGCCTGCCTTTCTTTACCTTTCGCTGATATCCCATCATCACAATTAACTCGAGACCCCTTTTTTTTCCGGATCCAAGAGGAGGTGGGGAAGGGGAGGGACAAACAAACGTGTGTTCCTATAGATCCGAAACATCTTTAGCATAACATTTACGTTACAAATAATTAAACTAGTTACAGAAAAGTACTGGTATTTTATCTCCCTGGCACACCAAAAATAAAAGGCAGATTTTGGCACTCAGAACACACACACAGAGTAAATCGATATAAACCTACTTTTGTCTCTTATTATTAGTAGTATTAGTATTTAGTATTTCCAGACATTATAGGGCGAGGCTTATGTGATTAAGTATATATAGTCCGTACCTATTTTCATTCGGCTTTTACCTGAAGCTCTGGATGTGTAAGAATCTGAATCCAAGTCAAGTATGTGGACAACTAAAACAAACAAACAAATAAATTGTGAGGCAAGTAAGAGAAAAAATAGTGAGAGTTTCTTAAATCCGTGATAACGTTTAACCTGCCCCGCACACGTAGCTTTATGTGGACGATTTAGCATACGGATTTTTTTTTTTTAATCCCCCACGTCCACTCAAACCGTCCTCCTTGTTTGTCCCTGTAACTTTGCCCTTTGTGTTGGGGTTGTTGTGAGCTGTTTGGAAGGAAGTGGTGGATTTGATTTAGTGAAGAAACACAGACAGGTAGGTCGGATGCAGTTCTAGTTCTTGAAACCTTTTCAGCATCTCTGTGCTTGTCGCTTCTCCCGGAGAGGAGATGGTAACTGTGAACAGAGGCCACCAAACCTCTGCACCCGCAGCCAAAGAACACATGTCCTGTGCAGCCCCGGAGCCCAAGACTCCAGCCCTGGATGCGGGGGGATGATCCCCTCTGCCTAATTCAGTTGCTTGCTGCATTAACACCTTGTGCCGGAACTGCCGGAGTATTATCAGTTCAGACTTTCTCTGCAATGTCGATTTCTTAAAAACTGCACCGTGTTATGCTAATTAAAACCTTAGCTAAGTATTTTCCCCTCGAATTTACACTGGGAACTGTATTCTGAAATATCAGTCAGCGGTCAACCCCCCCTAAATGGGAAATCCACTTTACCTGGGAATTCCATTGCTATATTAAAAATACCTGAAACGCGAATTTATAACTCCTTTGAAACACAGGAAACAAGAGTTAGAGATTTGTTTCGGTTAAATCGGGCATAAATTACACCTACTGTAACCAAACACGTTAATAATGAAGGCGCCTTAAAACAATAAAATTGAAGAATGTTATGTTGGCAAGTTTGATTCTCATCCTGTACTTGGCCCCTCTAAGAAAGCAATCGTAAGTTAGCGAAGGACAAGATTGAAACTAGTGTAGTCATCACTTCAGCAGTTTCCCAGCTGAACTTTCAACTGAAAAAGTTTCTTTGGTAAACTAAGCTGTCACACACTGGTAGAAGGAAAGGAGCAGCACTGGATGTGAGCACCATGCAGACCATGCAATTTACTACAAAGTGCATACGTGTGAAAAGTGGTATGATTTAAAACATCGGAATGTAGCGTTTTCTTTCAAGACAAAAATTTGAAATGATTAAGATAATAGTCCCAAGAGAATTGTCCTGAGGAAAAAATAATAAAGTTGAGGAGAATCCTATAACAGCATTGGAAATGAGGCTATCAATTTTAATCTGTGAGAGCCATGTACAGTATGTGATTATGTGTTATTACGCTGGGTTGTTAGAACACTGGGAGAAGGAGGAAAAGAATCTTACACTTGATTTATGGTAGATGTTGAGATTTCCTTTTCAAGCTTTTACAGGGTGATGTCTGTATACTGGGATATGCTGAAGGAATAAACCGAAAGTGCTTTCCGATTCTGGAGCCGGGAGAGTGGAAAAGCAAGGGAGGGCTCTGTCCCTTTAAGGTCACTGCATGCTCTGGTATGATGTTTAGGAGGACAGCTGGGCAATGGCCATCTGACTGACTTCGGCTTGACATCTGGGAGCCCACTGGTGTGTGGCACGCGAATCGCTTGATGTCGCTATTTAAATGCAAATTTGTGGGGGATCATTGAAGCCTCACCCCGTAAATTCACACAAAAGGAATACTTCACACACTATAAGGAGGAGGGTCGTTACTTCGGGAGGTCTTGGCTGCAGCATGCAAATCTCATTCAAATCCACACACCTTCTGCATGACTAACTTTTCTAAGGTCAAGATTTGGTAACTACCACGCTTCCCAGAATGATCCCAGGCAGAATTTAGACATGTCATGTACCTGCTCAGATGAGACACACTCATTTCGGAGCTTCTCCTTAAGACAAGCTGTTTCCAAGGAAAATGTGTTTCTTTCCAAACCTATTTTGTTTGCTAAGGACGCTACTGGCCTCTCTGATCCGCCTGAGATTTCAAAAGTTAAAAACATTAAATACAAGTTAAGCGTCAAATGAGCAGAACGCCTGCACCTATTACACTCTTCACTCTTCCACACTGCAAACTACACATAGCTAGGTTTCTAATCTGGCAACTATCTTTTCTGTTACAATGTGTGAATTACACGGACGGAGGGACAATTTGCCCCTCTTTAAATATGAACTTTTATTTTATTCAGACTCCAGACTACTGTATGGGAGCTTTTGAGTATGCTTGCCCTCCATGCTAAACATAAATCTACATTTTAAGAATATCACACACAGGCTACTCCTTGCCTCACATCAGTCTGGAAACCTCAGATTTTGTGGGAGGTTGCTTCTTGACAATACGCACCCTACAAGCAAGCTCGGTTATTATGGTACAAATACAGAGACATCCTATGTGAGTTTCTTATTGCATGTAGCTTGTAGCCAGCAGTATAGTGACAACAAAGATAAAGTTGGTGAATGATAAAGACCGTATTTTCCACGCTTTGGGTGCAGGACCAGATGATCTAGAAAATGAGCTGAAATAGATTCAGCCTCAGAGCCTGTTGTGAAGAGCAGCTGATTCCCCTATTTCTGGCCAGATGGCTTCTGAACACAGATTTGCATTCATTTTCGCTTAATATCGTCCAAAATAGTGGGGCAGCTGCATTTGTTGTCAAAAAGGTTTAAAACTCTCTTTCTTTCTGGGGCAGGATCGTTACCTTATGTGACGGGCTTATGGAACTTTTTTTCCCACTCTCTCTCTTTAGTCAACAGTATCAGATTTAAAAGGATTTGTTTTAAAACCTTCTAATTTGGTAATCAGATTTAAATCGCCTTGGCGCGTGTAATCTGAATTAAAGATACTGTAAATGATTTTAAGCATTATGCTTTCGTTAGCACAGGAAAGAAACAACTTCAGCATTGGTTTGTATATTTTAGAAAATATGTTACAATTAAAGCATTGTTCAGTATTTTAAACTTA